>NC_079195.1:185272118-185584284 GCF_029499605.1 Hyla sarda
ATAGAGATGTATTGAGGGGGCGTGTCGGCCGCCGCTTCGTGCGGAGGTCGACACCCGCTATCTGGCCGGAGAGCCTGGCCCCTGTACAGAGAGATCGCAGGGGGCCCCAGCGGTCGGACCCCCGCGATCTCAAACTTATCCCCTATCCTTAGGATAGGGGATACGTTTTTCACCACTGGACTACCCCTTTAAAGAGGTACTCAGGTGGAAAACTTTTTTTTTTAAATGAACTGGTGCCAGAAAGTTAAACAGATTTGTAAATAACTTCTATTAAAAAATCTTTTTCCTTCCAGTACTTATACGCAGCTGTAAGCTACAGAGGAAATTCTTTACTTTTTGAATTTCTTTTTTGTCTTGTCCACAGTGCTCTCTGCTGACACCTCTGTCTGTGTCAGGAACTGTCCAGAGCAGCATAGGTTTGCTATGAGGATTTTCTCCTGCTCTGGACAGTTCCTGATACGGGCATCAGGTGTCAGCAGAGAGCACTGTTGACAAGACAAAAAAGAAATTCAAAAAGAAAAGAATTTCCTCTGTAGCATACAGCTGCTAATAAGTACTGGAAGGATAAAGATTTTTAATAGAAGTCATTTACAAATCTGTTTAACTTTCTGGCACCAGTTGATTTAAAAAAAATATATAAATAATGTTTTCCACCGGAGTACCCCTTTAAGGTGAAAATAGGCTGAGTCCCTAAGGGGTTAAACATACAAATTTTGGTGCATGTGGTTATAATTTTAGTAAAATACAATAAAACCTACATAAATTGGGTATCCTTGTAACTGTATGGACCTATAGAATAAAGGTAAGGTGTCATTTTTACTGAAAACGGTACGTTGTAGAAACAGAAGCCCCCAAAAGTTACAAAATTTTATTTTACCCCACCAATAAGGTTTTTTTTTTTTTTTTGTTTCACCGCAGATTTTGTAATAAAATAAGTGATGTAATTACAAAGAACAATTGGGGATGCAAAAAACATGCCCTTATATGGGTCTGTAGGTGCAAAATTGAAAGTGTTATGATTTTTAGAAGGGGAAGAGGAAAAAACTAAAACAAAAATAATAAATAATAAAATGTGAACAAATAGTAATATATACGGAAAAGTAGCATAAAAGAAACTACAGATCACGGCGCAAAAATGAGCCCTCGTACAGCCCTGTATACGGAAAAATGAGAAAGTTATTTTGTGAAAAAAGTTTTTTTTTTTTTAAAGTAGTACAATAATAGAAAGAATGTAAACATGGGCATCATTTTACTCCCACCTCTTCTTTATGATAGCTGGGTTATCGCCCGGTTCTCTAGTGATTGCTAAGGTATGTTCACACAGAGGAATTGGCGCAGAATTCCGCGGTGTGAACATACCCTTAGGCGGCAATCTGTTGTGTTAAGCCTTGGTCATATGTAAGATTTCCGCCCAGCCAATCACTGGTGGAGGCGGGAAATTGCTGAGGCCATTGATTTGTTGAGCCACAGCACAACATGTTGCCCACAGGGAACCTGGAAGGGGAGCGGCATGAGGTAAGTATGTGTTTATTTTTTTGTTTTATACCTGACAGAATGGTAAATTTAATTTAAAGAAAACCCCTTATCCTGGAGTACCAATTTATATACAGTAGCATATTTAGTGAAAATGTTGCAGTTCTGTATACAGCACACTAGTATAGGAATAGAAGGAGTCGGCACTCGTGTCTCAGGCGGTGCACGCAGACCAGAGACTCAATCAAACAGTAGGAACGAAGTCTCGGCACTCACAGGTAAATCTTGCAAAATCTTGAAGTGTTTATTCACACAAATTGTATTCAGGTGTACACCTATATACAGTTTGTGTGAATAAACACTTCAAGATTTACCTGTGAGTGCCGAGACTTCGTTCCTACTGTATACAGCACACAACTGGCACTGGCTTAGTATATGCCACACAATGGAGATGCCTAATGCAGAGTGTGTATGAAGGCTCTTCACATATAGCACAATGAAGGAAAACATCAAACAATAAATAGCATCAGAAATCAAGGCAGATGAAAGGGTCTCATATACTGGGCAATGGAGGCATAGAGTACAGGTGATACAGCAGACAGGAGGAGCTGCCAGACACATACAACTCAGCTCCCTCTATATAACATTGTACATATTGTACAATGCAAGTACAGTGACCCCCCCGTCAGCATCGACATACGATGCTTTTTTATGTCGGGGCCATCGAATTAAGTGCTATCCGGCAGCGCAAAATGCTTAAGCTGCTGCCGGATAGCAGCTTAATGTTCCCCGTGTGGTGCGGTAAGTATTACTTACCCCTCCACGATGCTCCGGGGTGCCCTCCGGGTCCAGCGCTGGTCTTCCGGTGTCTTCTCGGCCATCTCCGGTGACGTCAATACGCTGCTGTGCACGTCATCCAATAGGAATGGTGTACGCAGCGGCATAATGACGTCGCTACGCAGGCCCAGTAAGGCCTTGCGGAAGACAGCAGAGGACCGGAGAAGACCAGGAGAGCCCAGCGGAGGCCCGGGGTCACCATCGCGAGCGGCGGGGACACCATCGCGAGCGGCGGGGACAGGTGAGTACAGCTTCCTATACTTTACATTGCACGAATCACTCAACATACGATGGATTCGACAAACGATGGCTCGTTTGGAACAAATTACCATCGTATGTTGAGGGACCACTGTACTGTATACAGGAGCTGTGACCTCCACTGAGCCTATATATGGCCTGGGGGATGGGGCTATGGAGGGCTTATAAGGGGAAACCTCAGAAGAGCCACTACACACTCACACAGAACACATTCAGAGGCGGAAACCCCCTCGCTCTGGAACTAATACCTTCGTCTGTTGTGTCACTTCTGGTGTGAAGTCCTGACCCGTTCTCTAGACAGCAGCTGACCCCGCCCCCTTACTTGATAGGTTTTCTTCGTCGGGTAGAGCGTACAGGACCTGCGCTCAGCCTGAATGTCGTGTGTCACGTGTCCATGCGCATGTCAGCTCTGTCAACACTATAAGTCGCTGCTGGAGGCTATGTTATTCTGTATGTTGTAAGGAGACCCCAGTTTTTGTTGTAGCCGCCTCTGTTACAGGTAGAGCAGTGTTTCCCAACCAGTGTGCTTCCAGCTGTTGCAAAACTACAACTCCCAGCATGCCCGGACAGCCTTTGGCTGTCCGGGCATGCTGGGAGTTGTAGTTTTGAAACAGCTAGAGGCACACTGGTTGGGAAATAAAGAGTTAGGGTGCAATCACACCACATTTTTGCAATACAGTTCCCGTCTCAGGTTTTTGATTAAAAACGGATTCCTCAAAACCGGACTAAACTGTATCAAAACATGTGTACATATTTTAACCCGTATACAGTTAAAAACCGTATATGGTTTAAAAAAATTATGTCCAGTTGCATCAGTTTTTTAAAGAAAAAAATCGTATACGTTTAACTTTTTACTCCATTATGAATAAAGTTTCACTTGTTTGATTGAAATTCCGAGAAAAAAAAACTGTGCAATGTCAAAAAACGTATGGTGAAAACCAGATGGAACCGTACGCACATACAGTTCTGTACGGTTCCCATTGACTCCCATGTTAAAAAAAAAAGTATATGGTTTAATAATACAATACAGGAATTTAGGTGCACTACTGTGGTAGATGTATACAATTACATTGGCTATCCCTCAACACTGATGTTAAAATTGAGACATTCGCCAGTGTATGCTTAGAGGAAGGACATACCGGAGCCCGCACACCAACGCCAAGGTTTCTCAAGTGGCACGGGACGTAACACTAACCTACCTGTGCATGATAAGCAAACCAGGGGCCAGTAGGCAATTACAGCAGCATTAGGCCGACTCGCAGCGTCCTCCCAGATACCCTCCAGTGTGGCTACAAGCACACATACAATGGGAGGAGGGAGGCAGACTACAAGCCCCACCTAAGTTGGCTGATATGTGTGCCGGCCTCACAGGTGAACCCCAACGCTGCCTTAATAGTGATCAAGGTGCATTAAATGTGGAGTTTATACACCTCCAAGGTTAAGATTTAAACAACAACAAAGACGTGCTCTCAAATGGCAGGAGGTCCTGAGCTGTCACTGTGCACACTGACGGGGACGTCGCGTTGAGGACGTCATTGCGACAGCGTAACACAGGACGCCGCAAGAGCCAGAAGTATCGCGGACCCCGGGAACAGGTAATTATACAACCGGGGATGGGGGGAGGCAATGGGGCGGCGGCGGTCTCTGGCTGGGGCAGTGTGGTGGGGGGGTGCGGCGCAGTGCATTATCGGCAAGGTCATTGCCAATAACGTCCAAAATCGTGAATATCAGCCGATAATATCAGCCAAACCGATTATTGGTCGATCCCTAATTTGCAGCAGTACTCGCCTCTCCAGTTAGCAGCTCAGTGATTTTGTTGGTGACTTTTAGGATCTTTAGTGTGTTTTCATCTATCGGTGAGTGAGATAGAAGCTCAAATATACGGACCTGGGTTTGGCTGGTCACACACTCTCCAAATGTCTTTTTTACTACTGTGTAATCCTGTGACATAAAACAAAGATAAATAGCAGTATACATATTACCAGAATCCTTCTCCAGTCTTGTCTGTTTTATGCCATGTGACATTTTCAGCAGAGTCCCTAACCTCTACAGTTAGCAGGTAGATGATGGCAAAGACTGTGATTATTCTGGACCGCAAGAACCTGACACAAGAAAAGGAGAGTATTCTTGTTGGAAATAATCTAATTGTAACTTAAAGTTACAATTTCTGTGACGCATACATTAGAAAATAGACAGGTCAACATTCTTCCTGCATACATGTATTTATTAGAGCAAATAGATAATCATGTAAATATAGTTTAAGCTTTTGGAGGAAATTCTAAGCCCCTGGGCTCAGACTGGGACCAATATGGCAGCATGAATATAAGTAATCTAACAAATCTGACATTATTCAGAGTGTGTAGCTTAAATGGGTACTCTGGTGAAAAACTTTTTTTTTTCTTTTAAATCAACTGGTGCCAGAAAGTTAAACAGATTTGTAAATGACTTCTATTAAAAAAATCTTAATCCTTCCTGTACTTATTAGCTGCTGAATACTACAGAGGAAATTATTTTCTTTTTGGAATGCTCTCTGATGACATCACGAGCACAGTGCTCTTTGCTGACGTCATTATAATAACAATAATAATAAGTCTTTATTTATTGTTGTCCTTAGTGGGATTTGAACCCAAGGCCCCAGCACTGCAAGGCAGCAGTGCTAACCACTGAGCCACCATGCTGCCCTTAGCATACATCTGCAATGCACAGTTGCTAAAATGGACAGAGATGTCAGCAGAGAGCACTGTGCTCGTGATGTCATCAGTGTTCCAAAAAGAAAGGAATTTCCTCTGTAGCATTCAGCAGCTAATAAGTACTGGAAGGATTATTTAAAAGAAAAAAGGTTTTCACAATGGGTTGAGTCCAGTGGCGTTGCGACCGGGGTGCGGGGGGTGCGGCCCGCACCGGGTGACACCATCCTGATGGGGTGAGACCAGGTACGCCGCCGGTCCTCAGTTGCGCTGCCTGTCTCCATACTAGCAGCCCCCCGCGGCCCCCACTTGCGCTGCCTCTGTAAGAGCATCCCCCCGGTACTCACTTGTTGCGTCTCCGTACTAGCACACACCCCCGGTCACCTGCACAGTGAACCGGCCTGCTCCCCTACGTCTTCTGTTGCGCCGGTCCGACATCCCTCCGCAGGGCCGGCGCAGGAGGACGTGACGTCACTCGCAGAGCGACCGGAGAGAAGGAGCGCTGCGCTGGATGGGTGAGTGAGTGTCTGTCTCTCTCTGTTTGTGTGTCTCTGTCTGTGTGTGACTGTGTGTGTGTGTGTGTGTGTGTGTGACTGTGAGTGTGTGTCTCTCTGTGTGTGTGACTGTGTGTGTCTGTCGCAATCTCTGTGTGTGGCGCTCTGTCTGTGTGTGACTCTCTGTCTTTGTGTGACTGTGTGTGTGTGACTCTGTGTGTGTCTCTGTGAGTGTGTGTCTCTCTGACTGTGTGTGTGTGTGTGTGTGTGTGTCTCTCTCTCTATCTATCTGTGTGTGTGTGTGTGTGTCTCTGTGTTGTGTGTGTGTTTTTTTTTTTGTGTGTGGGGGGAGGGGGGGTTTGTTTGAACCAGCGATCTAATGTGGGGAGACTTTGACCTATTGTGGGGAACATGCAAGGGAACCTGCGGCCTAATGGGGGGAAACTACTACCAAATGTGGGGAATCTATGCTACCTAATGTGGGGAAACTGCTACCTAATGTGGGGAAACTGCTACCTAATGTTGGAAAATTGCTACCTAATGTGCGAAAACTGCTACCTAATGTGGGGATTCTGTGCTACCTAATGTGGGGAAACTTCTACCTAATGTGTGGAATCTGTGCTACCTAATGTGTGGAATTTGTGCTACCTAATGTGTGGAATCTGTGCTACTTAATGTGGGGAAATTACTACCTAATGTGGGGATTCTGTGCTACCTAATGTGGGGAAACTTCTACCTAATGTGTGGAATCTGTGCAACCTAATGTGTGGAATTTGTGCTACCAAATGTGGGGAATCTATGCTACCTAATGTGGGGAAACTGCTACCTACCTAATGTGGGGGAACTGCTACCTACCTAATGTGGAGAACTGCTACCTACCTAATGTGGGGGAACTGCTACCTACCTTAAGTGGGGGAACTGCTGCCTACCTAATGCTCCCCCCCCCCCGGCAGTAGCACCCTCATCATCCACCAGCAACCCCCCCCCCCCCCAGCAGCAGCACCTCCATCAGCAGATCCTGATGGTGGATGATGGGGGTGCTCCTGCCAGGAGGATGATCCTGCCGATGGACGATGGGGGTGATACTGCCAGGGGGGATGGCCAGTAGCACCCTCATCATCCTCCAGCAACACCTCCCCAGTACTAGCACCCCCATCATCAACTAGCAACACCACCAGATTTATATTCAGAGGGTACAGTATGTGGCAGATTTATATTCAGAGGGCACAATGTGTGGCGGTATATTCAGAGGGTACAGTATGTGGCAGATTTATATTCAGAGGGTACAGTGTGTGGCGCTATGTTCAGAGGGTACAGTATGTGGCAGATTTATATTCAGAGGGTACAGTGTGTGGCAGATTTATATTCAGAGGGTACAGTATGTGGCAGATTTATATTCAGAGTGTACAGTATGTGTTGGTATTATATTCAGAATGTACAGTGTGTGGTAGTATTATATTCAGTGGGTACGGTGTATGGAAGGTTTATAATCAAAGAGTATAGTGTATAGTAGTATTATATTTAGAGGATACAGTGTCTGGCAGGTTTATAATAATAATTGTTTTCATATAGAGGAGGAGAATGCGCTGACATAGTGAGGAGACGTCTGGGCGTCACATTCTGCAGAGAGAAGTTTTAGCTGGACCAGGCGGTATGTACCATCTGAATTCGATAAGGAAAGATTATAGAGAAGACGTCACCTGTAGTCACTGATATCATTGTGTATTCTCCTCACTATAGAGAAGACGTTAACTGTAGTCACTGATATCATTGTGTATTCTCCTCACTATAGAGAAGACGTTAACTGTAGTCACTGATATCATTGTGTATTCTCCTCACTATGTCCTATCAGAGCTGTAGTCACTTGTCAGTTCTACAGTTATGATGAGTGAAACTACAACTCCCAGCATAACCTCACCATTGCATAAAGGGGTACTCTACTGGAAAAAAAATGTTTTAATCAACTGGTGCTACAAAGTTAAACAGATTTATAAATTACTTCTACTTAAAAATCTTAATCCTTCCAGTACTTATTAGCTGCTGTATAAGTGATTCACAGGAAGTTCTTTTCTTTTTTAATTTATTTTCTGTCTGACCACAGTGCTCTGTGCTGACACCTCTGTCCATGTCAAGAACTGTCCATAGTAGGAGCAAATCCCCATTGCAAACCTCTCCTGCTCTGGACAGTTCCTAACATGGACAGACAGAGCACTGTGGACAGACTGGAAAGAACTACACAACTTTCTGTGGAGAATACAACAGCTTATATAAGTACTGTAAAAATCTGTTTAACTTTCTGGCACCAGTTGATATAAAAGTAAATGTTTTCCAGTGGAGTACCCCTTTAAGTAATTCTGGGAGCTGTACATTTAAATGGTGAAAACTTCTTTAACACTTTCCCATTCTGTGGCAGCTGGTATATCTGATTATTATACTGGAATTTCTCACAATGCGCTACAACAGTGGTGTCTGTCACAATAAGCTAAAAACCTACTGAGGGGGGGGGGGGGGAATGTATGGGGGTGACACCATTTTCTACCGCACCGGGTGACACCAACCCTAGCAACGCCACTGGTTGAGTCCTTAAGGGGTTAAAGTAGTAAAATAAAATAAGACTTACATAAATTGGGTATCCTTGTAACCGTATGGACCTACAGAATAAAGATAAGGTGTCATATTTTACAAAAAAGTGCACTGCGTAGAAACGGGAGCCCCCAAAATGTTACAAAATTGTGTTTATTTTTTTATTTCACCCCACAATTTTTTTTTTCCGTTTTGCCACAGGTTATATTATAAAATAATTTATGTCATTACAACGTACAATTGGTGACGAATAAACAAGCCCTTATATGGGTCTGTAGGTGCAAAATTTTAAGCGTTATGATTTTTAGAAGGGAAGGAGGAAAAAACAAAAATGCAAAAAACGAAAATCCTTAAAAGGAGTAGTCCAGTGGTGAACCCAGTGATGAACAACTTATCCCCTATCCTAAGGATAGGGGATAAGTTTGAGATCGCGGGGGGTCCGACCGCTGGGGCCCCTTGCGATCTCCTGTACGGAGCCCCGACAGCCCGCAGGAAGGGGGCGTGTCGACCTCCGCACGAAGCGGCGGCCGACACGCCCCCTCAATACAACTCTATGGCAGAGCCGAAGCGCTGCCTTCGGCAATCTCCGGCTCTGCCATAGAGATGTATTGAGGGGGCGTGTCGGCCGCCGCTTCGTGCGGAGGTCGACACCCGCTATCTGGCCGGAGAGCCTGGCCCCTGTACAGAGAGATCGCAGGGGGCCCCAGCGGTCGGACCCCCGCGATCTCAAACTTATCCCCTATCCTTAGGATAGGGGATACGTTTTTCACCACTGGACTACCCCTTTAAAGAGGTACTCAGGTGGAAAACTTTTTTTTTTAAATGAACTGGTGCCAGAAAGTTAAACAGATTTGTAAATAACTTCTATTAAAAAATCTTTTTCCTTCCAGTACTTATACGCAGCTGTAAGCTACAGAGGAAATTCTTTACTTTTTGAATTTCTTTTTTGTCTTGTCCACAGTGCTCTCTGCTGACACCTCTGTCTGTGTCAGGAACTGTCCAGAGCAGCATAGGTTTGCTATGAGGATTTTCTCCTGCTCTGGACAGTTCCTGATACGGGCATCAGGTGTCAGCAGAGAGCACTGTTGACAAGACAAAAAAGAAATTCAAAAAGAAAAGAATTTCCTCTGTAGCATACAGCTGCTAATAAGTACTGGAAGGATAAAGATTTTTAATAGAAGTCATTTACAAATCTGTTTAACTTTCTGGCACCAGTTGATTTAAAAAAAATATATAAATAATGTTTTCCACCGGAGTACCCCTTTAAGGTGAAAATAGGCTGAGTCCCTAAGGGGTTAAACATACAAATTTTGGTGCATGTGGTTATAATTTTAGTAAAATACAATAAAACCTACATAAATTGGGTATCCTTGTAACTGTATGGACCTATAGAATAAAGGTAAGGTGTCATTTTTACTGAAAACGGTACGTTGTAGAAACAGAAGCCCCCAAAAGTTACAAAATTTTATTTTACCCCACCAATAAGGTTTTTTTTTTTTTTTTGTTTCACCGCAGATTTTGTAATAAAATAAGTGATGTAATTACAAAGAACAATTGGGGATGCAAAAAACATGCCCTTATATGGGTCTGTAGGTGCAAAATTGAAAGTGTTATGATTTTTAGAAGGGGAAGAGGAAAAAACTAAAACAAAAATAATAAATAATAAAATGTGAACAAATAGTAATATATACGGAAAAGTAGCATAAAAGAAACTACAGATCACGGCGCAAAAATGAGCCCTCGTACAGCCCTGTATACGGAAAAATGAGAAAGTTATTTTGTGAAAAAAGTTTTTTTTTTTTTAAAGTAGTACAATAATAGAAAGAATGTAAACATGGGCATCATTTTACTCCCACCTCTTCTTTATGATAGCTGGGTTATCGCCCGGTTCTCTAGTGATTGCTAAGGTATGTTCACACAGAGGAATTGGCGCAGAATTCCGCGGTGTGAACATACCCTTAGGCGGCAATCTGTTGTGTTAAGCCTTGGTCATATGTAAGATTTCCGCCCAGCCAATCACTGGTGGAGGCGGGAAATTGCTGAGGCCATTGATTTGTTGAGCCACAGCACAACATGTTGCCCACAGGGAACCTGGAAGGGGAGCGGCATGAGGTAAGTATGTGTTTATTTTTTTGTTTTATACCTGACAGAATGGTAAATTTAATTTAAAGAAAACCCCTTATCCTGGAGTACCAATTTATATACAGTAGCATATTTAGTGAAAATGTTGCAGTTCTGTATACAGCACACTAGTATAGGAATAGAAGGAGTCGGCACTCGTGTCTCAGGCGGTGCACGCAGACCAGAGACTCAATCAAACAGTAGGAACGAAGTCTCGGCACTCACAGGTAAATCTTGCAAAATCTTGAAGTGTTTATTCACACAAATTGTATTCAGGTGTACACCTATATACAGTTTGTGTGAATAAACACTTCAAGATTTACCTGTGAGTGCCGAGACTTCGTTCCTACTGTATACAGCACACAACTGGCACTGGCTTAGTATATGCCACACAATGGAGATGCCTAATGCAGAGTGTGTATGAAGGCTCTTCACATATAGCACAATGAAGGAAAACATCAAACAATAAATAGCATCAGAAATCAAGGCAGATGAAAGGGTCTCATATACTGGGCAATGGAGGCATAGAGTACAGGTGATACAGCAGACAGGAGGAGCTGCCAGACACATACAACTCAGCTCCCTCTATATAACATTGTACATATTGTACAATGCAAGTACAGTGACCCCCCCGTCAGCATCGACATACGATGCTTTTTTATGTCGGGGCCATCGAATTAAGTGCTATCCGGCAGCGCAAAATGCTTAAGCTGCTGCCGGATAGCAGCTTAATGTTCCCCGTGTGGTGCGGTAAGTATTACTTACCCCTCCACGATGCTCCGGGGTGCCCTCCGGGTCCAGCGCTGGTCTTCCGGTGTCTTCTCGGCCATCTCCGGTGACGTCAATACGCTGCTGTGCACGTCATCCAATAGGAATGGTGTACGCAGCGGCATAATGACGTCGCTACGCAGGCCCAGTAAGGCCTTGCGGAAGACAGCAGAGGACCGGAGAAGACCAGGAGAGCCCAGCGGAGGCCCGGGGTCACCATCGCGAGCGGCGGGGACACCATCGCGAGCGGCGGGGACAGGTGAGTACAGCTTCCTATACTTTACATTGCACGAATCACTCAACATACGATGGATTCGACAAACGATGGCTCGTTTGGAACAAATTACCATCGTATGTTGAGGGACCACTGTACTGTATACAGGAGCTGTGACCTCCACTGAGCCTATATATGGCCTGGGGGATGGGGCTATGGAGGGCTTATAAGGGGAAACCTCAGAAGAGCCACTACACACTCACACAGAACACATTCAGAGGCGGAAACCCCCTCGCTCTGGAACTAATACCTTCGTCTGTTGTGTCACTTCTGGTGTGAAGTCCTGACCCGTTCTCTAGACAGCAGCTGACCCCGCCCCCTTACTTGATAGGTTTTCTTCGTCGGGTAGAGCGTACAGGACCTGCGCTCAGCCTGAATGTCGTGTGTCACGTGTCCATGCGCATGTCAGCTCTGTCAACACTATAAGTCGCTGCTGGAGGCTATGTTATTCTGTATGTTGTAAGGAGACCCCAGTTTTTGTTGTAGCCGCCTCTGTTACAGGTAGAGCAGTGTTTCCCAACCAGTGTGCTTCCAGCTGTTGCAAAACTACAACTCCCAGCATGCCCGGACAGCCTTTGGCTGTCCGGGCATGCTGGGAGTTGTAGTTTTGAAACAGCTAGAGGCACACTGGTTGGGAAATAAAGAGTTAGGGTGCAATCACACCACATTTTTGCAATACAGTTCCCGTCTCAGGTTTTTGATTAAAAACGGATTCCTCAAAACCGGACTAAACTGTATCAAAACATGTGTACATATTTTAACCCGTATACAGTTAAAAACCGTATATGGTTTAAAAAAATTATGTCCAGTTGCATCAGTTTTTTAAAGAAAAAAATCGTATACGTTTAACTTTTTACTCCATTATGAATAAAGTTTCACTTGTTTGATTGAAATTCCGAGAAAAAAAAACTGTGCAATGTCAAAAAACGTATGGTGAAAACCAGATGGAACCGTACGCACATACAGTTCTGTACGGTTCCCATTGACTCCCATGTTAAAAAAAAAAGTATATGGTTTAATAATACAATACAGGAATTTAGGTGCACTACTGTGGTAGATGTATACAATTACATTGGCTATCCCTCAACACTGATGTTAAAATTGAGACATTCGCCAGTGTATGCTTAGAGGAAGGACATACCGGAGCCCGCACACCAACGCCAAGGTTTCTCAAGTGGCACGGGACGTAACACTAACCTACCTGTGCATGATAAGCAAACCAGGGGCCAGTAGGCAATTACAGCAGCATTAGGCCGACTCGCAGCGTCCTCCCAGATACCCTCCAGTGTGGCTACAAGCACACATACAATGGGAGGAGGGAGGCAGACTACAAGCCCCACCTAAGTTGGCTGATATGTGTGCCGGCCTCACAGGTGAACCCCAACGCTGCCTTAATAGTGATCAAGGTGCATTAAATGTGGAGTTTATACACCTCCAAGGTTAAGATTTAAACAACAACAAAGACGTGCTCTCAAATGGCAGGAGGTGCTCAACCCCAAATGCAGTTGTGCATATATACTGGGGGAGCAGAACCTGCCCTTGTGGTCTGTCCCCAGCGTAAAAATGCATACAATGGGGGATGCCTGCAACAGACTACAAGTGCCACAATAGAATCCTACACCAGATAAACAGTGTGGATGTGTAACAATTATCATCTAAGGATATACTGGCTAATGTCTCAATTTTAACATCAGTGTTGAGGGATAGCCAATGTCATTGCATACATCTACCACAGTAGTGCACCTAAATTCCTGTATTGTATTATTCTAATTGTTACATATCCACACCGTTTATCTGGTGTAGGATGCCATTGTGGCACTTGTAGTCTGTTGCAGGTATCCCCCATTGTATGCATTTTATGCTGGGGATCGCCCTTAGCAACAGAACACAAGGGCAGGATCTCCTCCCCCAGTATATATGCACAACTGCATTTGGGGTTGAGCACCTCCAGCCATTTGAGACCACGTCTTTGTTGTTGTATATGGTTTAATATAGTTTTTCACCCTGACCAAAAAACGTGGTAGGCTACGGTTTTGGGTACGGGAAAAAAACTGACAAAACCGTACAGGATGCAAAACGGACACAACCTGATGCATCTTTTTCAATGGAGAGTCAATGCATCCGGTTTTCACATTGAAAACGTATACGGGAACTGTATTGCAAAAACGTGGTGTGAATGCAGCCTTAGAAGTATCTGACAGATTACAGGCTTTCAGGCCCCTTACATTGAAAAGGGTTATTCAGGAATAGAAAAACAGATTTTTGTTTGTGTGTTTTTTTCCCCCAAAAAAATAGCACCACCCCTGTCCTCAGGTTGTGTGAAGTATTGCAACTTGGCCCTATTCACTTCAATGGAACCAAGCTGCAATACCCCACACGACCTGAGGGCAGGGTTGGTGCTATTTTCGAAAGAAAGTAGCTATGATCAGTTATTACTGGATAATCTGTTTAACGTTGACACTAATATATATATATATATATATATTTATATATATATATATATATATATATATATATATTTTAGGCAAGGTACACATCTGTTTTGTTATAATTCAGCAAAACGACAGCAGCTGGAAAACTGCAGAACCCCCCCAAAAAAGTTAGTGGGTGTCTGTTGGTGTACATCGTGCAGCAGACCTTCCAGTTCCAGAATAAAATATGCCCTGGAGCCTCTAGTCTTTGATAAAGCCAGTTTTTTTCTAGCGAAACGTCAGAGAAGATGGTTATAATATTTTAGAACGTCACTTATGTCAGGATGTCTATAATATATGAAATTTACAACTAAAGTTGCAAAAGGAATATAAAAATCCCGATAAGGGATCAAACATTATATTGCATATGTGGTATCAATAAGACACAAAATCACATAGTGAATGTAGTTTTAATATTCACCTGCCACCTAGTGGTAATTTAGCACAGAGCACTATACTTTTTACTGAACAATAAAAGTTAAAGGGGTATTCCAGGAATTTTTTTTATTTGACTATGCTACAGGGGCTGTAAAGTTAGTGTAGTTCAGAATATAGTGTCTGTACCTGTGTGTGACAGTTTTCTCACAATTCTTCTGTGATTTTCACCCCAATATTTATTTTTACCAGCATATAAAATGACTGATGTCTCAGATTTTTCCCAGGTTGCAATGCGGCCGAGACCTGACTAACTAGTCAGCTGATGACAGAGAGCCTGTCTGCTTCAATGGGTGGAGCGATCGCTTGGTGGGAGATAAATCAATCTGCAACTAATGCAACAGCTTTGGGCACCCTGATTGAAAACCACAGGTCTTTTGAATGAATGCAGCTCATTTATGTTTCAATGGGTGGGGTGGCTGATGTGTGGGAGGGAGGAAAATGGAATTATGGGATTTGTAGTAAAAAAAAAAAAAGAAACTGAAACAGGAAATACCAGTTCACAAAAAGCTAGCCAGTGTGTTATGGTAATCTCACAACATAGCCATTTAGCCCCAAGACAAGCGCAGATCCTTCCTAAACATGTTCATTACTGTCTGCCAGGTACGTACTAAAATCACCTTATGGTGGATAACCCCTTTAAGTTTTATTTATAGGGGGGTCCTCAGTTTAAGGGTATTTTTGGGGTTAATCCCCATTAGTGTGTGCAGCAACCCAGATTAGAACCATGCCGTAGATGTGTGTGCAGTCATTGCTCCAATTTAAGCAGGTCCGGCCTGAAGAAGAGAGTTTAAGCGTGTAGGATTTCACCTGCTGGATGTTTTTGTTCTTAGGGAGATACATCACCATCAGAGTTTTCTGGCAGCGGCTTTCTTCTTTCTACCTATTCAGAACACATGCTCGCTCAGGCAAGCATGCATATGTATGTTTGTATGTATGGACCCTGATAGGTAGCAGTTTGCCCAACAAGCTTCCTGCTGACAACCAACTAAGGCTGTGACCCATTCAGGGTCCTGTTGTTTGTTTTTTTCCAGCTGAATGAGCCTTAAACGAGTCGGAGTACATCTGACACTGCCCACAGATTGCACTGACCTGAACGGCATTAGTCAGGAGTCCGGCGTTTTAAGGGAGTTAAACAGAGAAAAAAGGCTGAACGTGCAGCCTCCCCCCCCCCCCCCAACACTCACCTTCTGATGGACTAAGAAGCAGAGCTCCCTTTACTGAAGCACAATGGCTATGTGAACTTAGCCTAACATGTATGGCCAGCTTGAAGGGGTTATCCAGGATTAGGAAAACAGAGCAATTTATTAAAAACTAGCTGAGTACCCGGCGTTGCCCGGTTTTTCCTTCCTAATCCTTGTTGGGGAGGAAAATAAAGGAGGAAGCTTTTGACTTCATATCCCAACCCCATATCCCGTCCTCCTATCCTGTCCTCCTTTCCCGACCTCCTATCCAGTCTTCCTATCCCGACCTCATATTCCGTCTTCCTATGTCGACCTCCTATCCCATCCTCCTTTCCTGTCCTCATATCCCGTCCTCCTTTCCCGACCTCATATTCCGTCTTCCTATGTCGACCTCCTATCCCATCCTCCTTTCCTGTCCTCATATCCCGACCTCCTATCCAGTCCTCCTTTTCCGTCCTCATATCTTGACCTCCTATCCCGTAATATGTGTACCAGGTACTGAAATTTCTCCAGCCGTGCGGAAGTTATGTGGGAACATACATTTCCCATTGATTTGCACGGGACTTTAACCTCTTAAGGACCCAGGGCGTATGGATACGCCCTCACACCCTGGGCCTTGAGGACCCAGGGCGTATCCATATGCCCTGGCGTTTTCCGGTCTCTGCCGCGCGCCGGGCAGAGATCGGAACTGGATGCCTGCTGAAATCCTTCAGCAGGCATCCAGGGCAAACGCCGAGGGGGGCCATGTAGGCCCCCCATGTCGGCGATCGCCGCAAATCGCAAGGGAAATCGCCCTTGCGATCTGCGGCGATACTGGGCTGATCGGGTCTCTGGGACCCGACCGCCCGGTAATTTCGCATGACCCCGGCTGTCACAGACAGCCAGGACCATGCTAATGTATAGGAGCGAGGTGGCAAGCCTGCCACCTCCTCCGATCCCCTGCGATCTGTCGGTTAGTTAACCGACCAATCGCAGGAGGGGGGGCGGATACTTCCTCCCGTCCTGCCCGGCCCCTGAAAGTCCGGAGAGGACGGGAGGAACACCGGAGGACGCGGCGGGGGACGGGGGAGTGCTGGGGACCGGCCCCGGTACTTACCTCGTCCCTGAAGACCCGGATCCTGGCGGCGGAGACGGCGGCGGCGACAGGTGAGTTGATCTTCAGCCGCGGTCGGGCCCTTTACAACAATGCACGTCGCCGTAAAGCGACATGCATTGCTGTAATGGGACCCTGTAAACTACAACTCCCAGCATGCCCAGACAGTCCTTGGCGTCTGGGCATGCTGGGAGTTGCAGTTTTGCAACATCTGGAGGTCCACAGTTTGGAGACCACTGTGCCCTTCCAGATGTTGCAAAACTACACATCCTCAGCATGCCCTTACTGTCCAGGCATGCTGGGAGTTGTAGTTCTGTAACATCTGGCCCTTCAGATGTTGCAGAACTACAACTCCCAGCATGCCTGGACAGTTTTGGCATACTGGGAGTTGTAGTTTTGCAACATCTGGAAGGGCACAGATTGGGAACCACTGTATTAGTGGTCTGCAAACTGTAGTCCTCCAGATGTTGCAAAACTACAACTCCAAGCATGCTGGGAGTTGTAGTTCGGCAACATCTGGCTCTAAAGATGTTGCCGAACTACTACTCCCAGCATGCTTGAGAATGCTGAGAGTTGTGGTTTTGCAACAACTGGAGGTACACTGGTTGGGAAACATTGTCTGTTTCCTAACTCAGTGTTTCCCAACCCGTGTGCCTCCAGCTGTTGCAAAACTATAACTACCAGCATGCACTGATAGACTGTGCATGCTGGGAGTTGTAGTTTTGCAACAGCTGGAGGTCCCCCCCTGTGAATGTACAGGGTACATTCACATGGGCAGGGGCTTACAGTGAGTATCAGGCTGCAAGTTTGCGATGCAGCAAATTTTGCTCGGCAGCTCAAACTCGCTGTAATCCCCCGCCCATGTGACTGTACCCTAAAAACACTACACTAACACAAAATAAAATAAAAAGTAAAAAACACTACATATACACATACCCCTACACAGCCCCCCCTCCCCAATAAAAATGAAAAATGTCTGGTACGCCACTGTTTCCAAAATGGAGCCTCCAGCTGTTGCAAAACAACAACTCCCAGTATTGCTGGACAGCCGTTGACTGTCCAAGCATGCTGGGAGTTTTGCAACAGCTGGAGGCACCCTGTTTGGGAATCACTGGCGTAGAATACCCCTATGTCCACCCCTATGCAAATCCCTAATTTAGGCCTCAAATGCACATGGCGCTCTCACTTTGGAGCCCTGTCGTATTTCAAGGCAACAGTTTAGGGACACATATGGGGTATCGCCGTACTCGGGAGAAATTGCCTAACAAATTTTGGGGGGCTTTTCTCCTTTCACCCCTTATGAAAATGTGAAGTTGGGGTCTACACCAGCATGTTAGTGTAAAAAAATAAATTTTTTACACTAACATGCTGGTGTTGCCCTATACTTTTCATTTTGACAAGAGGTAAAAGGGAAAAAAGCCCCCCAAAATTTGTAATGCAATTTCTCCCGAGTACGGAGATACCCCATATGTGGGCGCAAAGTGCTCTGGGGGCGCACAACAAGGCCCAGAAGGGAGAGTGCACCATGTACATTTGAGGTGATTTGCACAGGGGTGGCTGATTGTTACAGCGGTTTTGACAAACGCAAAAAAAACAAAAACACATGTGACCCCATTTTGGAAACTACACCCCTCACGGAATGTAATGAGGGGTGCAGTGAGAATTTACACCCCACTGGTGTCTGACAGATCTTTGGAATAATTAAAAATGTTGTACAGACCACTGTTCCAAAGATATGACAGACACCAGTGGGGGGGTAAATGCTCACTGTACCCCTTGTTACGTTCCTCAAGGGGTCTAGTTTCCAAAATGGTATGCCATGTGGGTATTTTTTGCTGTCCTGGCACCATAGGGGCTTCCTATATGGGACATGCCCCCGAGCAAAATTTGCTCTCAAA
Organism: Hyla sarda; assembly: GCF_029499605.1. Lineage (NCBI taxonomy): Eukaryota > Metazoa > Chordata > Amphibia > Anura > Hylidae > Hyla > Hyla sarda. The sequence goes on from NC_079195.1 coordinate 185,290,695, forward strand.
AAGCCAAATATGACTCCTTCTCTTCTGAGCATTGTAGTTCGCCTGTAGTGCACTTCAGGTCAACTTATGGGGTACCTCCATACTCAGAAGAGATGGGGTTACAAATTTTGGGGGGTATTTTCTGCTATTAACCCTTGCAAAAATGTGAAATTTGGGGGGAAACACACATTTTAGTGAAATTTTATTTTATTTTTTTACATATGCAAAAGTCGTGAAACACATGTGGGGTATTAAGGCTCACTTAATTCCTTGTTACGTTCCTCAAGGGGTCTTGTTTCCAAAATGGTATGGCATGTGTTTTTTTTTGCTGTTCTGGCACCATAGGGGCTTCCTAAATGCAACATGCCCCCCAAAAACCATTTCAGAAAAACGTACTCTCCAAAATCCCCTTGTCACTCCTTCGGTTCTGAGCCCTCTACTGCGCCCACCGAACACTTTACATAGACATATGAGGTATGTCCTTACTCGAGAGAAATTGGGCTACAAATATAAGTATACATTTTCTCCTTTTACCCCTCGTAAAAATTAAAAAATTGGGTCTACAAGAACATGCGAGTGTAAAAAATGGAGATTGTGAATTTTCTCCTTCACTTTCCTGCCATTCCTGTGAAACCCCTAAAGGGTTAAAAGGCTGACTGAATATCATTTTGTATACTTTGGGGGGTGTAGTTTTTATAATGGGGTCATTTGTGGGGTATTTCTAAGATGAAGACCCTTCAAATCCACTTCAAACCTGAACTGGTCCCTGAAAAATAGTGAGTTTGGAAATCTTGTGAAAAATTGGAAAATTGCTGCTGAACTTTGAAGCCCTCTGGTGTCTTCCAAAAGTAAAAACTTGTCAATTTTATGATGCAAACATAAAGTAGACATATTGTATATGTGAAAAAAAAATTAAAATATTTTGAATATCCATTTTCCTTACAGAGAGCTTCAAAGTTAGAAAAATGCTAAATTTTCTAATTTTTAATAAAATTTTCACATTTTTCACCAAGAAAGGATGCAAGTTACAATTTTTTTTTACCACTATGTTAAAGTAGAATATGTCACGAAAAAACAATCTCGGAATCAGAATAATAACTAAAAGCATTCCAGAGTTATTAATGTTTAAAGTGACAGTGGTCAGATGTTCAAAAAATGCCCGGGTCCTAAGGTGTAAAATGGCTGGGTCCTTAAGAGGTTAAACAAAAACCCCGACCCTCACAAATGGGGGTAGTTAAGGGTTAAATTAACTGTCCTATATTTTAAGTGGACATATAAGTAACATGTGACCAAGTATTATCGACATATCTCCAGCCGTTTGGAAGTTATGCAGTAACATATATTTCCCATAGACTTGTATGGGACTTTAAACATAAACCCTGCCCCTGGCAAATGGGGGTGAGAAAGGGTTAAATTACCTATCCTATGTTTGTTGTTGACATATAAGTAACATGTGTGCCAAGTTTCATGTTAATATTTTTAGCCGTTTGGACGGGATGCTGGAACATACATACATACACACACACATTGAGTTTTATATATATTTGGAATCGACCGATTATCGGTATGGCCGATAATCACGATTTTGGGAATTATCGGTATCTGCAATTACCTTGCCGATAAGCCGATAATGCCCCGCACCGCCCCCACCGCACCGCGACCGCCACCCCCCCCACCCGCACCCCCGACCCACCGCACCGCGTCGCACCCCCCACCGTGATGCTGGGCGGTATACCGGTATGGATTTTTGCCCATACCGCTATACCGGTCGGGCCCCTCCCCCACCCTCCGAGTCAATAAAAAAATTAAAACTTACCCGTAATGGGGGTGATCCGGGCCATCCATCCTCCCTTCCAGTAGTGTCCGGGGGCGTTCCGGGTGAAGAGTGAACCGGTCCGTCCTTCTTCTCCGGGGGTGCTCTTCTCCACTCCGGGCAGGCTCCGGCCTAGTATGCTGCATAGACGCCGCTACGCCGTGACGTCAGGTGCGTCGCTGCGCACGGGCGTCACTGCGCAGCGGCGTCTATGCAGCGTACTAGGCCGGAGCCTGCCCGGAGTGGAGAAGATGACCGCCGGAGAAGGACAGTCCGGACCGGTTCACCCTCCACCCGGAATGCCCCCGGACTCTACTGGAAGGAAGGATGGATGGCCCGTCCCACCCTGAAAGGTAGGGGGAGAGAAGCGGGTGGCGGTGGCGGCCTATGGCCCCGCAAAAGCACTGCAGATCATTGATTTAAAGCGCCCGCTTTAAATCAATGATCTGCAGCGGTGTCGCAGGGGGTTAAATAGCCGATAACTTATACCGGAATATTGGTATAAGTTATCGGCTATCGGCCCTAACCTGCACCGATTATCGGTATCGGCCCTAAAAAACCGATATCGGTCGATCCCTAATATATATACTAGCTGAGTACCCGGCGTTGCCCGGTTTATCCTTCCTAATCCTTGTTGGGGAGGAAAATAAACAAAGGAGGAAGCTTTTGACTTCATATCGCGTCCTCATATATTGTTGTCATATCCTGACCTCCTATCCCGTCCTCCTATCTCGACTTCCTTTTCCGTCCATCTATCCCGTCCTCCTATCTCGACCTCCTTTTCCGTCCATCTATCCCAAACTCCTATTCCGTCCATCTATCACGACCTCCTATCCCGTCCTCCTATCCCGACCTCCTATGCAGACCTCCTATCCCGACCCGTAATATGTGTACCAGTTATTGAAATATGTCCAGCCGTACGGAAGTTATGTGAGAACACACATTTCCCATTGATTTGCATGGGACTTTAAACAAAAACCCCGACCCTCACAAATGGGGGTAGTTAAGGGTTAAATTAACTATCCTATCCTATATTTTAAGTGGTCATATAAGTAACATGTGACCAAGTATTATCGAAATACCGGCCGTTTGGAAGTTATGCAGTAACATATATTCCCCATTGACTTGTATGGGACTTAAAACATAAACCCCGCCCCTGGCAAATGGGGGTGAGTAAGGGTTAAATCACCTATCCTATGTTTGTTGTTGACATATAAGTAACATGCGTGCCAAATTTCATGTTAATATCTTTAGCCGATTGGACGGGATGCTGGAACATACACATACATACACACATACTGTACACACACATAGAGATGTATATATATACACACACATACATATAGATCAGCACCACATGTGTGGCATTGCAACTCAGTTCCACTGAAGTGAATGGAGCCAAGTTGTAATAGCACACACAACCTTAGGACAGGGGTGATGCTGTTTTCTTGAAGAATCTAGCCGTTTTTCTGTCCCTGTATAACCTTTTTTAAAGGTACATTTACACGTACAGTATCTGCTGCATATTTTCTGCAACTGATTTTGCTACTCATTGACTTCAATTGGCAGCAAAATTAGCTTCAGGAAAATATGCAGCAGATGTGAACATATCCTAAAGCAATATTCTGGTATACTTCTGTATCTCAGCATATTGTGGCTATGTATAGTAATACTGTCAGAAATACCTACTAGGAATTTACTCAAGAAAAGTCTGTGAACCACTGATCACGTATACAAAGGCTTATATCTGTTACAGAGCGATAAGAAGCACTCGCCAATGACAATTTATCCATCCTGGATATTGCAAATGTCAGAGCTGTTCTGAGCTCGGTTTGTTGTGTCTTACACTGGTGTAATCTATACTCTACCCACAGTACAGTCATAGAAAACCCTATTAAAATGACTGAAGATCCTATATCTAGAAGAGACAACATGCTTGATGACTGTTTGCAACAGCAAACATGTGAAGAAAAGTCATACTGGGACCCAGCACTGTTGCAGCTCTAGCTTGTGGAGTCGACCTCACTAAGAGTTCTATAAACACGTCCCCTCCATACAGCTCTATGGGAGAGTAGGGAATGACCGAACGCTGCATCTCCACCTCTCCCATAATGATACATGGTCGGGGAGAGCTGCGGCAGAGCCCGGTCCCCATACAGGAGATTACGGGGCCCCAGCAGTTGGACCCCAGCAATCAAACACTTATCCTCTATCCGCAGAATAGGGGATAAGGTATATACCGCTGCAGATCTCCTTTGATGATATTTATTTAGGTGATGCCAAGTTGCAGAGCACCATTTTTGGCCCAAGCTACAAGATGGAGTATAAAATAGTTAAAAGAGCTTTAACTAATCTCTTTATTGCTAAATAGGAGTACATGTGAAAATTCCCTTTTACCAACCAGTATGGTTGGAAAAGTTGTTAGGGCTCATTCAAACGACAGAATTCCAGTTTCTTGGACTCCCAACAATCAGCTCACCACTGGTAGTTCCCGGCTGCAGCCGGAAGGTGCAGGGCGGCACCTGAAACACAAATAAAAAAGAAGCAGTTTCAGTGCGGATCAAGTGCAGTGCATAAATCCTGTTTATTGCTTAAATGGGTACTGTCAGATCCAAAAACCTTTCATACGTTGTGATTGATGAAAATTAAAGACCTTGGTAACGTGGTTGTTTAAAAAATTTTTAATAAATAAAATCCCAACACTAGGGGTCCCATACCTACCAAGACACTAACTAGCCCTACAGCAGTATCAGGCTTGTCCATGAGTCATGGACAAGGCTGCATGAGCAGACATTCCAATCACCTCCCACCACCACAAAAAGGGACACACACCCTTCCCCATAGAAGATTTTTGACACTGTGAGCTAATTAAGAGAGGTATTTTTATAATAGATATAGGTGATAGAGGCATAATTTGATGTACATGGTGAGAATTAAATACTGAGTAAAAAAAAATGTTTTTGTGTGGAATCTGACAGGTACGCTTTAAAAGTCATAAACAGGAACACAGGCAGCAAGAACAAGTCACGTGTTGCAGGTGTTGCCACCCCTAGTAATATAAAAGGGTAACAACACCTGAAACGCATGACTTGTTCACACTGCCTGTGTCCCTGTTTATGACGTTTAAGCAATAAGCTGGATTTCTGCACTGCACTTGATCCGCACTGGAATTGCTTAGTTTTTGGAATTCCCATTTGTACAGAATCAGTGCTTATTTCATACAGAATTTTACTGCAAAAACAAGCATAGAAAGAAAAGAAAGAAAAAAAAAAAGTCCTATTGAGTAAAATGGGATTCTGCTGCAGAATTAAGCTTAACAAATGAACATGTTCATTCTTTTTGACAAAATACAAATCCTTAAATCTCCACAGCAGAAATTCCACAGTGTGAACAGGTCAGTTAAAATCCCACTGAAATCAATGGTTGCTTCATGCAACAAAAATTCTGTGCTGTATTTTATCTAGAAATTCTGCTTAGAAATGCTGAAGTGTGAATGTGCCCTTTTATGCATGATATGACAATTGTGTGTATACTATATAGAATATATAGGATGTAGCATATGCATGATTAAAGTATAGTTTAACTGTATGTTATCTATACACCATTGTCTGTCACTGCCCCAGAGAGAGGGGGCTCAAAATCTCTCTCCAAAAAGGGTCTTTTCCACTCAAATGCTGATCAGTTCCAGATTTGTCTGCTGTGTTCTGATTGGAGACAAAACCCTATGGGTCACACATGTCGTATTTTGCCGCTTATTTTAGGCAACTGATTTTGCTACCTATTGACTTCTATGGGTAGTAAAATATGCTGCAGGAAAATATGGCACATGCAACCCTACCCTAAACGACATTGGGGTTTATTTACTAACGTGATCCCAACTCTTTTGTCGGATTTTGCGCCCAAATTGTGTCGCAAAATGTAGGGAAACCTTAGTAAATACCTTGGGAAAATACCTGTCTGAAATCAAAACCCACAAAGAAACCTACACTCCACTCTTAGTAAATAAACCCCATTGTGTTATTTGTTGTATTCTGAATGGAAAAAGAAGACACCCTAAAATACACTGTAAAAGGATGTATGATGTTCTACTTTGAGCCTATAAATAAATATTGAGCAGCGGTTTTGAACAGAGAACTCCAACGCATCACATTGTTTGTGTCAGTTCTTCACCGCAATTATCCCGATCATTCTCTTGACTAATTTGAAAGCACACAGACTGATTGTATGGAGCATTACCAAAATTATGCTATCGATTAATGCCTATGGAGGCTTGACAGGAGAGAATGAAATACACAAAGATGTGGCCCATTTTCAGGCCACCATACATAATACATAGTGGCCACTTTCTTTGAGAAGACCACCCCTATAGAAATCCACTTTTTAATGCAATTTTTTTGGGCGGTCTTCCAAAAGACGTTCCACTACATTACGAACGACTGTAAAGCTCTTTGTTCAAAAACAGAGAAATAACACTTAAATGACAGATTAAGACAAGTTTGAGTTTTATCGGATTTTATGGTAAAATAATTTTTCATAAGTTAAACATGAAGATGGCCTCTCCCTTGTATGAATTTTCTGATGTTTATAAAGATCCGATCTCTGAATAAAACATCTCCCACATTCCGAACAGCAGAATGGTTTCTCACCTCTATGAATTCTGTGGTGCCTTTTAAGATTATCTTTTCGTTTAAAACTTCTCCCACAATCCAAACATGAAAATGGCTTCTCCCTTCTGTGAATTTTCTGATGGTTAAGAAGCCCTGATTTCTGTGTAAAACATTTCCCACATTCTAGACATTGGAACGGCCTCTCCCCAGTGTGAATTCTCTGATGCTCAACAAGAGATGATTTCTGCATAAAAGTCCTGAGACATTCTGAACATGTTAACAGCTTTTTTCCTAAGTGAATTTTCTTGTGCTCAATAAAAGCCGATTTCCGGGTAAAACATTTTCCACATTCTATACATGAAAATATCTTTTCCCCTAAGTGAATTCTCTGCGTCTCACAGAGAGATGATTTCGGAGGAAGACTTTTCCCACGTTTTAAACATGAATACTGTTTACCCACTTTGTGAATTTTTTGATGTGTCACAAGATCTGATTTTCTAGTAAAGCTTTTTCCGCAATATGAACATGAATATGACTGCTCATCACTGTAAATCGCCTTGTGCTTGGAAAGGTCCTTTTTACAATATATACCATTTTCAGAATTTGGGAGTATGCTCCCTTTGCTATGACCTGCACTTGGAGTAACAGACTGTGACAGACCAAGAGAGTGTCCCTTGTCACTACAATGAACAAATGATGGCTCTGTGCTATGAAGGACAAGGGAGATTTGCGAGGTAACATGCTGTTGTCCAGATAAATCTTGTATTACATAATTATCTTCTGTTCCATAACCTGGAGAGAAAAGAAGATGTTGTTCTGAGTCCATAGTGCAGTCATCTGCTAATTAACATTGATATAGTAATAATACCCCAGACCAGTGTTTCCCAACCAGGGTGCCTCCAGCTGTTGCAAAACTACAACTCCCCAGCATACCCGGACAGCCTCTGGAGTTTTGCAAAAGCTGGAGGCACCCTGGTTGGGAAACACTGCCTCAGACGTTAGTTACCATTCACAAAGAGCACCTGAAAAAACACACACACACACACACACACACTACCAGCAAAGCAGCCCGACAGTCACCTCTGAGAGGGACAAGGAGTCTCTTCAACTCATGAATGCAGCAGACTCATAAGACTAGGTTCCCATTGCGGAATCTCCGGGCAGAAAATTTTCCGGCCAGAGATTCCGAATGCGGCCAGCGCTGACTGAATCAGTCGGCGCTGAGACCGTGCGGACACTGCAGTCTCCAATAGACTGCAATGTGTTCCGCGAGTATTCCGCCTGAAGAATGAGCAACGCCATTCTTCAGGCGGAAATTTCCAAGCGGATTTTCCGTTCACAAATTCCGCTTCACAAATTCCGCAGTGTGAATTTGTGGACGGAAACCCATTCACTATACTATACAATTTAGCAAGCGGAATTTCTGCCTGCAATTTCAATGTCGATTTGCCGGCGGAAATTCCGTAGTGTGAACCCAGCCTAATAGCTTGCGTAGTGACAGTCAGGATGTAAGAGCCCATTCAGCATCATATGGCAAAACATACAGCCCACAAGCTCATAAGTAATGTGCATGATGGTGTACAAACATGGAATTAGCCTCTGAGTGCATGCCTGTACTGCCCCATTGGCAGCCCTGATAACATGAAGAACTTGATATGTGACACTTCTGTATTTAGCAGTCATTACTCACTTGGCCAGATAGCTACATGATTCTTTTCCTCTTTATACTGCTGATCCATCACATGTGTATTTTCTTTTGCTCCTCTAACTACCTATAGAAGTGTGTTGACAAATAACATCCAAGTCAGAAGAAGTTGGAAACAAGAAAAAAAAACAGTGTCCAACAGTAACGACAAAAAATGGCAGCAGAATTTTTTTTTATATATTTCATCTACCTGATCAAGTTGTGAAACATTGTCATTTTTTCCCGAACTACCCTGGAAATACAGAGGACTGGGGCATCTCTCTGGTGGAATTCTCTTGCAGGATTCTGCAGGAAACAGTTTATAAGGTTGAAAAAAAAAAAAAGACTAGTCAAAGAAAAGAATAGTCGTAGTTACTGGCCTAGGTATAAAAAAGATCACTGGAAATATCTCTGTACTGTCATATAATTGTGTCATCAAATCGCTCCTAAGATGTCTCTTCTTCAAAACTAAATAACCCCAAGCTTGATAACCTGTCTTGGTCCTGTAATCCTCCCAAACCACTAATTATCTTTGTCGCCCTCCCCTGCACCCTCTCCAGTTCAGCCATGTCCTTCCTATATACAGGGCCCCAAATTGGACACAATATTCCATATGCAGCCTTACTAGTGATGCATCCCATGACTTCATTAGCCCTGGCAGCCAACTAAAGTTGAGCTTACAGTCCATCCAAGTTTTTTCATTAATAGTTTTACGTATTTTATATTATTTAGCACATAATTGTACATGTTGATTTTAGGGCACAAGGGAATAACCTTGCATTTATCCACATTAAACCATATTTGCCATTTCTCTGGCCAAGCCACCAGCTTCCCCAGATCACTATGTAATATTACATTATCCTCCTCTGGGAAAATATAATTTTACATGTGATCAGATGCTGCGCTTTTCTACCCTCAAAGTTGTCCCCCCTTCTCTTACAGCATTAAAAGTCTCCTCATACCCAGTGATGTGAGGTTCTTTTCGGTCTCTGTTAGGATGTTCTTGTACAGATCTTTGTGTCCTTCTAAATACTCCCACTCCTCCATGGAGAAATGCACAGTGACATCTTGACACCTTACAGGAACCTGATACACACAATAATAAAGTCATCATCCACAGGAAAGTACACAATAGCTCCAGCATCCTACTTCTACACATGCATACAGATAACAATGCCCTAGCAGGTCTCACCTCTCCAGTCAGAAGCGCAGTGATCTGATGTGTTAGCTCTAGGATTTTCTGCTCATAGTTTCTGTCTTGTGTCGTTGAATGAGATGACTCTCTGATAGGGCTCTGGGTCCTGCTCCTTTTTCCTGACAAACAGGAACCATTGCTGGGAAACACAGACTCACCAGACTTCTTCACTACTTTATAATCCTGAAAATGGAGGTATATTACAATATGTGATTCATGATGAGCAGGAGTGAATAGAACTAATCAAATTTGTTCTTTGTAATTTTGTAATAAAAAAATAATAATAATAATTTATGTTTGTTCAAATTTATTTTGGGTTCACTGCAGAAGCTCCATGTCATGTAGTAAATGCTTCTGTACACTAAGCATTAAGCTATACAGTAAAATCTCCCTTAGTGGACACCTCCCAATAGCGGACACTTTTTGATTCCCCGGCAGAATTCTATAAGACTTAATTTGTTTGCACCCTCTGAAAAGGGGACCAGCGAATGTGAAATCCTTAATGATCAGACCTGAACTGAAAAGGCCTTAGTGAGTGGCTTTTTTCAGTTTCTGCATTCACATTTGAGCAGCCAAAACTTTTTATTTATTTATTAATTTTGCTTTGTACTTTTTGACGTTTGGTGGTAAATATAAATTACTGTGTAATTTATATATTTATTTCTTTTTTTGGTGGATTCAATATAAAAAATAAAATTCAATTAAAAAGTATATTTGCCGTCTTTTTTGTTTATTTTTATATGGTTAGGCTTAATGTTACATAATCTTTGAATTATAACAGATGTGCGGATACCCAACAAGTGAACGCTTTTTTTTATTTTCTATGTAATGTATTTGTTATATGAAATGTATTTATTTTAAATAAATCACTTCATTTTCTTTTATTACTTTTTTCTCTCTCAATACAGGATTATTTTTTAATAACTTTACTTTATACTTATACTGTATTAGCAAACTCCTGCATGATTGTGTCATAGAAAAACAGAGTTTAATGTACTGTCTGTTGCTAGGGCTACATTTATGGTGCCCTAGCAGCAGGAGGACCAGACAGCCTCGAGATCCTTTTTAGGTCCCCAGGCATTATTGTGGAGTGTTTCCTTGAGTGTGATTGGGTCACACTTCATTTCCATTTAACCCAATCAGTGGTGAATCACCTTTGATCTTGTCACAGTAACGGACCGTGGTAATCAAAGAAATATGCAGGCAGAATCGATATTGGTCCCATCTTGCCCATGATCTGGTAGATGCCAGAGAACCGGGCTATAAGTGACATCTTCGGTTCTTAGTGTAGAAGTAGCCCTAGAGACACAAACCCCCTTTACTGCAGCAACTCCCAAAAAATGTTGCTTCAGACAAAGGAGTCAAGAGTTCACTGTACAGGAGACTCCTGCCTTTTCCATACTGCCCCTACAAAGTACCCAATACGATACTGTTGGGGCACTACAGAGAGTATGTCCAGGACCAGGGACTCCTGTCAAAGTCAGAAGTCCCTGCTCCTGTACATTGTCCAGTCCAGCACAGTGTACAGTCAAATCTGAATCAGTCACTGAATCCACATCATATCCAATGGCTGATTCTACCCCAAAATTTTTGGGGAGGTTCACTCACCTCTGCTTATGACAATTTCTAGATTGACTTACATCTATAGTTGTCTTCCTGCTCTGTAATAAAAGCGAAGTCATGTGACACAATTCCCTAAACCCTGCATATCTCTAGCTAAGTCTCTGTGCTACCAATAGAAAGGAGTGACGTCTTGTGACATAATTCCAAGTATCACTTACCTCTCCAGTCAGCAGGTAGATGATCTCCAGGGTAAAGTTGAGTACCCTCTCAGTCATCAGTTTTCTATCCTCACCCATTCTGCATAAATGAGTCAGGAAAAATATACGTTTCTTGTTGAGTCCACTGTGAGAAAGAAGTACATTATAACACTAGTTTGGAGTTATGTCATGGAAAATGAGGGTGTAGTTTGCACAACATTTTATATATTGTATCAGAAATAAAAATTGTATTCCGAAAAGTGTTTCATCCAACTAGATGGTGAATCAAATGCCACGAAAAATTTCAACTCTGGAGCCTTTTTAATTCCAGTGCTTGAAAAGGCTCCAGAATGAAAGTAAAATGTTGAGTTTTATTTGATACACCATCTAGATTGATAAATAGCTTTTCGCGTGCTAAAGTCTTTACCTTCTTAAGTGAACAGTGGACAATGATCAGCACTCCACAGTTACACTGCATGGGTACCACTCCTGTCAGAGACCCTCCTCAGGCTAGGTTCACACTACGGAATCTCTGGGAAAAATTTCTGCCGGAGATTTAGCCGGCAGCACTAAGAGCGCACGGACTGCATTCACGTCCCCATAGATGGCAATACATTTCTGGGTGGATATTTTGGGAGATCTGCTCAGAAATGCATTGACATCTATGGGGATATCAATGCAGTCCTAGTGCCGCCGGCTTGATCTCCGGCAGAAATTCTGCCCAGAAATTTGACAGTGTGAACCAAGCCTTAATGTTGCATCATTTAATGGACATCAACATGATTACTGATGTCGTACGTGGGCTTCATAGACTTAATACACAAAGGTGCCGTACATGTACGGCATGCTGCTCTAAGTCCCAGGCAGACTTCTAGTTCAAGGGTTATAAGGAATCTGTCAGCTGTGTTTACGACTAAATGTAAACATTGGTTGGTATAAATGTAAAATGTACCTTTCCTCGAGCTGATGGCGATTGCCGAACTCAGTGGCGGACATACGTCTGTGCAACCAGTTCAGCTGCACAGGGGCCCAGGGGCCCCCTTACATGACGAACAGTGAGCAGTGGCACTGCCCTGCCACTGTTCTAAAGCTTAATAGCGCAGCGGGCAGACCTGGGTCTGAGAGGGATGTCGCGCAAGTTACGTCCCTCCGCAGACGCACGCAGGAGGATGTCAGTGATATCACTTGTCAGGCCATCGCCAGAGAAGAGAAGCGCTGCGCAGGCCAGGTAAGTGTGTGTGTGTGTTGGGGGCTATGCTACCTAATGTGGGGAAACTATGCCATCTAATGTTGGGGGCCTGAATGAGCTGCGGCATCTGGGGGGGGGGGGGGCCTTAATAATTAACAACTGATATTGGCAAGTGACATATGGGCGTCCACCTGAGTAAGTGATATATGAAGGAGGGAGGGGATTCCTGAACAATTGACGTATGAGGTGGGGAAGGGGGGCAGGCAGGCACATTCTTTGGTCAGTTGCCCTCTGCTGTCTGTGTCTACCCCTGGCCATACTTACACAATTGCCTTCTCAGACAAGTGTCAAGGAGGCGAAGCGAAGCGGCTCAAGTGCCCCAGCTTGGCATGTCCTTGATTACCCTCACCTCCCAACCTCTACTTGACTGATGTATAGGGCTTTGTAAATCCATCAAAAATTTGATGAAAGGTGAGGGCCAGCGAGGAGGAATGCCAGGCTGTGGCACTTGAGCAGCTCCACCTTCTTGGCTAAGAAATAAAAAAAAATTGGCGTCCACCATCAACTCCATTAAGTGGTACAGATCCCAAAGAGTCTGCAGCTCTTAGCATGCAAATAGAGCCTTCTAATGTAAGTTATGTTCACATGGCACATTTCTGGAATTAGTAACAGAAATCTGAGGCACCCTTGGATTTATGCTGTGTATGTTAATTCTCTATGTCATATATATATGTATATATGTGTGTGTGTGTGTGTGTATTTATTTATTTATTTTTTAATTGTATTACACTGTGTAAACCCCCCCCCCCCAGCCGCACCCCCTACCAAACCGGCCCCATTGCCTCCCCCATCCCCGGTTCTATAATTACCTGTTCCCAGGGGCCGGGGTCCATGCTACTTCTGGCTCCTGCTGCGTCCTGTGTTACACTGTGCGCTGCGCAATGACGAGTGATGTCCTCCACGTGATGTCACCGTCAGTGTGCAAAGTGACAGCTCAGGAGGACGGTGCCGGAGCCAGATGTAGCGTGGACCCCGGGCACAGGTAATTATAAAACCGGGGATGGGGGAGGCAATGGGGCAGGGGCGGTGCGGTGGGGGGGGTGCGTCGGTGGCAAGAAGTGGGTGGCGGCAGCGGCCTATGGAGGGCTGAGGGAGGGGGGTTTAATAGCCAATAACTTATACCGGAATATCGGTATAAGTTATCGGCTATCGGCCCTAACCTCCACAGATTATCGGTATCGGCCCTAAAAAAAAAAAAAAATCATCCATGTGAACACAGCCCAAGGGACAGAGTATCTTACACAACTGGAGCCTCCATTGCGCAGCGTTTTCCAACCAGGGTGCCTCCAGCTGTTGCAAAACTACAACACATGCTAGGTGTTGTAGTTTTGCAACAGCTGGAGGCACCCTGGCTGAAAAACACTGCTCTGAGGTCTGTATAGGGGGTCAGTAGAGAGTGCTGCACACGCCATACACATAAAATAATACTGCAGGAGATGCCAGCTATATACCGGCTATAACACCAATACTACACACTGCAGGAGGAGATATCACACAAGAGACACGTACACACTGAGCACTCACTGAACCGCTGCGGTTGCGTCTTGTGGCGAAGCTGCTCCAGGTTGGCCTGACGACATGCGGGTCACATGGGCTTCTTTAGATATCACGTGATACCCCTTCACTTCCAGTTTCTGCTTTCCGCTATTTGTGGCTGATATGCGGTCTAAAGCGCTGAGGGGAAATATGTGACGTCACATGGTAGGGCGGGGACTGAAAAAGCTTTGAGGGTTAATAAGTCATTAAAATTGAAAGTAGAAGTCATAATTACAATACACTTTTTTTATCTCCTAAAAAAAACTTTATTGAAAAAAACGTCACCAAAGAATAGACAACATATGCACATGAATGCGTTCTCCGTGGGAGAAGATCACGTGATGGTCCGAGACCAGCAGGCTATACAGTGAGCGGCTCAGTGTCACGTGTGTGATGTTTTCTCCTGCACTGGATATAGATGGGGATTGCTTTCCTGTGCTTTGTATTTGTGAAAAAAAAGTGTACTGCCACCTAGTGATAGTGCTGAGTACTGCATCATAAGTGTGCAGTTTATTATGTCTTAAAGGCAGTTTAGTACTGTATGTCCAGTTTATACTGTATGTCCACTTGTTTTATAGTGCATATCAGTGCTCCCCTGTGCCTCTCCAGCTAATGCAGAACTACAACTCCCAACATGCCCAGAGAGCCTGCAGCAATGGTAGCACTTGTTCTGGATATAATGGATATCCTCTGCTCACCTTAGGATGCAAATATTTCATTTTTTGCTTTGTATTAGTTTGTTTTATAAACAACGAAGTATAATCAGTAGAATAATAGCGTAATACAAAAAGTACATTCCCGAAGAATATTATATCACAATAAATGCTAATGTGGTTTCCCGTTACCGTATTGCATCCAGTACTTAGTGCAGAGGTCCCCAAAGTCAGAGGAACTACGTTCAGGTAGGGTTCCTCAGGTGGGACAGCCCCTAGTCGCCTCTCCTTAAGTCTAACTTTAATGTTAATAAATGTATATATTAATAATTATAGCTATATTTAATAGGAATGTATAGTACTTACCTTGTTCAGCGTCGCAGTACCTTCGGTCATGTGACCATGCTTGTAACCTCTATGGTATGTTGCAGGACCTTAGGAGGTCCTTGGGTCACGTGTTACCCACAAATCTCTGTAATGGTGATTGACATCCGTTTGGACCAATTAGCGTTAGTCCAGCCCCTGCCCATATAATGGAGCTGCGTCCAATTATCGCTCTCTTGGGTTGCTGCTCTCGTGGATGCCGTACTAACAGGACTGGGTGCTACGCAACTTTCAACGACATGCTAGGCCTCAAAACCTACGGCCTCAGCAGAACCAAAAATCGTGAGTTTTACTCTAATTCCTGCTAATGCTAGCGTGACTACTGGACCGCATCTAATTCACCTAAATTCAGCGGAACAGTGCAATAGACTAAAAGACTCTTAAAGCTAAAGTCCCAACCATTGTCAATCCCCAAAGGAAGCTGTTGTTCTGATAAGAGACTGTTATGTTAATGAAGTGTACAGAAAATCTTCAGTAAAGTTGACGTAGTTTATAGAAGCTTTCCGGTTGTGGACAATCCATTATTATTGTCTACCTCAAACCTATCATCATCTACCTCCCTATCGTTCCTGGGAAGGGCTGCGGTAGGAAAAGCTTGAGAGATGAGCCCCCTCCCTGGCGTCACGAATAGCAGGGGTTAACAAGCACCCTTTGATACCCGCACAGCTACACTCCCCATACCCTACACCCCTTAGGCTATCACACTAAGGTTCATGATATATATCATTATCAAAACAGTAAAACTATAATGTCAACTACTTATTGTAGAGTTAAAGTTTGCACTTAGAGGGGTATTCCAGGAAAAAACTTTTTTTATATATATCAACTGGTTCCAGAAAGTTAAACAGATTTGTAAATTAGTGTGAATTCGGGTAGAAAAACAGACATGGTGTACATCTACAATCTTGTATAATGATCTGATTGCTTCTCAGCATAATATCAAAAACTAACAGGTTGTTAGTATGCATTTTTGATCAAAAAGTACAAGCCCACTCGCGACATCAAGGCCACCTATTTAGAGTGGGTCCCTAACGTCCCTAGCATAAAATGGCGCAGCACCGAGCGGCGACCACCACCGTCGCGACACCAATGCCCACAGGGGGGGAACGACCCACCAGCAGAGCGGCCCCAATGCCACTCAAACCAGTCTATGGGCCGCACCTCCCCGCAGACACGGCAGTAACGGACACCGCACAGCACCACACCAGTGTGAACAAGGTGTAATGGCTCACTTACCATGCTTTCCCAGTCAGACTGGGAGGCTGCTAGGAAAGAAATGACCCATGTGTAGCTAACTACTACTTATATAGGGTTGGGCTGAGGGGGTGGGGAAGAGTGCAGACAACATGTTCAAACAAAAAAAAAAGAGGGGATAGAAATCACAGTGTGAATTCGGGTAGAAAAACAGACATGGTGCACATCTACAATCTTGTATAATGATCTGATTGCTTCTCAGCATAATATCAAAAACTAACAGGTTGTTAGTATACATTTTTGATCAAAAAGTACAAGCCCACTCGCCACGTCAAGGCCACCTATTTAGAGTGGGTCCCTAACCCCCTCAGCCCAATCCTATATAAGCAGTAGTTAGCTGCACATGGGCCATTTCTTTCCTAGCTGCCTCCCAGTCTGACTGGGAGAGTATGGTAAGTTAGCTATTACATCCCTGTTCACACTGGTGTGGTGCTGTGCGGTGTCCGTTGCTGCCGTGGCGCCGTGTCTGCGGGGGGGGGTGCGGCTCATAGACTGGTTTGAGTGGCATTGGGGCTGCTCTGCCAGTGGGTCGTTCCCCCCTGTGGGCATTGGCGTCGCGGCGGTGGTGGTCGCCGCTCGGTGCTGCGCCATTTTATGCTAGGGACGTTAGGGACCCACTCTGGATAGGTGGCCTTGACGTGGTGAGTGGGCTTGTACTTTTTGATCAAAAATGTATACTAACAACCTGTTAGTTTTTGATATTATGCTGAGAAGCAATCAGATCATTATACAAGATTGTAGATGTGCACCATGCCTGCTTTTCTACCCGAATTCACAGATTTGTAAATTACTTCTATTAAAAAATCTTAATCCTTTCAGTACTTATGAGCTTCTGAAGTTAAGGTAGTTCTTTTCTGTCTAAGTAATCTCTGATGACACGTGTCTCGGGAAACGCCTAGTTTAGAAGCAAATCCCCATAGCAAACCTCTTCTAAACTGAGCGGTTCCCGAGACAGGTGTCATCAGAGATTACATAACAGAAAAGAGCAACCTAAACTTC
This sequence comes from Hyla sarda, assembly GCF_029499605.1. NCBI lineage: Eukaryota > Metazoa > Chordata > Amphibia > Anura > Hylidae > Hyla > Hyla sarda. Next base: position 185,307,808 of record NC_079195.1, read on the forward strand.
AGAAGCTCATAAGTACTGAAAGGATTAAGATTTTTTAATAGAAGTAATTTACAAATCTGTTTAACTTTCTGGAGCCAGATGATATATAAAAAAAAGTTTTTTCCTGGATAACCCCTTTAAAATGAGACATTCAGGAGGAGATTTATCAAAACCTGTGCAGAGGAAAAGTTGCCCAGTTGCCCATAGCAACCAATTAGATCGCTTCTTTAATTTTGCACAGGCTTTTTTAAAAATAAAATAAAAAATCTGATTGGTTGCTATGGGCAACTGGGCAACTTTTCCTCTGCACAGGTTTTGATAAATCTGCCCCGAAGTCCTTAGCATTAAAAATCAGTAAAAAACAATTCAATCAAAGAATGCCATAGGACTTCGTGAAAATAAAAAAGGATCTTATATCTATCAGATCTCAATTTTTTTTTACATCTGAAATACCAAGTTTTAGAAACATGAAACTACAATTAAAGGGGTTGTCCACCATAAGGTGATTTTTGTACGTACCTGGTAGGCAGTAATGGACATGCTTAGGAAGGATCTGCACTTGTCTTGTGTCTAAATGGCTATGTTGTGAGATTACCATAACACTGTGGCTAGCTTTTTGTGAACTGGTATTTCCTGCTTCACTTTTCTTTTTTTGACTATAAATCCCATAATTCCATTTTCCTCCCTCCCATACATCAGCTGCCCCACCCATTGAAACATAAATGAGCTGCATCCATTCAAAAGACCTGTGGTTTTCAATCAGGGTGCCTACAGCTGTTGCATTAGTTGCAGATTGATCTCTCTCCCACCAAGCGATCCCTCCACCCATTGAAGCAGACTCCCTGTCATCAGCTGACTAGTGAGTCAGGTCTCGGCCGCATTGCAACCTGGGAAAAATCTGAGACAACAGTCATTTTGTATGCTGTTAAAAATAAATATTGGGGTGAAAATCACAGAAGAATTGTGAGAAAACTGTCACACACAGGTACAGGCACTATATTATTAACTACACTAACTTTACAAACCCTGTAGCATAGTCAAATGAAAAAAAATCCTGGAATTCCCCTTTAAGAACTAAACATGGTGCAGCACAAAACGGTAATATGTGTATATTTGAAGCTTTAAAGGGGTTCTCCGGTTCTTACACATCTTATCCCCTATCCAAAGGATAGGGGATAAGATGCCTGATCACGGGAGTCCCGCCGCTGGGGACCCCCAGGATCACGCACGCTCCGTGTTCGCTCCGGGTCTGATTACAGGCGACCACTGGGCCGGCGACGTGTGACGTCACGCCTCCGCCCCGTGTAACGTCACGCTCCGCCCCTCAATGCAAGCCTACGGGAGGCTGTCACGCCCCCTCCCGTAGGCTTGCATTGAGGGGCGGAGCGTGACGTCACACGGGGGCCGAGGCGTGACGTCACACGCCGCCGGCCCGGTGGTCGCCTGTAATCATTCCTGGAGCGAACACGCTCCGGGGACTGATTACAAACGGGGTGCCGCGTGCATGATCCCAGGGGTCCCCAGTGGCGGGACTCCCGCGATCAGCCATCTTATCCCCTATCCTTTGGATAAGGGATGAGATGTGTAAGCACCGGAGAACCCCTTTAAACATCACAATGTAACTCCAAGTCAATCACACTTCTGGGAAATCACACTGTCCACTCAGGAAGCAACACTGATTGACAATCACTTTCACATGCTGTTGTGCAAATGGAGCAGACAACTGGTGGAAATTATAGGCAATTAACAAGACACCCCAAATAAAGGATTGGTTCTGCAGGTGGTGACCACAGACCATTTCTCAGTCCCTATGCTTTCTGGCTGATGTTTTGGTCACTTTTGATAGCTGACGGTGCTTTCACTCTAGTGGTAGCATGAGACTGAGTCTACAACCCACACAAGTGGCTCAGGTAGTGCAGCTCATCCAGGATGGCACATCAATGCGAGCTGTGGCAAGAAGGTTTGCTGTGTATGTCAGCGTAGTGTCTAGAGCATGGAGGCGCTACCAGAAGACAGGCCCGTACATCAGGAGACGTGGAGGAGGCCATAGGAGGGAAACAACCCAGCAGCAGGACCGCTACCTGCGCAGGAGGAGCACTGCCAGAGCCCTGCAAAATAACCTCCAGCAGGCCACAAATGTGCATGCGTCCACTCAAACGGTCAGATACAGAGTCCATGAGGGTGGTATGAGGGCCCTACATCCACAGGTGGGGATTGTGCATACAACCCAACACCGTGCAGGATGTTTGGCATTTGCCAGAGAACACCAAGATTAGCAAATTTGCCACTGGGGCCCTGTCCTCTTCACAGATGAAAGCAGGTTCACACTGAGCACATGTGACAGACGTGACAAGACACCATGGAGAATGTTCTGCTGCTTGCAACATCCTCCAGCATGACTGGTTTGGCGGTGGGTCAGTAATGGTGTGGGGTGGCATTTCTTTGGGAGGCCAGAGGTAGCCTGTCTGCCATTAGGTACCGAGGTAAGATCCTCAGAGCCCTTGTGAGACCATATGCTGGGGCGGTTGGCCCTGGGTTCCTCCTAATGGAAGACAATGCTAGACCTCATGTGGCTGGAGTGTCAGACCTGATTCCAATTGAGCACATCTGGGACATCATGTCTCGCTCCATCCACCAACGCCACGTCCATAGGTAACGGAATTCTTTATTAAAGTGCAGACTTAACAAGGTGCAAACACAGACAGATCTTCAGGGTATGCCGCAGGTCAGCAACATGTGGGGTGACAGCTGTCAGCCTTCCACTAGGTCACACAGATATAGCTCCACCTGATGACGTGTGCAAGTTCAGGTGTACAAAGACAAAAGAAAAACAACGCATAATTAATGTATACTGACATAAAACAAACCAAGCTTACAAGAACACACTGTAGCACTAGACAGGAGGAATCTCCTGTTCAAAAAGAGAAAAAAGAATATCAGTATGCCAGAGGGTCCTGCTCGGTTTTCTTTTTCCTTCAAATTTCGCCCCCTTGAGAAAGTTATTAGATTGGCTATTAACCCCTTAAGGACACAGCCCATTTTCACCTCTAGGACGCAGCCCTTTTTTGCACATCTGACCACTGTCACTTTAAACATTAATAACTCTGGAATGCTTTTACTTATCAATCTGATTCCGAGATTGTTTTTTCGTGACATATTCTACTTTAACATAGTGGTAAATTTTTGTGGTAACTTGCATCCTTTCTTGGTGAAAAATCCCCAAATTTGATGAAAAAATTGAAAATTTTGCATTTTTCTAACTTTGAAGGTCTCTGCTTGTAAGGAAAATGGATATTCCAAATATTTTTTTTTTTTTTGATTCACATATACAATATGTCTACTTTATGTATGCATCATAACATTTACGTGTTTTTACTTTTGGAAGACACCAGAGGGCTTCAAAGTTCAGCAGCAATTTTCCAATTTTTCACAAAATTTTCAAACTCGCTATTTTTCATGGACCAGTTCAGGTTTGAAGTGGATTTGAAGGGTCTTCATATTAGAAATACCCCATAAATGACCCCATTACAAAAACTGCACCCCCCCCCCCCCCCCCCCCAAAGTATTCAAAATGACATTCAGTAAGTGTTTTAACCCTTTAGGTGTTTCACAGGAAAAGCAGCAAAGTGAAGGAGAAAATTCAAAATCTTAATTTTTTACACTTGCATGTTCTTGTAGACCCAATTTTTGAATTTTTACAAGGGGTAAAAGGATAAAATTTATACTTGAATTTGTAGCCCAATTTCTCTCGAGTAAGCACATACCTCATATGTCTATGTAAAGTGTTCGGCGGGTGCAGTAGAGGGCTCAGAAGCAAAGGAGTGACAAGGGGATTTTGGAGAGTACGTTTTTCTGAAATGGTTTTTTGGGGGCATGTTGCATTTAGGAAGTCCCTATGGTGCCAAAACAGCAAAAAAAAACACATGGCATACTATTTTGGAAACTAGACCCCTTGAGGAACGTAACAAGGAATAAAGTGAGCCTTAATACCCCACAGGTGTTTCATGACTTTTGCATATGTAAAAAAAAAAAAAAAAAAAAAAAATTCACTAAAATGTGTGTTTCCCCCCAAATTTCACATTTTTGCAAGGGTTAATAGCAGAAAATACCCCCCAAAATTTGTAACCCCATCTCTTCTGAGTATGGAGGTACCCCATAAGTTGACCTTTAGTGCACTACGAGCGAACTACAATGCTCAGAAGAGAAGGAGTTCATATTTGGCTTTTTGAGAGCAAATTTTGCTCGGGGGGCATGTCGCATTTAGGAAGCCCCTATGGTGCCAGGACAGCAAAAAAAAACACATGGCATACCATTTTGGAAACAAGACCCCTTGAGGAACGTAACAAGGGATAAAGTGAACCTTAATACCCCACAGGTGTTTCACGACTTTTGCATATGTGAAAAAAAAATGTTTTTTTTACCAAAAATGCTTGGTTTAGCAAAAATTTTACATTTTTAATAAAGATAATAGCAGAAAATACCCCCCAAAATTTGAAGTCCAATTTCTCCCGATTCAGAAAACACCCCATATGGGGATGAAAAGTGCTCTGCTGGCGCACTACAGGTCTCAGAAGAGAAGGAGTCACATTTGGCTTTTTGGAAGCAAATTTTGCTCTGGGGGCATGCCGCATTTAGGAAGCCCCTATGGTGCCAGGACAGAAAAAAAAACACATGGCATACCATTTTGGAAACTAGACCCCTTGGGGAACATAACAAGGGGTAAAGTGAACCTTAATACCCCACAGGTGTTTCACGACTTTTGCATATGTAAAAAAAAAAAGTGTTTTTTTTACACTAAAATGCTTGTTTTCCCCCAAATTTTAAATTTTTACAAGGGATAATAGCAGAAAATACCCCCCCCCAAATTTGTAACCTTCTCCCATCTCTTCTGAGTATGGAAATACCCCATAAGTGGATGTGAAGTGCACTGGGGACGAACTACAATGCTCAGAAGAGAAGGAGCATCATTGAGCTTTTGGAGAGAGAATTTGGCCATGTGCATTTCCAAAACCCCCCCGTGGTGCCAGAACAGTGGACCCCCCCCACATGTGACCCCATTTTTAAAACTGCACCCCTCACGGAAGGTAATAAGGGGTGCAGGGAGAATTTACACCCCACTGGCATTTGACGGATCTTTGGAACAGTGGGCTGTGCAAATTAAAAATTTTATTTTTCATTTTCACAGACCCCTGTTTCAAAGATCTGTCAGACACCTGTGGGGTGTATATGCTCACTGTACCCCTTATTATATTCCGTGAGGGGTGTAGTTTCCAAAATGGGGTCACATGTGGGTATTTATTGTTTTGCACTTATGTCAGAACTGCTGTAAAATCAGCCACCCCTGTGCAAATCACCAATTTAGACCTCAAATTTACATGGTGCACTCTCGCTTCTGAGCCTTGTTGTGCGTCCCCAGAACACTTTGCGCCCACATATGGGGTATCTCCGTACTCAGGAGAAATTGCGTTACAAATTTTGGAGGCTTTTTTTCTTTTACCGCTTGTGAAATTTTAAAGTATGGGGCAACACCAGTAGACCCCAACTTTACCTTTTCATAAGGGGTAAAAGGAGAAAAAGCCCCCCAAAATTTGTTAGGCAATTTCTCCCGAGTACGGTGATACCCCATATGTGGCCCTATTCTGTTGCCTTGAAATACGACAGGGCTCCAAAGTGAGAGCACCATGCGCATTTGAGGACTAAATTAGGGATTTGCATAGGGGTGGACATAGGGGTATTCTACACCAGTGATTCCCAAACAGGGTGCCTCCAGCTGTTGCTAAACTCCCAGCATGCTTGGACAGTCAATGGCTGTCCGGAAATGCTGGGAGTTTTTGTTTTGCAACAGCTGGAGGCTCCGTTTTGGAAACACTGCTGTAGGATACGTTTTTCATTTTTATTGGGGGGGAAGGGGGGGTGGTGGCGGGAGGGGGGGGCAGTGTACGTGTGTATATGTAGTGTTTTACTCTTTATTTTATGTTAGTGTAGTGTAGTGTTTTTAGGTTACATTCACACTGACGGCGGATTACACTGAGTCTCCCGCTAGGAGTTTGAGCTGCGGCTGCAGCTCAAACTTGAAGCGGGGAACTCGCTGTAATCCGCCGCCAGTGTGAATGTAACCTGTACATTCACATGGGAAGGGGGCAAAACTACAACTCCCAGCTTGCACTGACAGAACGTGCATGCTGGGAGTTGTAGTTTTGCAACAGCTGGAGGCACACTGGTTGGAAAATACTGAATTAGGTAATAGAACCTATTACCTAACTCGGTATTTCCCAACCAGTGTGCCTCCAGCTGTTGCAGAACTACAACTCTCAGCATGTACTGATTGCCAAAGGGAATGCTGGGAGATGTTGTTATGCAACAGCTGGAGGCACGCAAGTACAACTCCCAGCATGCCGAGACAGCCATTTGCTGTTCCTGAATGCTGGGAGTTGTAGTTTTGCAAGATTTAGAGGGGTTCAGGCTAGAGATCACTGACAGTGGTCTCTAAACTGTGGCCCTCCAGATGTTGCAAAACTACAAATCTCAGCATGCTAAGACAGCAAACTGCTGTCTGGGCATGCTGGGAGTTGTAGTTTTGTAACATCTGGAGGGCTACAGTTTAGAGACCACTGTCAGTGATCTCTAGCCTGAACCCCTCTAAATCTTGCAAAACTACAACTCCCAGCATGCCAACACAGCAAACAGCTGTCAAGGCATGGTGGGAGTTGTAGTTTTGCAACATCTGGAGGGCCACAGTTTAGAGACCACTCTCTAAACTGTCGCCCTGCAGATGTTGCTAGGCAACAGACTCCCGGACACGCGGCGCCATACTCGCCTCCACCGCCGCCATGATCACAGCCGCCGCCAGGTAAGTGACCGCCGCTGCCGCCGCCGCTATTACACGGTTCCCCCCGCTGTGCCCGGACACCGATGGGTGGGCATAGCGGGGGGAACCGAACTTTAACCCCCCCGCCCCCAGTCTGCTATTGGTCGGCCGCCGTTGATGGGCAGGGGGAGAGCGCTCCCCCTGCAAACACCACAGATGCCGTGATCAGAACTGATCACGGCATCTATGGGGTTAATGCTGCCTGGACCGGCGCGATCGCGGCGTCGGCAGCTGCGGTGGGACTCCGGCTGTGATTGACAGCTGAGTCCCACCCGCGATCTCCTGCGCTGCCCGCGGCAGAGCAGGAGATCGCTTGGACGTATGCATACGTCCATTTGCGCGAACGTGTAGTTCGCCTGGACGTATGCATACGTCCAATAGCGGGAAGGGGTTAATAAAAATTGGTCAGTTATCAAAAATTATCCCGACTTGGGGAAATTTGTACATGAAAAACCGTTAGTTGCTTTTCGTCGTTGTAAAAATCTTAGCGATGTAGTGACTAATAGTTATTTTTCGTCAAAACCTAAAAATCTAAACTGGCTTAGTGGTGCTGGTATTGTGGGCAACCGCAGGTGTGGTTCTTGCACATGGTGTCTGCATTTAAGCCAGGAATTAATGTGTCAATAGGAGATGATAATATTGTTGTTCTTAGCCTTATCACCTGTAGGACACAGTGGGTGGTGTATGCCATTAAATGCAGCTGCGGGCAGTTTTACATTGGCAGCACCAAGAGAGCCATGAACACTAGATATAGAGAGCATGTTTATTCAGTTTGTTCCAAAAAAGGCTCTCCGTGTTTTATTCAGCACATGAACACTGTCCATGGAGACGATTGCGGTAGTCTATTCATTCAAGGTTTGGAGCAGGTAGAAATAAGAGAAAATAAGAAAAAACTTCTGCTTCAGATGGAGGCAAAATGGATTATTAAATTAAAACATCTGGCAATCTTGGTCTAAACGAAAGAGTAGACTACAGTGTGTTCTTGTAAGCTTGGTTTGTTTTATGTCAGTATACATTAATTATGTGTTGTTTTTAATTTGTCTTTGTACACCTGAACTTGCACACGTCACCGGGTGGAGCTATATCTGTGTGACGTTGTAGGAGGCAGGTATGGGTCTGATGAAGCGTGCGGACGTACGCACAAACAGCTGTCACCCGACATGTTGCTGATTTGCGGCATACCCTAAAGATCTGTACGTGTTTTCACCTTGTTAAGTCTGCACTTTAATAAAGAATTCCGTTACCTACTATGGTGAGTGACGCCCATTTTTCTTCACTTTTGTATTTGGAATTGTTGATCTGGGGCATTGGAGCTTATAGGTCTCTCAGAAGTTGCAAGCCTTGTATCTCCCACGTGCTGTGGGGAGCGTGCTAAAGTTGAGAAAGTTTGGGGGTAGTAGTGCCGACTGCTTGTATCTTTTTTGTTGGATATTCCTTTTTTTTTTTTTTTTTAAACTGTAATTTTTATTAAAGATTTTCACAGAAGAAAATAGGAGCACACTAAAACGCAATCAAAGCATAAACCGGGACGCAGCCCAGTGCATTCATGTCAGGAGCTAATGAAAAGCCAAGATAGAGACCAGGGTATGCTGAAACATTTGTACATTTGTAGGTCATAACAACTAGCCCCAACCTCAGAGAAACCATCAAACTGGAGCAAATATATAGAAAATAAGTAGAGAACTGGTAAGCTCTCCAACAAAGAAGGACAGAGGGAAGAGACAAGAACAAGGACACACAAGAGACAGAGACAACAAAGCACAAACACAATGGGGGGAAGGAAGGAAAAAAGGGGGGGGGAAGAAAGGGGAGGAGAATAATGAAGATGAAGATGGGGGGGGGGAGAATAAAAGGAGGCGGGGGGAGAAGATCAAGGAGGTTGCCTGTCAGAGAAACGGTCCCACAGTTCCCAAACTGAGAGGAAGGGAGGGATAGTATTATTCAAAGAGGCTGTGAAGTATTCTAAGGAGCGTATTTCCCGTATACAGGAGAGTAGGTCAGATTCAGAGGGAGGAAGAGTCCTCTTTCAGCACTTAGCAACTAGTGTCTTAGCGGCCAACAATATGTGCATAGCCAGTTTAAACAGCTTCTTAGGTAGAGCAGAGTGTGAGAGGTGCAAAAGGTAAACCAGAGGGTCCGGAGGGACCGACACTCCAAGAACATCAGAGAGTAAGTGACTCACTATCTCCCAATACCCCGCTATAAGAGGTCAGGACCAAAAGACAAGAAACAGCGTACCCAAACCTACCCCACAACGCCAGCATTGGGGGGGTGGGGATATCGGGATCCAGCCTATTCAATAACTCGGGGGTATGGTACCAGCCCATAATCGGTTTGTATTGAGTTTCCTTATAGGTGGAACATATGGATGCCTTAGAGGCCCGTTCCCATATTATTTTCCAATGAGGAGGAGTAATATTGTGGTATTAAGCGCTTCCTCCCAACGAGTCATATATTGGTAAGATACCTGGACTCCCTCCGGAGGTTGGAGAAGCAAAGAGTAAATATCAGAGAGAAGACCCCTCGTCTGAGGTCCACCACGACACAGCCTTTCATAGCCCGTAGGCAAGGACACCACCAGGGAACCCAGTGTGGAGGACATAAAGTGTTGTAACTGTAAATAATGAAAACGCTCAGACGAGGGGAGATCCCAACGAGTTTGCAACTGATCAAAAGGCAGGAGAGTTTGTGACAAAGGATCAACTACATCCGCCCAGCAAAAAAGGCCTCTATACCCCCACTCCCGCACCATAACAGAGGTCCGGCCAGGGGGAAAGCTAGGATGATAAAGGAAATACCGAAGAGGGGAAGAGGAAGACAGCAGCTTAAATTTAACAGAACAGTAACCCCACACATATTTAGAGAACGCCATAGGGCCCAGGAGAGGGGAAAGATAAGGGGGAGAAGCAGGAAGGGTCCAGAGGAGAGCGTTAGGATGGACAGGCACTAGCTATAGCTTCTCTAGCTCCATCCAGCGGCTGTATGCATGGTAGGTAGACCACGCCGCAAGATGGCGCAAATGGGCAGCCCAATAATATTTCACCACATCTGGGACCACTAAGCCCCCAAACGCCCGCCCAGCCATTATTACAGTCATCGGAAGCTGATGCCTTTTCCCATCCCAAATAAACCAAAAAATAGCCGCCTGTAGGGAGCGCAGAGCCGACAGTGGAACCCGAACTGGCAGGGTTTAAAAAAAGTAGAGGAGCTTTGGGGGAACAGTCATTTTCACCACGGCAATGCGACCAAAAAAGGAAATATATTGCGAGCGCCATTTTTCCATAAGGGCACGGAGTTCCCTAAAAACGGGGCAGATAGTTAGTAGAATATAGTGAAGAATAGTGAGAAGAGATCCAGACCCCCAGGTATTTAATAGAAGAGGGAGACTGCCGCAAAGAATAATCAGAGCGTAAAAGAGCAGAAAGGGAAGAGGGAAGGTTAAGAGGAAGGGCCTCTGACATAGAGAGATTAACCTTGTAGCCAGAAACCACCCCATAGTCATGCATAACTTTGATGTAGAGAGAAGGGAGAGACAGTAGAGGACGAGAAAGTGTAAGAAGAACATCGTCAGCAAATAAACAAACCTTAAATTCCCTATCGTGCAAGGAAATGCCAGTAATGTCCGGATCTCCCCTGATCATAGCAGCCAAAGGTTCAATACAGAGCGCAAAGATCAGGGGGGATAACGGGCAACGCTGACGAGTCCCATTGAATAAAGGAAAAGTAGGAGATGGCAAGTGAGGAAGCTTGAGTGAGGCTGTTGGGGAGGAATAGAGACCCTGCAGTGCAGTCAAAAACTTCCCTGAAATCTCAAATTTCTGTAAAGTAGCAAAAAACAACGGCCACCCCAGCCTATCAAAAGCCTTTTCAGCATCTAGACTAAGAAATAATGCCTGCTCAGCTCTCCGAGTAATCAAATCAACTAGGCCCACCACCCTCCTAGTATTGTCTCCACCCTGGTGACAAGGGATAAATCCAGTAAAGAGGGGGGGGGGGGGGGGGGAGGTGCATATAAAACTTAGCTTTTAATAATGGTAATTAAGAAATATAATGCATGTGATGCAGTATTGTTGTTTGTAGCACTCAGATAAGAAGTGCACAAACCAAATAGACGCCTGATATAATCTGCTAAAATATAACAGATGGGGAGAGGGCTCCCACAATATTAGGATAATGTACACAACAGTACATAGATGCCCGTATAGGCTCTCTATGTTTTGGAAAAACCACAATGCCCTACGCGTTTCAGCACACTGTAACATGTGACCTCCTCAGGGGCTAAACAAGTGGTACATATCTCATAATAGTAGACAATAAAAGTATCTGAGCCCATAAATATTTGGGCTCAGAAGATGGAGTTCTTCCTTAACCCAATAGACCGGGTCCACCTGCAAATAAACACATAAAAAGAAATACCGTTCAGTATACCATGTCCGGGCTGTATGGTGCCTGTAACAAATATATGCATGCACTCACGGTTCTATCAGAGGCATAGTACGACACCTGTGAAAGAAAAGGAAAGAAAATGCCATTTGTTCTGGCTAACTCCTAAATCACGGTGCACATGCCTGTAAACAAAAGGAACAACACTCACGGTTGCGGCGTCCTAATTGCGAATAGAAAGCTCCAGGGACGTGTGTTACCCACAGTGGCGGGGAGCCGAACTGTTAGCCGGCTGCTCACACGCGGATAAAACTTTAGTACAATCCAAATATACCCCCTCTCTCAAAGCTGCGTTTCGTGAATTGATGCAGTGTAATAAATCTTATATGATCAGTTTCTGGGAGGTCCAGAGTTTCGAATCTTATATTCAAAACAAAATTGTACCCCGCGGGTTGCGTATACCCATTTTGCCCTCCACTAGACTACGTACACCAGAGGTCTTAAAGAAGTGGGAGGAGGAGGCAACTACCTGCTCAGTTAGGTTTTTACAAATACTACTTGAGGAGGAGAAAAGAATCTTGGAGATCTCTGGCAAAAAATTGAAAGAGCAACAAGAGATAGCTGCCAAATTTAAAGGAGAACCTGATTTTGTGACAAAGGAGACCCAGTTACAGAACACCATAGAAAGGTTCTGCTATCACCTAAAAGAGCGTAAACATACTCAGTTTGTCAGAGATGTCCAGGATTTTAGGGACAACAGGGCCTACCAGGTCCTGGAAAAGACACATCCCCATAGAGACAGTGAAATAGAACCCTCCTCCTCGGAAACAGATACCTCAGATAGGGAGAAGGGCAAAAGTGATAGGGGGAGAGGTAGGGGTAGAGGCAGACCCCATAATCGAGGCAAGAACCGCCATAGAGCCACAATACGTAATCAACAATATAATCAGGCATGTGGCCCCTCCTCGGCGCCCTCCTCCTCCTCTCCTCAGTCACATTTTTTAGAGGGGGAGAATCCTTACCTCTTGCGCCCTACCACGGGACGGGGCAGATCACAGAACTGAAAGGTTCCAAAGGCCCTCAAATAATTAATCTATCAGACCATGTCCTCAATGAGTTCCAGGTGGCCGTACTCAATAAGGGCTTGTCCTTTGTCCCTACGGTGGAATTTGATGCATTTACATGGACAAAGGATATTAGTCTATTTACACGTAAACTTAACTGGCAAAAATTTCATAAAGACCTTGAGAGAAAAAAGAGTGCGGTCATGGGAATCTCAGTTGAGGACCTAGCAACAGTTAATGAACTTGCGGACCTATTTGAGTCTGGTGAGAGAGATAGGGGTTTGGGACCATTTACGGACCTTAAACCAAAGAGTAAAGCACAGCCACCGGTAGGTGAAACCTCTTGCATTGAGATATTCAAGGAACTAGTCTTACGTGATCTTAAATATCTAACTTCCGAAAAAAGTAATGTCAGAAATAATTTCTCCAAAAAAGAAAAAATGGCCATGAGGGATCTCACAGACAATATGGAGATTGTGATCAAACCCTCCGATAAAGGGGGGGAATATAGTCATCATGAATAGAAACCTGTATAAAGAGATGTGTTACAAAATCTTAAAAGATAGGGATTCCTACGAGATACTGCAAGAGGATCCAACATCTAAATATAGGCAGGAATTGATGACTATTTTGGATGAAGCCAAGACAGACGGCCTTATTAGCGATGGTGAATATAGATATTTGACACCTGATGCTCCCGTTACTCCCACGTTCTATGCACTGCCAAAAATTCACAAGGGCACTTCCCCGCTTAAAGGGCGTCCAATCGTCTCGGGGATTGGTGGCATTTCGCAGAACGTGGGAGTCTACGTGGACAAGGTTCTTAGAGATTTCGTCACTGCCCTTCCTTCATTTACACGAGATACGATGGACCTTATGTCCAAATTAGAAGGCATTGTAGTGGATAAGGATGTGTTGTTGGGAGGAATAGATGTCGAGGCATTATATTCCTCCATCCCACACGAACAGGGGATGAAGGCCGTGACGTATTATCTCTCCACTAGGGGAATTTACCTACACAATCATAACAATCTTATCATCAGATTGATGGAGTTCATACTATTACACAATTACTTTCTCTTCGACGGACGCTTCTACCACCAGCTTAAAGGGACTGCCATGGGCAGTCCCTGTGCGCCAACTTATGCTAACATCTTCTTAGGCTGGTGGGAGACCACTGTCGCGTTCGTGGAAGAGAAAGAAAGGTACCTGGATTATGTCCCTTTCTGGACACTATATATAGACGACGTGTTCGTCCTATGGACAGGTACAGAACAAGACTTCAAACAATTTATGCACTCCATCAATAATAATGAGTTAGGTCTCAAATTTACTTACACCTTGAGCCCCTCACACTTAGACTTTCTGGATGTTACTATCCGAAAGGATGACTCAGGTGGTTTGACTACTAATGTGTTCCGTAAAGCCACTGCAACGAACAACCTCCTGAGGTGGGAGAGTTGCCATCCGGGCCCCCTTAAAAAGGGGATCCCTAAAGGGCAATACCTCCGCCTCAGGAGGAACTGTTCGGAGGAGCGTGAGTTTTTGGCACAGGCGAGGGACCTAAGGGAAAGATTTAGGGAACGAGGGTACCCCGACCAGGTACTTATTCCAGCCTTCCAGCATGCTATATCCACCCCGAGACAGGAACTATTGGTACCTAGGGTTCATACTGCAAAATCACAGATCTGTAGGATCATTGGTACCTATGACAATATGTCCCAGCCAGTTCGTGATATTCTCCAGAGACATTGGAGCATACTTTTGATGGATAAGGATATTGCACCCATTGTAGGAGGTTATCCCCAAATTACTTATAGGAAGGGGAGAAGTATAGGGGATACCATTACACAAAGCCACCTTGCTCCTCCTAAACCTCCTAAGACTTGGCTGGGAAGTAATGCCATCAATGGGTCCCACAAATGTGGCCACTGCAAAGCGTGCCCCCATATGAGGAAAACAGAAAGCATTTCTATCAAAACTACAGGAAGAACCTTTAAGATCAAGGGGTTGATTAACTGTAGTACCAAGGCTGTCGTTTATGTGGCCATATGCTCCTGCTACCTACTCTATGTAGGAAAGACAATCAGAGAACTTCGCCGTAGGGTGCTGGAGCATTTGGGAGACATTCGCAACAAAAGAGACACTGCGATTGCCAAGCACATGAACGAAGTCCACGGGGGGGACCCATCACACATTCAGTTTTTTGGTCTCGAAAAAATGCGCCCGTCTCCAAGAGGGGGCAACCTTGACCAAATGCTCCTACAGCGGGAGACACGATGGATATACGTCTTAGATACAGTAGTCCCTAAGGGGCTTAACGAGCAGCTTATTTTTACCAGTTTTCTATAATGGATGGATACCGCTGGGGATACCCTTGGGGTGTAGGCTAGGTAGTCAGGGGGGGCTGTAGTCAGCCCACGAGTTAGTACACCCCCTAAATAGGGAGTAGAAGGGTTTATAGACTAGGTTCCAGTGCGGGACCGCCCTTATTAGGGCGGCCACCCCGCCTAGGTTTAGGGACTAGTGATAGGGCTTAATAGGGACAACATAGGCTCACTAGGCCCCTGCTATATTTCCCTCCTCTCCCATTAGGGTTGCGCCCCCTCTCCCCCGGCGGTATCCGTTACAATATGACTTAGACAGTGTGATCTTGTGAGTTGATTTCCCTTGATCGTATTGTTGCAGTCATATTTATACATTCATTAATATCTGATTTTGTGTAGCCCCCATTAACTAACTAATATACTTTCCCGACCTTTGTTCCCAGGTCTGTGCAAGCTCTACGCTCCTGTCTTGGGTCCCTTTGGGTCTGGAGCAATAGGGGACCAAGTCCTGCTCTAGATGCCAATCAATTATATTTACCCAATATTTTGTTATACAGAGTTAATCATGCGCACATCACTGCCCCATTAGTTCAGTCCCTAGGGTGCGATCCGGATTTAGTCAATAAAGGCATTATTACACTGTGGGTCAGATTTCCTTCTGACTCACAGCGTCTTTCCTTATCCACGGGGCGATTAGGGTTAATATTTCTCCGCTTACCTACTCGCTAGACTAGCGAGGCTGGGTTGACACCCTCCTACTTCGGCGTTGGTATGGAGATGGCGTCTGGGCGGAGTCTCCACCCACAGCCCCGGAAGCCGATAAGGCGTCAGACGCCGTCCGCTCAGGAGACGCGTGTGAGCAGCCGGCTAACAGTTCGGCTCCCCGCCACTGCGGGTAACACACGTCCCTGGAGCTTTCTATTCGCAATTAGGACGCCGCAACCGTGAGTGTTGTTCCTTTTGTTTACAGGCATGTGCACCGTGATTTAGGAGTTAGCCAGAACAAATGGCATTTTCTTTCCTTTTCTTTCACAGGTGTCGTACTATGCCTCTGATAGAACCGTGAGTGCATGCATATATTTGTTACAGGCACCATACAGCCCGGACATGGTATACTGAACGGTATTTCTTTTTATGTGTTTATTTGCAGGTGGACCCGGTCTATTGGGTTAAGGAAGAACTCCATCTTCTGAGCCCAAATATTTATGGGCTCAGATACTTTTATTGTCTACTATTATGAGATATGTACCACTTGTTTAGCCCCTGAGGAGGTCACATGTTACAGTGTGCTGAAACGCGTAGGGCATTGTGGTTTTTCCAAAACATAGAGAGCCTATACGGGCATCTATGTACTGTTGTGTACATTATCCTAATATTGTGGGAGCCCTCTCCCCATCTGTTATATTTTAGCAGATTATATCAGGCGTCTATTTGGTTTGTGCACTTCTTATCTGAGTGCTACAAACAACAATACTGCATCACATGCATTATATTTCTTAATTACCATTATTAAAAGCTAAGTTTTATATGCACACACCCCCCCCCCTCTTTACTATATTTAGTTTGGGAGAGCACATATACGGGTTAGTAGATACCCCTATAAATCTATTACTAATCTCAAGGGATAAATCCAACCTGGTCCTTATGAATAAGGGCTGGAAGAAAGGAGCAAAGTCTAATGGCTAATACCTTACAAAAAAGCTTAATGTCAGAGTTAAGGAGGGCAATGGGCCGATAACTGGAGCAATCATGAGGAACCTTGCCAGGCTTGGGTAACAGGGTGATAAGGGAGTGTAGAAAAGACTACGGGATCACCTCCCCATCCAGGAAGGAATTGAAAAGAGGGACAAGTTTAGGCACTAGCAGAGACGAGAATGTCTTATAATACAGATAGGGGAAGCCATCCGGACCAGGAGAGCGACCAGCTGGGAGAGATTTAAGGACCTCTGAGATCTCCTCCAGTAAGAGGAGAATTAAGAACATCCCGGTCTGCTCCCAAAAGAGAAGGTAATCCACACCGAGAGAGGTAGGCATCTAAGGCCGCCGCTCTCTCCCCTGGGTCAGATTGCAGCTGGGAAGGGAGTGAGTAAAGATTAGAGTAATAGTCGACAAAAAGACGAGAGATATCAGCGGGATGGTAGAAGGATCCTTCAAGCAGAGGGGGATTGAGCAGCAACCCGATCACGTAAACGCCTCGCCAGCATAGTGTGAGCCTTATTGCCTTTTTCGTAGAAGCACTGCTTAGCATAAAACAATTGCCTCTCAACTCTATGGAGAGCCAGGTCGCTCAGCCGTGCCCAAGCCGCCAGCAAGCCCCTCAATGTCGAAACAGAAGGAAAAGACAGCAGGAGAGCCTCCAGATGAGCAATCTCCACTCGAAGTTCTCGGGAGAGAGTCAGAGCATCACGCTTGAGTCTGGCGCCCAAAGCAATGCAATGGCAGTGGACCACAGATTTGGGAGCTTCCCAAAGGATAGCCTGAGAGGACACTGAACCTTCATTAGTGGCAAAGTAGTCAGTAATGCACTGCTGGATCGACTCCCGGGAAGGTAGAGTTTTAAGGAGAGAGTCGTTCATCCTCCAATGACAAGACCTCAGAGAGGAAGGGGTAGAGGAAAAGGAGAGATGAACAGGATAGTGGTCAGACCAGGAGACAGGATCCAGAGAAGCATCAGAGAGCATGCGCACCATCGGAAGGTTCCCGAAAAAATAGTCAATACGCGTATGTAACTTGTGAGGGTGTCAGTAAAAACTGAAAGAGCACTCCGTTGGGTGGCCATTCCGCCACAAATCGTAGAGCGAAGAGTTACGGATGAGACGTCGAAAAATCAAGGCAAGATGTACGGGGAGCGCTAATAACAGAATGGTGGTCCAAGGATGGGGAGAAGATGAGATTGAAGTCCCCACCCACTAACCATGCAGACGGGGGGTACCGCTGGAGTTTAGTAAAGACCCTACGCAGGAAAGGGATTTGTGAAGTGTTAGGTGCATAAACCTTACAAAGCAAAAGTGAGACGCCACCCAGAGTAACTTCTAGTATGACATACAGCCCCATAGGATCAAGAAGGGAGGAAGAGACTTGTAGTGGGCAGCTGAATAAGACTGAGGGAACAGGTGTTGAAGGAACTGGAAGGATCCAGAATGGTCAAAGTGCGTCTCCTGAAGGAAAACTATGTCGGCATGTAAACCAACCAACTCCCTTTGCAGTAGGCGCCGTTTGGTAGGGGAATTAAGCCTCTTAACGTTCAGGGAGATGCACTTAACCATGGCGGATGAGAGAAGAAAAAGAAATAGCTAATAAAAAGCATACAATAGTAAATATGATGCAGCACTCCACAGGTTGCGAAAAAAAGGTGGTTTTATTCCATCATGTGCATAGACAACGTTTCACCAGCCTCACGCTGGCTTTTTCAAGTGAATCATAGTGATACTGGTGGGTATTTATAGACCGCCCACTAGGTCATGTGACAAAGGTAATACATGATTGACATATGTAAATAAAGAGGTCATCAGAAAGCATTGTGCAAACAATAATATAAATAATATAAATCATCATCTATAGTGTTAAATACAAATAAAAGGACATCAGATCATCATCTAATATAGAATTACCGGTATTTAAGCATAATACATCAAAGTGCACTGGTAGTGATCTGTAAATCCGTGACGAGATGTGAATGCCTTCCGGGGTCCTGCCGCGATGTATCCCGGTCACAGGCGCCAATGCGCCGGACGTGATGTGCGCATCGCTGAGGAGTAGAAGCATTTCCGGGTTCGGGTGGAGCGTAACACCAGGAGCGCGTCCTCGCATCCATGGCAACCCGACTCCGGACTTAGACGTGGCTTGCGCATGCTCAGATAAGTTCATATCCTGTCAGTGAGGATTATCCCCATGCGAAAAATGAGGCCATATCAATATCGCTGTATAGATCACAGGGTGTATATAGCTTGATTGAATAATATTAAATAAAGGCATAATGTATCCATTCCTGGGGGACAGCAAAAGGTCTAGTGAGGGCTGAAAGTAAACACAGCATACACAGAGCAGGTAAGTAAACAAAGGGAAGTGCGGTCACTGTTGCTAGGGCTGGGGTTCCATACCTTGTGGTTGCCCCTAGCAACCGGCCGTAGTATGTAAAGGCAGCAGAAAAAAGGAAAGTAAGTAAATCAGAGGGAATACAGTCCCTGATACTTGGACTTAGGCTCCAAAATTCGGGGTTGTCCTTGGCAACCGACCATAGTAGTAACAAGCTGCGAAAATAGAAAAGAGGGTAATGACTAGCTCCAGTCGGCGTGTTTGGGCCGACTCCACTCTCCATACATACTAAGATGAGTTTACCGGTGTATATGAACCGGGACCGTTCTGGCATCAGCATATGTGGACCAAGATTTCCTCGGTGTGTATGGACCGATATCTGTTTCACAGTAAGATGTAGAATGAGAGGCTAAAAAATAGAGAAATGAAAGTTGTTAGAGCAACCTAGCAAACTCCACCATGCAAAGACATTTGTTAATGTGCGTAGATACCGTGGTCCATAGCGTATCGGGTTCTATATTCAGGGGGTGTCTCATGAGTATTGTCCATGGACATGGACTATCTCTGCACCTATGAAGTGGTAGCCCCATGCACATCGGGTGTTCAACCCTTCAAACCCTGTAGCCCACGCTATCTTAGGACCTGAATCTAAGTCGCACCCACATGCATGAACATTCACACTGGAGTATAGGTAGTCAGTTAATAGGTCCAGTTCTCAAAAGTATAAAAAGGCAAGTATGTGGAGGGGGAGTAGAGTCAATTACCCAAAGAACAAGAAGTAAAGATTAGTAGTAGCCGAATATTTGGTTGCTGTTTCCTCAGGAATATATAATCGGAATACAATATGTGAGGTGGAGTGACGTCAAGGCAGGTACCCGGAAGGCATGTGAACTAAAATAAAAATTTAGAAAAAAGAAATTAGTAGCAAGAATAAATCACTATTCACCTCTAGCAGGGTTAATACCCCCCAACATACAGGGCTAAACCCCATTAGCGCCTCAACATCTTAGGTAAGACAGTGAACTCTACATTGAGTCCATTAGGTTTAAGTGTATTAAGGCTGTGGATCCACTTGAGTTCTCTAACCTGGAGGGATGCTATTCTATCACCCCCTCTTTTTGGGGGAGGAATATGGTCAACTATCATGCATTTCAGATCTGATTCTGTGTGTCCAGCTTCGGTAAAATGTTTAGACACAGGGAGGTCCAAACGTTTTTTTCTGATTGAATACCTGTGTTGGTTCAATCTTGTCCTGAAATCATTTTTCGTTTCACCTACATATAGGTGTTTACATGGGCACCAAAGGATGTACACAACATAATCACTATCGCACGTTAAGTAGAATTTAATGGGGAATTCTTTCTGAGTGTCAGGATGTATGAACGTGGTGCCTTTTTGTAAATACTTGCATGTAACACAGCGCAAACAGGGAAAACACCCCTTAGCTTTTACAGACAAATATTTCTGTTGTTTACCCGGTCCAGAGATGTCAGCTTTGACCAAGTGGTCTCTGAGGTTACGTGCTCTACGGTACGACATGAGTGGAGGAATTTGGAATTCCCTAATCTGTGGATAACTGTCTTTCACCAGATGCCAATGTTTCTTAATGGTTGCTGCTATGTTACTAGAGACTTCGTTGTAGGTGGAGATGAATGGTATTCTCATGGATTGGTCTTTCTTATGTGTCTTGAATTTGCCCATATGTCTTTCTGTTCTAACTTGTTGTACATGTCTAGAAATGATGTGTTTGGGATAGCCCCTCTCACTGAACTGTTTGACCATTCTGTCAACTGCGGCATCAAATTTATGGTCAGTATCAGTGATGCGGCTGGCTCTTAATAGTTGGCTATAAGGTAATGATGAGATCATAGATCTAGGGTGTGATGATTCAAATCTGAGTAGGGTATTGCAATCAGTAGGTTTATGGTAAAGATCTGTAGTCAGTCCGTTATTGAGAATGGACACCTGAGTATCCAGAAAATTAACTGTATTATCTGAGTGTGATAATGTAAACTGGAGATTGGGGTCGACACTATTGAGGTAGTTATGAAAGTCAGTCAGTTCTTCTGTTTTGCCTGTCCAGATGAGGAAGATGTCGTCAATGTATCTCCACCACCCCAGGATATTCCTGGAGTGGTGGGACACAAAAACGACATCCTCCTCAAACTCCGCCATCACTATGTTGGCATATGTGGGCGCCATGTTGCTCCCCATTGCGGTCCCACGTAGTTGAATGTAATACTCATCATTGAATGTAAAATAATTATTTTCAAGAACAAAAGAGAGAAGTTGCATAATAAAGTCAATTTGTTGTAAGTCAAGGTTAAGTTTGTCCAGTCCTTTCCGTACTGCTCTAGTGCCTCTGTCATGTTGAATGGATGTATATAATGACACTATATCAAAGGAAGCAATACTGGCATGATCAGGAATATTCAACTTTTGAATAATAGATAGAAAATGCATTGTGTCTCTGAGGTAAGATCTGGTATTAGTAGCTAATGGTCTGAGAACTTTGTCCAAGAACATAGAGATGTGATTGGACAAAGAATTTCTCCCCGAGACAATGGGTCTCCCTGGGGGATCGACTAGGCATTTATGTATTTTAGGCAGTAGGTATAAGACTGGGGTCACAGGAAACTCAATCAGTAAAAATTCTTTCAATTTCTCATCAATGATACCTTTAGTCAGTGCTTGATCTACTATCGAACCAATTCTCAACTGCATATCGTTTTTAGGGTCATGCTTTAATATTCTATAGACCTCCCTGTCTTTAAGCTGTCTATGTGCTTCTCTCAAGTATGTGCTCTTGTCCATGACCACAATACCGCCGCCCTTGTCAGCCGGTTTGGTGATAAGATTGTGGTCATGGACAAGTTGTTGCATAGCCAATAACTCATCATGAGTAAGATTCGGATGTTTAAGTCTAGTCTGTTGTGCTTTAATATTAAGAAAATCCCTTTTAACACAATCAACAAAAGTAGCAATTGAGTGTGATTCAACTGAAGGTTGAAAATCACTACAGGATGGTAAATTGTATTGTTTAAATTCAAACCTGTGGGACACCTGGTCTGGGATATCTTGTACACCAGGACTCTGCACAGGATGTGAATCAAACCAAACTTTAAGTTTAAGCCTACGGATAAAACTAACAAAATCCATTTCTAGTTGAAACCAGTCATTATAAGTACTAGGGCAAAAACTAAGGCCCTTAGATAGTAATGTAAGTTGTTCTTTAGTAAGACTATATGAGGAGATATTTACCACAGTTTCTGCGTTGTCTATTGATGTTTCCTTCTTTGTTGGGAAGTTTTGTGGTTCTGTGCTCGACCAGCCCTCTGCGCTCTTGTCTTTCCTGTTTCTGTGGTGCTTGCGTCCTCCTCGTCTCGGCCGCCCCCGACGGACGGCATACCCCCTAAAAAAGGCTCCTGGTTGATTTGGCGATATCCAGTTTTATTCTGTTCAGTATCCTCATGGACCTCTCCGGCATTCTTATTGAAGTGTCGCTTGCCTGTGGTGGATAGGTTTTCCCACGTGTACACATGACCAGTGGTGTAGTCTTGACAGTCACGGAACCATTTATGTCTTTTAGTTTCCTCAATTTGAGTGCGTTGTTTTGATAGAAATGTATGTTGTTTTTCTGATAGTTCACGCCATTCATCCTCGGTGAGAGAGGCTTTCAAGGCTGTTTCCACCTCAGTTACCTTGTTCTTGATTGCTGTTAGATCTCTTTGGAGGAATTCTATGTTGAGCAGTATAAGGTCAAGAGAGTATTTATTTGAAATTGCTTCATAGCAGGTCCGGTAGTCGGAATCGTTTGTGAATGCATTCGCTCTCGGCTGTGCTCTCATACCTCTTGGTATTTTCCTGGATCTGTAATATTCACTCATAGTAGAGAGATGAAGTTGAACCGATAATAGTTTTTTAGTTTCATTTTCATAGGTCCTCCTGAGGTCAATTTTAGATGGATTATGTAAGAATGAGGCGTCATTGGGTAAACTCCCCATGATGCGGTCTGCATCAACCCTGCTATAGGAAAACACATCGGTGGAAGGAGTAAAGGATGCAGTCTCTGTATTAGTGTCCATGTTAGTATCTTTAGGAGAGGGTGCTCGTTTGTTGACCTTCAAATCCAATGTGAATAAAAACGGCACAACCAAAATCCAGAAGAAAAGTGAGATGAGGGGTGCCCGCATAGCTGGAACCTGGGTCCACCGGTTCCTTAATCCAGACAATAGTAAATATGATGCAGCACTCCACAGGTTGCGAAAAAAAGGTGGTTTTATTCCATCATGTGCATAGACAACGTTTCACCAGCCTCACGCTGGCTTTTTCAAGTGAATCATAGTGATACTGGTGGGTATTTATAGACCGCCCACTAGGTCATGTGACAAAGGTAATACATGATTGACATATGTAAATAAAGAGGTCATCAGAAAGCATTGTGCAAACAATAATATAAATAATATAAATCATCATCTATAGTGTTAAATACAAATAAAAGGACATCAGATCATCATCTAATATAGAATTACCGGTATTTAAGCACATCACGTCCGGCGCATTGGCGCCTGTGACCGGGATACATCGCGGCAGGACCCCGGAAGGCATTCACATCTCGTCACGGATTTACAGATCACTACCAGTGCACTTTGATGTATTATGCTTAAATACCGGTAATTCTATATTAGATGATGATCTGATGTCCTTTTATTTGTATTTAACACTATAGATGATGATTTATATTATTTATATTATTGTTTGCACAATGCTTTCTGATGACCTCTTTATTTACATATGTCAATCATGTATTACCTTTGTCACATGACCTAGTGGGCGGTCTATAAATACCCACCAGTATCACTATGATTCACTTGAAAAAGCCAGCGTGAGGCTGGTGAAACGTTGTCTATGCACATGATGGAATAAAACCACCTTTTTTTCGCAACCTGTGGAGTGCTGCATCATATTTACTATTGTCTGGATTAAGGAACCGGTGGACCCAGGTTCCAGCTATGCGGGCACCCCTCATCTCACTTTTCTTCTGGATTTTGGTTGTGCCGTTTTTATTCACATTGGATTTGAAGGTCAACAAACGAGCACCCTCTCCTAAAGATACTAACATGGACACTAATACAGAGACTGCATCCTTTACTCCTTCCACCGATGTGTTTTCCTATAGCAGGGTTGATGCAGACCGCATCATGGGGAGTTTACCCAATGACGCCTCATTCTTACATAATCCATCTAAAATTGACCTCAGGAGGACCTATGAAAATGAAACTAAAAAACTATTATCGGTTCAACTTCATCTCTCTACTATGAGTGAATATTACAGATCCAGGAAAATACCAAGAGGTATGAGAGCACAGCCGAGAGCGAATGCATTCACAAACGATTCCGACTACCGGACCTGCTATGAAGCAATTTCAAATAAATACTCTCTTGACCTTATACTGCTCAACATAGAATTCCTCCAAAGAGATCTAACAGCAATCAAGAACAAGGTAACTGAGGTGGAAACAGCCTTGAAAGCCTCTCTCACCGAGGATGAATGGCGTGAACTATCAGAAAAACAACATACATTTCTATCAAAACAACGCACTCAAATTGAGGAAACTAAAAGACATAAATGGTTCCGTGACTGTCAAGACTACACCACTGGTCATGTGTACACGTGGGAAAACCTATCCACCACAGGCAAGCGACACTTCAATAAGAATGCCGGAGAGGTCCATGAGGATACTGAACAGAATAAAACTGGATATCGCCAAATCAACCAGGAGCCTTTTTTAGGGGGTATGCCGTCCGTCGGGGGCGGCCGAGACGAGGAGGACGCAAGCACCACAGAAACAGGAAAGACAAGAGCGCAGAGGGCTGGTCGAGCACAGAACCACAAAACTTCCCAACAAAGAAGGAAACATCAATAGACAACGCAGAAACTGTGGTAAATATCTCCTCATATAGTCTTACTAAAGAACAACTTACATTACTATCTAAGGGCCTTAGTTTTTGCCCTAGTACTTATAATGACTGGTTTCAACTAGAAATGGATTTTGTTAGTTTTATCCGTAGGCTTAAACTTAAAGTTTGGTTTGATTCACATCCTGTGCAGAGTCCTGGTGTACAAGATATCCCAGACCAGGTGTCCCACAGGTTTGAATTTAAACAATACAATTTACCATCCTGTAGTGATTTTCAACCTTCAGTTGAATCACACTCAATTGCTACTTTTGTTGATTGTGTTAAAAGGGATTTTCTTAATATTAAAGCACAACAGACTAGACTTAAACATCCGAATCTTACTCATGATGAGTTATTGGCTATGCAACAACTTGTCCATGACCACAATCTTATCACCAAACCGGCTGACAAGGGCGGCGGTATTGTGGTCATGGACAAGAGCACATACTTGAGAGAAGCACATAGACAGCTTAAAGACAGGGAGGTCTATAGAATATTAAAGCATGACCCTAAAAACGATATGCAGTTGAGAATTGGTTCGATAGTAGATCAAGCACTGACTAAAGGTATCATTGATGAGAAATTGAAAGAATTTTTACTGATTGAGTTTCCTGTGACCCCAGTCTTATACCTACTGCCTAAAATACATAAATGCCTAGTCGATCCCCCAGGGAGACCCATTGTCTCGGGGAGAAATTCTTTGTCCAATCACATCTCTATGTTCTTGGACAAAGTTCTCAGACCATTAGCTACTAATACCAGATCTTACCTCAGAGACACAATGCATTTTCTATCTATTATTCAAAAGTTGAATATTCCTGATCATGCCAGTATTGCTTCCTTTGATATAGTGTCATTATATACATCCATTCAACATGACAGAGGCACTAGAGCAGTACGGAAAGGACTGGACAAACTTAACCTTGACTTACAACAAATTGACTTTATTATGCAACTTCTCTCTTTTGTTCTTGAAAATAATTATTTTACATTCAATGATGAGTATTACATTCAACTACGTGGGACCGCAATGGGGAGCAACATGGCGCCCACATATGCCAACATAGTGATGGCGGAGTTTGAGGAGGATGTCGTTTTTGTGTCCCACCACTCCAGGAATATCCTGGGGTGGTGGAGATACATTGACGACATCTTCCTCATCTGGACAGGCAAAACAGAAGAACTGACTGACTTTCATAACTACCTCAATAGTGTCGACCCCAATCTCCAGTTTACATTATCACACTCAGATAATACAGTTAATTTTCTGGATACTCAGGTGTCCATTCTCAATAACGGACTGACTACAGATCTTTACCATAAACCTACTGATTGCAATACCCTACTCAGATTTGAATCATCACACCCTAGATCTATGATCTCATCATTACCTTATAGCCAACTATTAAGAGCCAGCCGCATCACTGATACTGACCATAAATTTGATGCCGCAGTTGACAGAATGGTCAAACAGTTCAGTGAGAGGGGCTATCCCAAACACATCATTTCTAGACATGTACAACAAGTTAGAACAGAAAGACATATGGGCAAATTCAAGACACATAAGAAAGACCAATCCATGAGAATACCATTCATCTCCACCTACAACGAAGTCTCTAGTAACATAGCAGCAACCATTAAGAAACATTGGCATCTGGTGAAAGACAGTTATCCACAGATTAGGGAATTCCAAATTCCTCCACTCATGTCGTACCGTAGAGCACGTAACCTCAGAGACCACTTGGTCAAAGCTGACATCTCTGGACCGGGTAAACAACAGAAATATTTGTCTGTAAAAGCTAAGGGGTGTTTTCCCTGTTTGCGCTGTGTTACATGCAAGTATTTACAAAAAGGCACCACGTTCATACATCCTGACACTCAGAAAGAATTCCCCATTAAATTCTACTTAACGTGCGATAGTGATTATGTTGTGTACATCCTTTGGTGCCCATGTAAACACCTATATGTAGGTGAAACGAAAAATGATTTCAGGACAAGATTGAACCAACACAGGTATTCAATCAGAAAAAAACGTTTGGACCTCCCTGTGTCTAAACATTTTACCGAAGCTGGACACACAGAATCAGATCTGAAATGCATGATAGTTGACCATATTCCTCCCCCAAAAAGAGGGGGTGATAGAATAGCATCCCTCCAGGTTAGAGAACTCAAGTGGATCCACAGCCTTAATACACTTAAACCTAATGGACTCAATGTAGAGTTCACTGTCTTACCTAAGATGTTGAGGCGCTAATGGGGTTTAGCCCTGTATGTTGGGGGGTATTAACCCTGCTAGAGGTGAATAGTGATTTATTCTTGCTACTAATTTCTTTTTTCTAAATTTTTATTTTAGTTCACATGCCTTCCGGGTACCTGCCTTGACGTCACTCCACCTCACATATTGTATTCCGATTATATATTCCTGAGGAAACAGCAACCAAATATTCGGCTACTACTAATCTTTACTTCTTGTTCTTTGGGTAATTGACTCTACTCCCCCTCCACATACTTGCCTTTTTATACTTTTGAGAACTGGACCTATTAACTGACTACCTATACTCCAGTGTGAATGTTCATGCATGTGGGTGCGACTTAGATTCAGGTCCTAAGATAGCGTGGGCTACAGGGTTTGAAGGGTTGAACACCCGATGTGCATGGGGCTACCACTTCATAGGTGCAGAGATAGTCCATGTCCATGGACAATACTCATGAGACACCCCCTGAATATAGAACCCGATACGCTATGGACCACGGTATCTACGCACATTAACAAATGTCTTTGCATGGTGGAGTTTGCTAGGTTGCTCTAACAACTTTCATTTCTCTATTTTTTAGCCTCTCATTCTACATCTTACTGTGAAACAGATATCGGTCCATACACACCGAGGAAATCTTGGTCCACATATGCTGATGCCAGAACGGTCCCGGTTCATATACACCGGTAAACTCATCTTAGTATGTATGGAGAGTGGAGTCGGCCCAAACACGCCGACTGGAGCTAGTCATTACCCTCTTTTCTATTTTCGCAGCTTGTTACTACTATGGTCGGTTGCCAAGGACAACCCCGAATTTTGGAGCCTAAGTCCAAGTATCAGGGACTGTATTCCCTCTGATTTACTTACTTTCCTTTTTTCTGCTGCCTTTACATACTACGGCCGGTTGCTAGGGGCAACCACAAGGTATGGAACCCCAGCCCTAGCAACAGTGACCGCACTTCCCTTTGTTTACTTACCTGCTCTGTGTATGCTGTGTTTACTTTCAGCCCTCACTAGACCTTTTGCTGTCCCCCAGGAATGGATACATTATGCCTTTATTTAATATTATTCAATCAAGCTATATACACCCTGTGATCTATACAGCGATATTGATATGGCCTCATTTTTCGCATGGGGATAATCCTCACTGACAGGATATGAACTTATCTGAGCATGCGCAAGCCACGTCTAAGTCCGGAGTCGGGTTGCCATGGATGCGAGGACGCGCTCCTGGTGTTACGCTCCACCCGAACCCGGAAATGCTTCTACTCCTCAGCGATGCGCACATCACGTCCGGCGCATTGGCGCCTGTGACCGGGATACATCGCGGCAGGACCCCGGAAGGCATTCACATCTCGTCACGGATTTACAGATCACTACCAGTGCACTTTGATGTATTATGCTTAAATACCGGTAATTCTATATTAGATGATGATCTGATGTCCTTTTATTTGTATTTAACACTATAGATGATGATTTATATTATTTATATTATTGTTTGCACAATGCTTTCTGATGACCTCTTTATTTACATATGTCAATCATGTATTACCTTTGTCACATGACCTAGTGGGCGGTCTATAAATACCCACCAGTATCACTATGATTCACTTGAAAAAGCCAGCGTGAGGCTGGTGAAACGTTGTCTATGCACATGATGGAATAAAACCACCTTTTTTTCGCAACCTGTGGAGTGCTGCATCATATTTACTATTGTCTGGATTAAGGAACCGGTGGACCCAGGTTCCAGCTATGCGGGCACCCCTCATCTCACTTTTCTTCTGGATTTTGGTTGTGCCGTTTTTATTCACATTTAATAAAAAGCATAGATAGAGCAGGAAAGCAGCACTCCAGGGTAAGAAAAAGTGCTCGGGTGCCTACTGTGTCGGGTCTAGGTTGGGGACCCCTCCAAACACAGAAAAATCAAATAAACAGTGGCACACCAGGTGTCAGCAAAAATAAAATGTGATTTATTCCAGAGACGTGTAGGCAACGTTTCACCTGGCTCACCCAGCCATTTTCCAATAAAAAGCATACTCACAAAAACAGTCCAGGGGGACACAGCGGGCAGCACAGAGCC
Source organism: Hyla sarda (assembly GCF_029499605.1). Taxonomy (NCBI): domain Eukaryota; kingdom Metazoa; phylum Chordata; class Amphibia; order Anura; family Hylidae; genus Hyla; species Hyla sarda. The sequence continues at coordinate 185,336,760 of NC_079195.1, forward strand.
CTCCATGGCAACCGGGAAAGAGCAGAGTCCAGCAACTCCACGGACAGGAGGAGGCAACAAGAAGAAGAAAGACAAAAAGAAGAAACAAAATGGAAAACAAACAAACCACGACCAGACAGGACACCACAAAACAAATAAAGAACAACAATACCATTGACCAAAAAGCCAATGCGGAGGCCTAGACCACCGAAGTGGACCATGGTCCAAAGCATGGGCAGACCATTGCCACAGCCTCTAGAGGGGATATGGAAGGTGACCAACAAAAAACAACCACCAAAAAGGCGAACACACAACTCCAAGGCAAGAGAGCAAATAATAGAGAAACCCACAGGTGACCAAAAAATGCTAAAACACTAAAGAGGCAAAAATGTCCAAGAAGAAGCATCAGTGCGGGCCTCTCAGTAGAGAGGCAACTCCACAGTCAGGAGAGGAGTCCAACCAGGAACATCTCCAAGCAATCAAGGACATCTAAGCAATATATCAAGGGGGAAGTCGACGGGGTTTCAAAGCCCCCGGCCGGTGGGACCAGACAGGTTGCCACACTGGAGGCAGAGGAGGAGATGTCAAGTTCCAATCCACCATCTGGGGTTCCGGTAATTCCAAGGCGGAGCAGAATGCTGGGAGATCAGAGGAGCCCAACACAGCAGAGCGTCCATCCCTACAGGCGTGCAGGGCAAATGGAAAGTTCCACCGATAAGGCACTTGGTGAGAACGGAGAACCGCCAGGAGCGGTTGAAGCATCCACCTTTTCCGAAGCGTCAGCCAGGACAAATCTTGGAACAGTTGGAGAGGGGCCCCATCAAAATTCTTCAGTGAGCGAGCTTTAGCCATAATGGCCTCCTTGATCCGAAAATCGTGGACACAGCAGATGACATCCCGGGGGACACCCGAGGTAGATTTAGGTCGGAGGGCCCGCTGTGCTCTGTCCAGTTTAATCTTGTGGGAAGAAGGCTCGCCCAGGATAAGATTGAAGATAGCTTCCAATGTGATGAAAAGATCCTCATCGCAGGCAGCCTCTGGCAACCCCCGCACACGGATATTATTACGCCGTCCCCTAATGTCCAGGTCCTCTACATGGGAATGAAGGTCACACAGAAAGTCTGTCTGGGATGCAATTGTAGAATGGAGCTGAGCAATGTAAGCTCTGGTACTATCATGGGCATCCTCAATAATTCTCATGGGCATCAGCAATAATAGAATGGAAATCTTCTTTAGTGGGAATTTGGGAGAGCAGCAAGCCAATGTCGGTTAGAGCCAAGGAGGGCACAGAGAGGTCGTAGCAGGGGAGACCAATGTCCGAGATGGCAGTCCAGGTGGAAGGACCAAGGGCCGGTGGAGGAGGCACTGAGGATCCCGGGGACAGAGGGTGTGAGCCCTGTGAGGGCACACTCACAGTGCCAGCATGGGAGAGGCCAGGGGGAGGTAACACTCTGCCAGAGGATACAAGGGGGTGGAGAGGTGCAGGGTAGAGGGCACAGGTCTAGACCCCACCAAATCCAGGGATGTAGAAGCACAGATGTCTGAGCTCCAGATAGAGGGAGCAGAGGTGGAGAGGGCTGAGCAGTGTGGAGCAGCCGCAAGGGACCTCGAGGCAGGGGAAGATGGAGGTAGGCCATGCACAAGCGAGGCCCAAGATGGCGGCACCGCACTCTGGCTGGGGGAGAATGATCGTGACCCCAGAGGAGTGGGCAGCAGGGCAGTATCACCAGGGGCACAGTCACACAAGTCCTGGCTGGAGGAGGTACTCACCTCCAGACCGGGCAGCTGGGAGCCGCAGCAGACCCCTCAGCTATGTCAGCAGCGGCCACAGGGAGCTCCCAAGGCATCACTGCAGCGCTGTGCAGGAGGGGCCGGATCACGTCGTCGGAGTAGCGGAGGCCGAATGCTATAGCCAGGGAAGCGCCCTCAGGTCCAGAGGAGCAGGCTGGAAGGAGGTACGAGATGACGGTGTCCGGGCAGCAGAAGGCAAGTGGGAGCGGGAGCGGAGGCCCAGCACGGGGCCCGTGGCAACAGGCAGGCGAGTGGGTGCAGAAGCCAGGGGCACCCGCAAGTATTGTAATATGCCTCTGGGTGGGGTAGAAGGGAGCCGGGGAGCATAGGGTGGATTCCAGGCCTTACGGAAGGTCCTCCCCATCAATTTAGCTGGGTCACCAGGTGGGGAAAGCTGATGTTAAGGCCTCTGGAGCGGGAGCTAGCCCTTCATGCGACCATCTTCGTCGGTGCCAAGCCCCCCCCTTTTGTTGGATATTACATACAGTACATATTGGTTACAGCTGCCCTGCCCTATAAAAAACACCCACCAGTTCTGGGTTTGTGTTTCACAAGAAGCATTGCCTGATGTGAATGATGCCTTGCACAAAAGAGCTCTCAGAAGACCTACAATTAAGAATTGTTGAGTTTCATAAAGCTGGAAAGGGTTATAAAAGTATCTCCAAAAGCCTTGCCTTGTTCATCAGTCCACAGTAAGACAAATTGTCTATAAAGGGAGAAAGTTCAGCACTGCTGCTTCTCTCCCTAGGAATGGCTTTCCTGTAAAGATGACTGCAAGAACACAGCGCAGACTGCTCAAAGAGGTGATAAGAATCCTAGAGTGTCTGCTAAAGACTTACAAGTGTCTCTGGCATATGCTAACATCCCTGTTAGCGAATCGACAATATATAAAATACTAAACAAGAATGGATTTCATGGGAGGATACCACAGAGGAAGCCACTGCTGTCCAAAAAAACATTTTGCACATTTACAGTTTACACAAGAGCACCTGGATGTTCCACAGCAGTACTGGCAAAATATGCTGTGGACAGACAAAACCAAAGTTGAGTTGTTTGGAAGAAACACACAACACTATGTGTGGAGAAAAAGAGGCACAGCACACCAACATCAAAACCTCATCCCGACTGTGAAGTATGGTGGTGGGGGCATCATAGTTTGGGTCTGCTTTGCTGCGTCAGGGCCTGGACGGATTGCTATCATTGAAGGAAAAATGAATTCCCAAGTTTATCAAGACATTTTGCAAGAGAACTTAAAGGGGTACTCCGGTGGTATACTTTTTTTTTTTTTTTTTTTCATGAACTGGTGCCAGAAAGTTAAACAGATTTGTAAATGACTTCTATTAAAAAAATCTTAATACTTTCAGTACTTTTTAGCAGCTGTTTGCTACAGAGGAAAATCTTTATTTTTTTTATTTCTTTTTTGTCTTGTCCACAGTGCTCTTTGCTGACACCTCTGTCCGCATCAGGAACTGTCCAGAGCAGCATAGGTTTGCTATGGGGATTTTCTCCTGCTCTAGACAGTTCCTGATACGGGCATCAGGAGTCAGCAGAGAGCACTGTGGACAAGACAAAAAAGAAATTCAAAAATAAAATCCTTTTCTCTGTAGTATACAGCAGCTGATAAGTACTGGAAGGGTAAAGATTTTTTAATAGAAGTAATTTACAAATCTGTTTAACTTTCTGGCACCAGTTGATTAAAAAATATATATTTTTTCCACCTGAGTGCGGTGGAAAACTTTTTTTTTTTTCATAAATCAACTGGTGCCAGAAAGTTAAACAGATTTGTAAATAACTTTTATTAAAAAAATCTTAATCCTTCCAGTACTTATTAGCTGTTGAATACTACAGAGGAAATTCTTTTCTTTTTGGAACACAGTGCTCCCTGCTGACATCACGAGCACAGTGCTTTCTGCTGACATCTCTGTTCATTTTAGGAACTGTCCTGAACTTGATGTCAGCAGAGAGCACCGTGTTCCAAAAAGAAAAGAATTTCCTCTGTAGTATTCAGCAGCTAATAAGTACTGGAATAATTAAGATTTTTTAATAGAGGTAATTTACTGGATCGCAGCCAGGGACCCGCCGGTAATGGCGGACACCCGCGATCCCGCGGATGTCCGCCATTAACCTCTCAGATGCCTCTCAGATGCCGTGATCAATGCAAATCACGGCATCTGCAGCATCGCGGTCACTTAACAGGATGATCGGATCGCCCGCAGCGCTGCCGCGGCGATCCGTTCATCCTGCACTGCAGACGGAGGTCCCCTCACCTGGCTCTGCTGCCTTCCGGGAGTCTTCTGCTCTGATCTGCCTTCCCGCAGACCAGAGCAGAAGATGACCGACAATGCTGATCAGTACTGTGTCCTATACATAGCACTGAACAGGATTAGCAATTGAGTGATTGCTATAAATAGTCCCCTATGGGGACTATAAGAGTGTAAAAATAAAAGTAAAAAAAGTAAAAGTAAAAAAAATGTGAAAAACACCCTCCCCCAATAAAAACGTAAATTGTCCCATTTTCCCTATTTTACCCCCAAAAAGCGTAATTTTTTTTATTTTATATACATATTTGGTATCGCCACGTGCGTAAATATCCGAACTATTAAAATAAAATGTAAATGATCCCGTGCGGTGAACGGTGCGAACGTAAAAAAAAAAGAAGTCCCAAATAGCTGCTTTTTTATAACATTTTATTCCAAATTTTTTTTAATAAAAAATGTAATAAAAGTTTTGTATAAGCAAATATGGCATTAATAAAAAGTACAGATCACGGCATAAAAAATTAGCCCTCATACCACCGCTTATACGGAAAAATGAAAAAGTTATAGGTCTTCAAAATAGGGGGATTTTAAACCTACTAATTTGGTTAAAAAGTTTGCGATTTTTTTTTAAGCACAACAGTAATAGAAAAGTGCATAATCATGGGTATCATTTTAATCGTATTGACCCAGAGAATAAAAAACACATGTCATTTTTACCATAAATTGTACGGCGTGAAAACAAAATCTTCCAAAATTTGCAAAATTGCGGTTTTCTTTTTAATTTCCCCACACAAATAGTATTTTTTTGGTTGCGCCATACATTTTATGGTAAAGTGAGTGATGGCATTACAACGGACAACTGGTCACCCCAAAAAACAAGCCCTCATACTAGTCTGTGGATGAAAATATAAAAGAGTTATGATTTTTTGAAGGGGAGGAGGAAAAAACGAAAACGTAAAAATAAAATTGTCTTAGTCCTTAAGGTCCAAATGGACTGAGTCCTTAAGGGTTAAGGGTGACCAATAGGATCAACCCCCCCCCCCCCCCCCCACCAGAGCTTCCCCCATAAAAGCCCTGGGTGGAGCCTCTGCTCTCTCTCTCTCTCTCTTGCTTCCTGCTGAGGTCCAGTCAAGTCATGAGAGAGTCAGTTCACCAACAAACTAACCCCCCACAAATACATCATTCAAAAAACGCAAATACGCCCCATGTGAACAGAGCCCAAGAAACACATCGCCCCGAAGGAAGCACTGGGCAGGGAGGAAACATCAGAAATTCTTACCCACGAACCAAAAAATATCTACACAAGTAAAAATAGATGCTTATTCGGTTTATAACCTTTCAGCCAATATAATTACAGAACCACAATTACAAGTGCTGGAGAAAGGCTTATCATTCGTACCTAACCAATCATTTGACTTGTATTCTACCTTACTGGATATTAATAAGTTTGTCAGATTACTTACCATATAGAGACATTTTTTTCAACAGGATAATACCACTACTCAAAACAATCCGGACTATTTGACATCTAACCATCTTTCCATTAGAGGAACCAATTGTTTGCCTCTATCTAGCTCCTTCCAGGAACAAGCAGCTACCTCGATTCTCTCAAATTTACAGGACATATCTCCTGACTCCTCTCCTATCACCTCTACAAATAATATTTTTTTAATTTCTAATCCCACCTTTTAATCTATAAATTCAAGATGTGAAGCGATGGACATATTCCAACAACGTATAGAAAAAGATCTTAAATCTCTGGAAAGTAATAAAAATAAAATCCCACACAATTTGACTTGGAAACTAAGAAATGCATTAAAAGAACTTACCAACAATACAAATATTACTATACGCCCATCGGATAAGGGAGGCTCAGTTCTAATTATGGACTCTGGACTTTATACAAAATTAATTGAAGAAATGCTTCAGGACCAAACAACATACAGACCTATAAGATCAGATCCTACTAACATCATCTGTACAAAATTGGAAAAATTACTGGAGGTAGGGCTATCTTTAAACATCATAACTAACCAACAAAAGGATTTCCTATTACCATCTGCCCCGGTGTGCCCGATTTTTCATGCTTTTCCAAAAACGCACAAGTGGGTATTTCCACCACCCTTGAGACCTATTGTAGCAGGGATTTTGGAACGCCTTGGGGCATGGCTAGATAATTTACTGCAACCACTTGCTACACGTACCCCAGGCTACATTAAAGATACTCAAAACATGACGTGGTCGGACAAGTCACCTTGGCTATCAGCCGATATTGTGGCGCTATATACGTGCATTCCCCACTACCTTGCCAATCAAACAGTGACCTACCATCTTGACAAATACAGCAATTATAGCACAGATTTAAAACAATATATATTGGATGTTTTGTCATTTCTCCTTGCACACAATTTCTTTCGTTTTAATACACAATATTATTTACAGATCACTGGATGCCCTATGGGGGCAAAATTCTCACCATCGCTGGCTAACCTTTATATGGCCCACTGGGAGGAGGTCGTCTTGCTTGATACCACTAACCCATTTTTCCATCTCATTGGGTGGTATGGTAGGTACCTGGACGACCTCCTCCTGGTGTGGCATGGCACAGAGGCACAAACACAAGATTTTCATAATTTTTTAAATGAAAATCAATACAACCTGCGTTTCACCATACAAAGCGACAGCCACAGTACCAATTTTTTGGACTTTACACTTATGGGCAATACACTAACAAAGCAGACACAGACAAAACTGTATAGAAAAAAGACTGCAGGGAACAGCCTACTACATGCCGAAAGCTGCCATCCCCGACATGTAATAAAAAACGTTCCAATCGGAGAATTTGTGCGAGCGATAAGAACATGCTCAGAGAAACAAGATTATCTAAACACTTGTAAAGATATCTCACACCGACTTTGGGGATACACACAAACCGATATCCAGCGAGCAATAAATATTGTGGACTCTAAACCACCAGGTCACTATTTAAACAACAAACCACAAGTGCAAGAAAGGTCACATACCGATCCCCTTACCTTCAGTATGGCATACATTACGGACTTTGAAAAAATTAAACAAATCGTATTGAAACATCTTCCTATTCTTCACCATGATTAAACCCTATCTAAAATATTACATACCGGTGTCAGAATAGTCCCACGAAAAGGAAAATCATTGTATAATCAACTGTCCCCAAGAGACCTCAGAATGGAACAGAAAAGAAAACAAAATTAGTTGAACTGCACTGGAACATCTAAATGCGGCCACATACGATGTAATGTATGCAAATTTATTAACAACTCGAAGAAATTTAAATCTACATCTACGGGTATAACCTACAATAACAAAACATTTATCAGCTGTCACACAACACATGTGATTTATTTGGTGACTTGCACACCCTGCAATCTACAATATGTCAGTTGCACAACTAGAAAACTTAAGACAAGAATATCTGAACATTTGGCGCCATGCAACCAATTCTCTGTCCACTCACGTTCTGTATCTGGACTTACGAGACATTTGCTTGAAAAACATACAGGAGAACCACTAAATCTGAATGTGCATGGGATCGAAAAGGTTAAACCACCAAGACGAGGTGGCGATTGGAATAAACTGGTGTTCAGACGGGAGGCGTTTTTGGATCCTCCGTCTGGACACCAGATACCCACAGGGATTAAATTTCAGAAATGACCTTTCCTATATATATTGATTTACTATAATTATGGATATGCTTTGGATATATAACACTATTTGTACTGTATACTATATGGTCTCCTGGAATTAGTCTGTATATTAGAGCTATGTACCTGTTCGCACACCTGTAGTCACTTACTAAGGATGAATACACGCCTCTAGGTAGGCGTATCCTCACACAAGTAGCTGGTTTGATTTTTTGAACAGATAAATAAACCATTCTCTCTCCTCGAGAGATACCGCTATGATTAAGGTTTTTTACAAACCGAAACGCGTCAGCGTTTCTCTTGGCTTTTAACATGCACTTTTTTGTTGATTTTTAATGATCGAAATAAAGCATTGAAGTTTTAGGAAGCTAGACTTTGCACATTTTCCATTGCTGATTACCTGGGAACTGGCCCTCTACCTCTCCGTGCTTCCTTGCTAGGATTACAGATTCTCCAGGATTGAGATGTGATAATACTAGATGGTGAGCTGACTCTACTCTTTTTTCTTTTTGTCCAGTAAAGTCATGCCTAAGTGTGTGTCCAGAGTCATAGGAGGCCTCAAGTCCAGTCTGCAGCCACAAGCTACAAACCTGCAAGTAAGCCACAGTCACAATCTTGTCAGTCATCAGTCACAAGTCAAATCAGTCACAGTCCTCATTTGTCAAGTCAACGTGGCCTGCATTAAATTCACCCCATTTACTACAAGTCCCAGCAAGCCCTTAAGGTTTCTGAGTCACTAGTCACCTCCTTGGGCCTGGCTGAACTGTATAGACTTTTCCACCTGTCTAACCTCAGTAAAGCTGCCGTTATTCGTAACTTGGCATTGGAGTCATTATTGCCCCTGTGCCTAGCCCAGGATCCAGCAGTATTCCTTTGGGGTATTGAGGATAAACTACGCTGTGGCGTCACAAATACAAGGGGTTAATGCCATCAGCCTCTAGGATAATTCAATCTGCCCTTTGCATCACACCCCATACCACAAATTCTATACCCAAGAATACTGCCAACGTGTTTCTGCCCCCTGTCAATGAGGGATGTCATCTCATCTTGAGAGGCATCAGAGGTTTCAAACAGGAATGAAATTGTTTACTTGTATAGAATGTGAGAAATGTTTTACTTAGAAATCTGATCTTGTTAAACATAAGAAAAAGCCATTTTCATGTTCAGAATGTAGGAAATATTTTACATATAAAACTCATCTTGAGAAACCTCAAAAATCTCACACAGGAGCAAAATCGTTTACTTGTATAGAATAATCTTGTTAGACATCAATAGTAAAAAGCTATTTTCATTTTTAGAAAGTGAGAAGAGTTTCCTACATAAACATTAGCTTGAGATACATCAGAGAACATACTCAAGAAAGAAATAATTTTTCTATTCTGAATGTGGGAAATGTTTTACTCAGACGTTGAATATTTCCAAACTTAAGATAATTCAGAGTTTAGAAACTGTTTTCTTTTCTTAGGCCATATTCACACTTACATTCTTAGACCATATTCTGAAGCGGAAAACTTGTTTTACACCTTAAATAAAACAGTTTTTTTCCTCCCAATTAATTGCATTCAATTCAATTTGTTCACATGTTGTTTTATTTTACAGTTATAATCATATAGGCCCAGATTTATCAAACTGTGTAAGTTAAAAAATAGAGTGATTTTCCCCCAGCAACCAATCGCAGCTCAGCTAACAAGCTCTGGTAAACTGAAAGCTGAGCTGTGATTGGTTCTTGTGGGAAACCACTCAATTTTTTTCTCTCACACAATTTGATAAATCAGGGCCATAGTTGTTTTGGGCCGCTTATGGTCCATAAATATGTTTTTTTTGCTGTAGGTCCTCCTATTGGGGTGATAAATTAGGCAGCAGCCTATGTAGCAAAAACTGTTAAAAAAAACCCCCACAAATGGTCCAAATGTAATAAAAATCACCAAAAAAATATGAGACTTATTATAAGTGAGATACATTTTGATCCTTAAAACACATTGGTGAACATAGCCTAAGTGTGGAAAAAGATTAACTTAGAAATCCATTCTAGTTGCCACAAGAGTCAGTAAAATTTTGCAGAATGACCGCCTGCCCCGGCAGACATTATGCACATAGCATGTTCTGCCAACGCTAGGACCATAGAAGGCAATGCATTTTCCGAGCGAATTCCACCAAAAGAATGAATATGTTTCCGAGCAGAATTCATTTAGCCGTATTCCACTGCGGAAATCTGTTCTGTTCTGTTGTGTGAACATGGCCTTAGGCCAATGAACCAGATTTATGCTAATATTGTGGTCTGATTAACCCATTTAACCCCTTTGCGACACATCACAGATCTAGTCTGTCATGGTGCGCTCAGGGCCGGACTGGGACTGAAAAGCAGCCCTAGAACATACACCCCACCAGCCCACTCAGTATGTCACCTCTCACCCCATCTGGCAGACTAATTGTGGTGCACAATACACTGTGGCAAATTTAGCAGTAAATGATCCCACCTTGTTCTAGTCTCACATCATCTACACAAGAAAGAAAATAAGTGAAACGTATAAACACATGGGGAAGATTTATTAAAATCTGTGTAGAGGAGGAGTGGTGCAGTTGTGCACAGCAACCAAACAAATTGCTTCTTTCATATTTCAGAGGCCTTTTTGGAAATGAATGATGCAATCTGATTGGTTGGTATGGACAACTGCACCACTCTTCCTCTACACAGGTTTTCATCAATCTCCTCCCATAATCACTTAGTCAGAAACAGGTGTATTTCAGTTAGACATAGGTGTATACAATCATCAATATAACCAATAAATTATACAGGTAGATATGCTTTCCCCCCTGTCAGGATCCGGACTGGTATTCGGGGAGGACACGGGTAGTGGATCCTCTGTGCCAGAGAGGTGATGGCATGGGCCGTACCAGGGGAACAGAATCTAAGGGATTACTGGTTTTCACCAGAGCCCGCCGCAAAGCGGGATGGACTTGCTGTGGCAGGTAACCCCCAGGTCGTTCCACCCGGTAGCGACTAAACGCCTCTGGCAGCTGAGACTGGCGCGGGACACAAGGACAAGGCAAAGGCAAGGTCAGACGCAGCAGAAGGTCAGGGCAGGTAGCAATGGTTCGTAGTCAGGGGCAACAGCAAGGGTCTGGATACACAGGCAATGGGCTCACGAAAATGCTTTCACTGGCACAAGGCAACAAGATCCGGCAAGGACAGGAAGGGGTAGAGGGTTTTTATGCAAAATGGAAGTGATTACACTGATTGGGCCAGGCACCAATTAGTGGTGCACTGGCCCTTTAAATTTCAGAGAGCCGGCGTGCGCGCGCCCTAGAGAGCGGGGCCACACGCGCCAGGATGGAACTGAAGGAGGATGGGGCAGGTGAGAGGATCGGAATGTGACCCGCGGGCGGTCACATCCCGCCACGCGGATTGCATCCCCGCCGGGACACTAGAGCAGCGCTCTCGGTCAGCGGGTCTGACCGGGGCGCTGCACACAGAAGAACGCCGCGAGCGCTCCAGGGAGGGACAGGGACCCGGAGCGCTCAGCGTTACACCCCCTGAGATTAGATAGGTAGATAGGCTGTTTCCTCCCATAGTCGATAGATAGGCTGCCCCCCCCCCCCCATATTAAAAAGGTAGAATGCTGCCCCCCCCCCCAGATTAGATAGGTTGATAGGCTGCCCCACCCTTAGATAGGTAGATAGGCTTCTTCCCCTCATATTAGATAGGATGATTTATCCCCCTCTCCTCCCCCTCCCCTATATTAGGTAGATAGGCTGATTTATTCCCCTATATTAGGTACATTGAACAATTCTTCCCCTCCCCACCCCACTTCCCTCCATATTACAATTAGACTTCCCTTTTTAAGTTACTTACAAAACACTTTACTTTCCATGCTGCTTCATCTGGTCCGGTGAAGGTGGTGTGATGATATGACATCATCACGCCACCTGCACCAGCACACAGAGGTCCTGTGTGGCCCTTAAGCAGTTCCTGTAGCAAGGAGCACAGTTGGTGGCGGGCCAGGGAGCTTTTAGCTCTTAGGTCCACCAGACACAGAGAACAGAGGAAAAAGTTTTAAGCTTTCCTGACTACCACTAACTACACAGAGGACGCAGTGCACAAGGTCCTGATACCTTGTGTGCTAGTGGGTGGGTGGGCAGTCTGGCCACAAAATGGCCAGTCTACCCACTGTGAACCAGCCTACAGGTAGGGCCAGGCTGGCAGCGCCGGGAAGCCAGGAAAATTGTTAAATCCTCAAGCCGGCCCCTGTAGGCCAGTCCGGCCCTGGTGCCGCTCAGGGTGTATGAAGCGAGCTCCTGACTCGAGCCTTTATACTCGGAAACCCCTAGCTGATTTCAGTAGCTGGGGGCCATTGCTAATAGCCGGCATGCAGCTATCTCTTTGGCCGGCTATTAACCCTTTAGATAGCCGATATCAAAGCTGCGGCCTCCTCCTAGAGAGGGTAGCAACAGTCCTAAATTTTCTTCATAGAAAGAATGTCGACATTTTTTCCAGTTGGGGATTGATGTACACACATGTCTATAACGATGCCTTTTGTATTCTTGTTCAGCTTCATATGTCTCTAGACACATCTTTTTAAGACTTTTAAAAGTTGTTTGCATTGAGGTGTGGTTAATAATACCCAGACTGTCCTACAAATAACACATATGGCAGTAATCAGGATTTAAAGGGGTACTCTGCCCCTAGACATCTTATCTTCTATCCATCCTATGACTGCAGTGTTCTGAACACATAAGCTTGGAGCTTCTGTGTTCGTGGTGTCATGCCACAACCCCTCCATTCATGTCTATGGGAGTGGTGCGTAATGGCTATGTGGCTCCTCCCATAGACATGAATGGAGAGGGGGTGACGGCTGTGGTAAAAATAAAAACTTACCAAATATATGTAGTGTCCTGGTACAGGACCTGGTCCTGTCTAAAGTCCCCTCAGCTAGAGTCCCTTCATTTCCACAGGGCTCTCCTGTTGGTCGCCTCATAGAAATGTATTTTGTATAGTGTATAAATGTATAGGACCCGGGTAGGGTCACTTGATAAATTATAATGGTTGTATAGATATTTAGGACCTTCCGGGGTCATGTGATGATGTCATGTGATGTACCCAGAGTTCTCTGGGTTCAGGACTTACAGGCTTTGCAACCAATGGGATTAGTCCAGCCCCCCTAGTATATAAGGGGCTGTAGTCACTAAATTCACTCTCTTGTTCCTGCTCTTGGTTCCTGCACTCTCTTAGTTCCAGACTATCAAGCAAGCACAATCAGCATATCTTCATTCAAGTCATCTAGGCCAAAGCCTAAAGAACCAGCAGCCACTAAAACCGTAAGTTACAAAGCTCATCACTACAAATCCTGTGTGTCTACTATTCCACTCAAATCTTATAATTAGTAGCACAGTGGCCTGCTAAAAGCTACAAGTCCCAGCAAAGCCTGTGAGGAACCTGCATCTCGGTTACCTCAAGAGAAACTGTACAATTGTAAAGTAAAAGTTTCCAGTTATCACATAAAATCTGCTATGGACATTCCGTTTATTATCCCTGCCGTTTGTGGGCCGGTTGGTGGCAGGAGCTTCAATACTAAGCAAACCTCACACTGGCGTAACGAAAAGTAAGGGTTAATACCATCAGAACCTGTAATATCATTGCAATACCCCAGACACCACATATATATATATATACATATATATATATATATATACAGTAACCTCCCGACATGCCATGGCCCCGACATATGATCAAATCGACATACGATGGCCTCTCAGAGGCCATCGCATGTTGATGTCAGCATCGACATACGATGCTTTTATATGTCGGGGCCATCACATTAACTTCTATCCGACAGCGCAAAATGCTTAAAGCGTACCCCTCATAGTGCAAAAAAAAAAGAAAAAAAAGTGATATGTTACTCAGGACCCAATCCTGATCATGTGCATATCATTTTTATGTGTCTCGGACCTATATATCCAGAGATATACGCATTTATCTGCTGGTGAGTTACTTTTTCATTGTGCAAGCTGGAGGGGGCGTGTCAGTCTGTCTCCCTCACAGGAGCAAGCCTGTGCAGTCAGCCAATCAGTACTCTCTACTCTGTAACCCTTTCCTCTATGGTTTTATGCTGTGTCATGTGTCAGAGGAAGATACTTGGAGCTTGCCTGTAGTAATCAGAAGACATTATGGTGAATTCATAACAGGATAAAATGTATAAAGAATAGATCTTTATAAAATTAGTGCAAGGATTTCTTAGATAAAAGTACAGCATTTTTATGAATACATGTTCTATCTGTTTTATCTTCTCCTAGTAAAGCTGGATGCTAATCAGCATAGCTGTCACTGTGTGTCATTCATCTTTCACAGATTCCTGAATGTCTGATCAACTTTGCCATTCAGGAGTCCGAGAAAGCTTTGACTATTTCAGCATGCTGGGAGTTGTAGTTTGGTAACAACTGAAGCTGCAATGTTCGTATATAACTGTGTTAGAGCAGTGTTGCCTCCAGCTGTTTTAAAACTACAGCTCCCAGCATGTCCACACATCCTTTATCTGTAGTTTTGTATACACAATAGAAATCTCCTATACTGGATACCGGTATGCTTTACGGCCGGTATCCAGTATGCTGTAAAATCTAGACTAGTCTGTCTGGCTAAAAGACAGGCGACCCCTAGTGGTGGCTATTTTGAGCTTGAATTTCAGGTGAAAATGTAATTTTTTTTTTACAGGTGTATATTGTGAAATGTCATATTATAATGAGTCCTGCAATATATAAAAGTTTTTTACAATGACAGTGCCTCTTTAACCCCTTAAGGACACATGACGTACTGGAACGTCATGTGTCCACTCCCGATCTATAACGCGGGGCCACGGCGTGGCCCCGCGTCATAGTGGTTCGGGCCCGGCCTCTAACAACGGCCGGGACCCGTGGCTAATAGCACACGGCATTGATCGCTGTGCCGCGCGCTATTAACCCTTTAGACGCGGCGTTCAAAGTTGAACGCCGCGTCTAAAGTGAAACCGAAAGCATGCCGGCTAGCTCAGTGGGCTGTTCGGGATAGCCGCGGTGAAATCGCGGCATCCCGAACAGCTGACAGGACAGCGGGAGGGCCCCTACCTGCCTCCTCGCTGTCCGATCGCCGAATGACTGCTCAGTGCCTGAGATCCAGGCATGAGCAGTCATGCGGCAGAATCATCGATCACTGGTTTCTTATGAGAAACCAGTGATCAATGTAAAAGATCAGTGTGTGCAGTGTTATAGGTCCCTATGGGACCTATAACACTGCAAAAAAAAAGTGCAAAAAAAAAGTGAATAAACATCATTTAACCCCTTCCCTATTAAAAGTTTGAATCACCCCCCTTTTCCCATAAAAGAAAAAACACAGTGTAAATAAAAATAAAAATAAACATAAATGGTATCGCCGCGTGCGGAAATGTCCGAATTATAAAAATATATCATTAATTAAACCGCACGGTCAATGGCGTGCGCGCAAAAAAATTCCAAAGTCCAAAATAGTGCATTTTTGGTCACTTTTTATATCATGAAAAAATGAATAAAAAGCGATCAATAAGTCCTATCAATGCAAAAATGATACCGTTAAAAACTTCAGATCATGGCGCAAAAAATGAGCCCTCATACCGCCCCATACACGGAAAAATAAAAAAGTTATAGGGGTCAGAAGATGACAATTTTAAACGTATTAATTTTTCTGCATGAAGTTATGATTTTTTCCAGAAGTGCGAAAAATTCAAACCTGTATAAGTAGGGTATCATTTTAATCATATGGACCTACAGAATAAAGGTAAGGTGTCATTTTTACCGAAAAATGTACTACGTAGAAACGGAAGCCCCCAAAAGTTACAAAATGGCGTTTTTTTTTTCAATTTTGTCTCACAATGATTTTTTTTCCCGTTTCACCGTAGATTTTTGGGCACAATGACTGACGTCATTACAAAGTAGAATTGGTGGTGCAAAAAATAAGCCATCATATGGATTTTTAGGTGCAAAATTGAAAGAGTTATGATTTTTTAAAGGCAAGGAGCAAAAAACGAAAATGCAAAAACGGAAAAACCCCCGGTCCTTAAGGGGTTAAGCTGCTGTCGGATAGCAGTTTCAGCATCCCGGACAGGTTCACTTACCTATCCCCGCTGCTCCGGGTCCACTTCGCGATCCTCCGGCGTCTTTTGCATCTTCTCGGGGGTCCGGGCCTCGCTTACCGGCGTCGTTATTACGTCGTGCGCACGCCGTCCCGGCGCAGCAACGTAATAACGTCACCAGAAAGCGAGGCCCGGACACCGGGGAAGATGCAGAAGACGCCGGAGGATCCCGAAGAAGACGCCGGAGCAGCGGGACAGCATCGGGAGCCCCTGGGACAGCATCGGGAGCGGTGAGGACGCGGTTCGGAGTGGCGGGGACAGGTGAGTATTAAATGCACTTTTTACACTGCACGAATCCCTCAACAAACGATGGGTCGTTTGGAACTAATTATCCATCGTATGTTGAGGGACCACTGTATATATATATATATATATATATATATATATATATATATATATATATATATATATACATACATTCAGTGGGGATCAAAAGTTTGGGCACCCGAGGTAAAAATTTGTATTAATGTGCATAAAGAAGCCAAGGAAAGATGGAAAAATCTCCAAAAGGCATCAAATTACAGATTAGATATTCTTATAATATGTCAACAAAAGTTAGATTTTATTTCCATCATTTACACTTTCAAAATAACAGAAAACAAAAAAATGGCGTCTGCAAAAGTTATGGCACCCTGCAGAATTTATAGCATGCACTGCCCCCTTTGCAAAGCTGAGACCTGCCAGTGTCATGGATTGTTCTCAATTATCATCTGGGAAGACCAGGTGATGTCAATCTCAAAGGTTTTAAATGCCCAGACTCATCTGACCTTGCCCCAACAATCTGCACCATGGGTTCTTCTAAGTAGTTGTCTAGAAATCTGAAACTGAAAATAGTTGATGCTCACAAAGCTGGAGAAGGCTATAAGAAGACAGCAAAACGTTTTCAGATGTCAATATCCTCTGTTCGGAATGTAATTAAGAAATGGCAGGCCAAAACTTTTTTTATATATATCAACTGGCTCCTGAAAGTTAAACAGATTTGTAAATTACTTCTATTAAAAAATCTAAATCCTTCCAATAGTTATTAGCTTCTGAAGTTGAGTTGTTGTTTTCTGTCTAACTGCTCTCTGATGACTCACATCCCGGGAGCTGTGCAGTTCCTATGGGGATATTCTCCCATCATGCACAGCTCCCGGGACGTGACATCATCATTGAGCAGTTAGACAGAAAACTTCAGAAGCTAATAACTATTGGAAGGATTAAGATTTTTTAATAGAAGTAATTTACAAATCTGTTTAACTTTCCGGAGCCAGTTGATATATATAAAAAAAGGTTTTGCCTGGAATACCCCTTTAACCCCTTAAGGACCCAGGACGTACTAGAACGTCCTGGCACCCTGGGCTTTAAGGACCCAGGACGTACTAGTACGTCCTGGTGTTTCTCCGGTCTCTGCCGCGCCCTGGGCAGAGATCGGAAGCGGATGCCTGCTGAAATTCTTCAGCAGGCATCCAGGGCAAACGCCGAGGGGGGCCATGTAGGCCCCCCATGTCGGCGATCGCCGCAAATCGCAAGGGAAATCGCCCTTGCGATCTGAGGCGATATCGGGCAGATCGGGTCTCTGGGACCCGACCACCCGGTAATTTCGCATGATCCCGGCTGTCACAGACAGCCAGGACCATGCTAATGTATAGGAGCGAGGTGGCAAGCCGGCCACCTCCTCCTATTCCCTGCGATCTGTCGGTTAGTTAACCGACCAATCGCAGGAGGGGGGGCGGTTACTTCCTCCCGTCCTGCCCGGCCCCTTGAAGTCCGGAGAGGACGGGAGGAAGACCGGAGGACGCGGCGGGGGACGGGGGAGTGCTGGGGACCGGCCCCGGTACTTACCTCGTCCCTGAAGACCCGGATCCCGGCGAGGAAGATGGCGGCGGCGGCGACAGGTGAGTTGATCTTCAGCCGCGGTCGGGCCCTTTACAGCAATGCACGTCGCCGTAAAGCGACATGCATTGCTGTAATGGGACCTTGTAAACTACAACTCCCAGCATGCCCAGACAGCCCTTGGCATCTGGGCATGCTGGGAGTTGCAGTTTTGCAACATCTGGAGGTCCACAGTTTGGAGACCACTGTGCCCTTCCAGATGTTGCAAAACTACACATCCTCAGCATGCCCTTACTGTCCAGGCATGCTGGGAGTTGTAGTTCTGTAACATCTGGCCCTTCAGATGTTGCATAACTACAACTCCCAGCATGCCTGGACAGTTTTGGCATACTGGGAGTTGTAGTTTTGCAACATCTGGAGGGCTGAAGCTTGGACACCACTACACAGTGGTCCCCAAACTGTTCTCCTCCAGCTGTTACGTAACCACTACTCCCAATATGCCCTTCGGCTGCCTGGGCATGCTGGGAGTTGTGGTTTTGCAACAACTGGAGGCACACTGGTTGGGAAACATTGTCTGTTTCCTAACTCAGTGTTTCCCAACCCATGTGCCTCCAGCTGTTGCAAAACTATAACTACCAGCATGCACTGATAGACTGTGCATGCTGGGAGTTGTAGTTTTGCAACAGCTGGAGGTCCCCCCCTTGTGAATGTACAGGGTACATTCACATGGGCAGGGGGCTTACAGTGAGTATCAGGCTGCAAGTTTGCGATGCAGCAAATTTTGCGCGGCAGCTCAAACTCGTAGCGGGAAACTCGCTGTAACCCCCCGCCCGTGTGACTGTACCCTAAAAACACTACACTACACTAACACAAAATAAAAAGTAAAAAACACTACATATACACATACCCCTACACAGCCCCCCTCCCCAATGAAAATGTCTGGTACGCCACTGTTTCCAAAATGGAGCCTCCAGCTGTTGCAAAACAACAACTCCCAGTATTGCCGGACAGCCGTTGACTGTCCAAGCATGCTGGGAGTTTTGCAACAGCTGGAGGCACCCTGTTTGGGAATCGCTGGCGTAGAATACCCCTATGTCCACCCCTATGCAAATCCCTAATTCAGGCCTCAAATGCGCATGGCGCTCTCACTTCGGAGCCCTGTCGTATTTCAAGGAAACAGTTTAGGGTCACATATGGGGTATCGCCGTACTCGGCAGAAATTGCCTAACAAATTTTGGGGGGCTTTTTCTCCTTTCACCCCTTATGAAAAGGGGAAGTTTGGGTCTACACCAGCATGTTGGTGTAAAAAAAAAATTTTTTACACTAACATGCTGGTGTTGCCCTATACTTTTCATTTTGACAAGAGGTAAAGGGGAAAAAAGCCCCCCAAAATTTGTAATGCAGTTTCTCCTGACTACGGAGATACCACATATGTGGGCGTAAAGTGTTCTGGGGGCGCACAACAAGGCCCAGAAGGGAGAGTGCACCATGTACATTTGAGGTGATTTGCACAGGGGTGGCTATTTGTCACAGCGGTTTTGACAAACGCAAAAAAGAAAAAAAAAAACACATGTGACCCCATTTCGGAAACTACACCCCTCACGGAATGTAATGAGGGGTGCAGTGAGAATTTACACCCCACAGGTGTCTGATGGATCTTTGGAACAATGGGCTGTGCAAATAAAAAATGTTGTACAGCCCACTGTTCCAAAGATCTGACAGACACCAGTGGGGGGTAAATGCTCATTTTATGCCTTGTTACGTTCCTCAAGGGGTCTAGTTTCCAAAATGGTATGCCATGTGGGGGTTATTTTGCTGTCCTGGCACCATAGGGGCTTCCTAAATGCGACATGCCCCACGAGCAAAATTTGCTCTCAAAAAGCCAAATATGACTCCTTCTCTTCTGAGCATTGTAGTTCGCCCGAAGTGCACTTCATGGCAACTTATGGGGTACCTCCATACTCAGAAGAGATGGGGTTACAAATTTTGGGGGGTATTTTCTGCTATTAACCCTTGCAAAAATTTCATATTTCTAATATGAAGACCCTTCAAATCCACTTCAAACCTGAACTGGTCCCTGAAAAATAGTGAGTTTGAAAATTTTGTGAAAAATTGGAAAATTGCTGCTGAACTTTGAAGCCCTCTGGTGTCTTCCAAAAGTAAAAACACGTCAATTTTATGATGCAAACATAAAGTAGACATATTGTATATGTGAATAAAATAAAATAAATATTTGGAATATCCATTTTCCTTACAAGCAGAGAGCTTCAAAGTTAGAAAAATGCTAAATTTTCAAATTTTTCATCAAATTTTGGGATTTTTCACCAAGAAAGGATGCAAGTTACCACAAAATTTTACCACTATGTTAAAGTAGAATATGTCACGAAAAAACAATCTCGGAATCAGAATGATAACTAAAAGCATTCCAGAGTTATTAATGTTTAAAGTGACAGTGGTCAGATGTTCAAAAAATGGCTGGGTCCTAAGGTGTAAAATGGCCGGGTCCTTAAGGGGTTAAAGCAAGATCTGGAAGACCAAGAAAATATCAGATAGAACAGCTCGCAGGATTGTGAGAAAAACAATTCAAAACCCACGCTTTGACTGCACAATCCCTCCAGAAAGATCTGGCAGACACTGGAGTTGTGGTACACTATTCCACTATAAAGAGATACTTGTACAAATATGGTCTTCATGGAAGAGTCATCAGAAGAAAACCTCTTCTATGTCCTCACCACAAAAATCAGCGTTTGAACTTTGCAAATGAACATATAGACAAGCCTGATGCATTTTGAAAACAAGTTCTGTGGACCGATGAGGTTAAAATTTAACTTTTTGGCCAGAATGAGCAAAGGTACGTTTGGAGAAGAAGGGGAACAGAATTTGATAAAAAGAACCTCTGTCCAACTGTTAAGCATGGGGGGTGGATCAATTATGCTTTGGGTTTGTATTGCAGCCAGTGGCACAGGGAACATCTCACGAGTAGAAGGAAAAATGGATTCAATAAAATTTCAGCAAATTTTGGATGCTAACTTGATGCCATCTGTGAAAAAGCTGAAGTTAAAGAGAGGATGACTTCTACAAATGGATAATGATCCACGTTTTGCGTATTTTAGGCTGTTAAGGCCCGAAGTATGCCCTAACTGAGTAAGGGCAGTTTTTTTTCGAACTGTAGGTATTGTTAGAGCCCCAAAAAATAGTTTAAAAACATTTTTGCTTAAAAAAATTACCTTTTTTGAAACTTTACAAATTCCCCCAAAAAGCATTATCTGTCCATAGCCTAAGAGTTAGTATTTATGTGATACTCAGCAGGGGGTTGCTGTTGATAAAATGCTTCAGGAGTTAAGATTTGGCACTGTATGACAATCAAGCTTTAAGGCTAGGTTCACATCATGATTTAACCATCCGATTATCGGAACCGTAAAATCGGACGAAATCGGATTGCAAAAAATTGTATACAATTGTATGTAAAAACTTCTTGCTATTAGATTTTAAAATCGTATCCAAAAATCGTAAAAGATGAAAATTCCATCCGATTTTTTTATAAAAATCTGATCCTGTTTTTAAATTAATATGTATGCCAATGGCACTAAAGTTTTATATATTTGAAGTGTATGTGTTTTGAAGTCTACTGCACATGCGAACAAAAAAATTGTGTGCGATTAATCTGATACAATTGCACAGTCACACGATTCCATGCGATTTACATAGACATCAATAATTTAAAAAAATCGGACACGATTATGATCCGATTTTGAATCTGGACGAAAAATCATGGTCAACCACGATTTTACCTCCGATATTAAATCGTGCAAAATCGGATCAAAAATTATGCATTTGTTGTCTTATCATTAATGAATGGAAGTCAATGGACACGACTTGGCATGCAGATTTGTACGATTTCAAAGTTAAAAATCGTGAGAAGAAGTAGTATGGTAAAATTGTGATGTGAATGCACCCTGAATGTTTCTGTATTATAGTTTGTAAAGCTAGGTGGTGCTGTTGCCTAAGCTAATGATACTATTCAAAATCGCGTTATCGTTATACATGGGCTTTGCTGTAAAGAATAACTAATATAATTTTTTATAATACAAGCTATGTCTCAACATTATGGCTATGAACATGGAGTAATAGGGCACTACATTTTACACAGGATGTAGTGGTGTCTGTTTAGCATTTGTAAGTTAAACAGGTTGTCCAGGATAAAAAAAAACAGCGATGATTTCTTCAAAAAACAGCATCAACCTTCAGGTTGCGTGAGGTATTGCAGCTCAGTTCCATTGAAGTGAATAGGGCCAAATTGTAATATCACACATAACCTGAGGAAAAGGGGTTGTGCTGTTTTTGGAAGAAATTATCTCTGTGTTGATATTCCTGGATAGATATTCCTGGATAGATGTAACAAGTATTTAGCAGCCCCTCAACTGTTCACAAATCAGTTGTTATTTATACAGTATTACATACCCAATTACCTAATCAACCCCCTTAAAAAATATGAACGTTAATGTATGTCCTTATGCCCTGGTATTTAATGCACATATTACTTAATGTACTTAATGCTGCACTCATTCCTTGCACGTGTGGTGACCCACGGGTGTATGGCAGGACTACGGGTGTAGCGGTGTGAGTGGTGAGATCAGATGGTATTAACCCCGGGGGCAAGATGTTAACCTGTAGTGTCAGTGACATAAGTGTGGCTTTAGGGTTCCGGAACACCACACGCCGGGTTCGTCCGCTATCACAGTTGCTAGTAGTGAAATGAGAGTCCACAACCAGTTATGGTCAAACTGAGGCTTTACTGAATATAACACAGATGGACTTATCTTCACAGCTAAGGACCCAGAAGGAGCTCTCAGCATGCTGGACCAATATACTTGTAATTAACTTGACTCGAGATTGGACTTGACTTGACTATGTGCAGGACTTGACTAGTTTCAGTGACAGCAGACATAGACTTACTGGAATGACTGTAGCTTTTGGAATGACTGTAGCTTCTAGATGCTGATCACTTGCACCGAGATCTCTGTTGGTTACTGTGCTCAGTCAGGTTGCAGGTGGTAAAAGCTAAGAGCTGCTTGCAGCAGAAGAGAAGAAAGTGAATTGTAATGGCCGCCCCTTTATATAGTGGGGGCTGGACTAAAGCCCATTGTGCTACATTACTACTGTATGCGACTGAGATATACAATACTTATGTGTACATAACTATGTGTACTTTATGTAGACTGGTTATGTGTACTTTAGTCTTTGCATCTAGCGGGTATCTGTCCTTGCGTGGACCGATGGGACCTACGCAGCACCATCTCTTGGGACTCAGGAACAGCAACCTCTTCAGGAGCTCTCGACTCAGCCGAAGTAGCTGGTAACTCTGCACTAACAAGACTTGAACTTGGAGGTTCGACCAGGGGTGAGGCAGGTGATCTGGAGACTGGAGTATATTCTTGTGCCAACAGTGACAGAGCTTGAGCCGGTGCAGTCACTAGAGTTGGCTGCACAGGCCCACAGGTTGGTATGAAACCGAAGATTGCAGCTCGGCCAGGAGGGAACATGGGAACATCCATGGATGGGGGAATTCCTTCTCTGGGCACATACTCCCTCGCAAGTTTGACTGGTGGTGAGGGAGGCATCGGGAGCACAGGCAAATCCTCCTTGTGACACAACTTGATTTGATTGTGATGAAAGACTTCTGGTTCATAGCCTGACTTCTGGATTGCATACACATTTGATTCGGGATAGGGTACTGCGGTCACCGTATAGGGCTCTGCTTCCCAGATAGAGTCCAGTTTGTGAGTTCTCAGGAACTTCCGCAGCCAGACCTTGTCACCAATATGGAGTCGTTTGGCAGAGGCATGACAGTTGTAGTCTTGCTGCTGCTTCTGTTGAGCCTCTCTCATCTTTCTGTTGACCATCTCTTTTGCTTTTTGGATTCTTCTTTGATGGTCAGAGACCCATTCCACAGAAGCTTTTGGAGAGTTATTGAATGGAGCTTGTAGTCCAAGCGTGCAGTCTTTTGGTAGTTGACCATGTCGGCCCATCATCAAATAGAATGGGGTGTATCTAGTGAAACAGTCCACTGGGTTTTTTATAAATCTCCAAGAGCTCGGGTAACAGTCAAGGCCTCTGTTCGTGCCTGGACACAGACGCTGCTTGCAGCATGTGAATGAAGACTTGATTGATCCTCCCCCAGAGCCCGTTCCCTTGAGGGTGATAAGCAGTCGTCCTGAGTTTCTTGCAGGCATGAAATTAACACAGCTCTTAGAAAAGTTGGGCCTCAAAGGCCGTTCCTCGGTCAGTGAGGACAGACTCTGGACATCCGAGGATTTGTACCCAATGGGAGTAGAACATCTGGGTTGTGGTTTTGGCTGTAAGATCTTTGACTGGTATGACTACAACCCACTTGGAGTAATGATCCACCATGGTTAGAGCATAAGAGTACCCGGACCAGGTAGGAGACAACTTGACATGGTCTAGCGCGACCCACTGGTTAGGCCTTTCACTCTGGATGGGATGGAAGGGTGCTCTGGCGTTCTTACGCCCGTTCTTGGTGACGTTGCAGACAGCACACTCACTGCACCATTTCTCAATGTCGCTCCGCATGCAAATCAAGTAAAACAGTCGCCTGACAGTGGCTTCTGTCTTGTGGACTCTGAAGTGTCCCGACTGATCATGGTTGGCATTGAGGACCATCGCCACGTCCCTTCGGGGAACCAGGATCCGATGAAGTTGTTCACTGGAAACCGGATCCAAAGAGTTTCGGTACAACAGTCCCTTGTGCACGAACAGCCGCTTTCTTTGTCGCCACAGCCGTTTCAACTTGTAGTCGTTCTGATACCTTTTTCATTAGAAGGTAGTCCAACAGATCCCCCATGACTCGACTTTTGTCCTGCAGAGTCCTCCAGGTGTACAAATCTTCCTGGACTTTCTTGGACGTAGATTCGCCCTCTTCGAGGATAGTTACATTAATCTGACTCACAAATCTCTGGTAGAATGGGGGAATCTCCACATCTTCCCACAGTGGTTCATCCAAGATAGTACATCAGTGTTGACATTGGACTTTTGTACTTGATGGTGAAGTCATAATTGGCCAACCTTGAAGCCCCCCGCTACTCAATGGCACCCAGTTTGGCGGTGTTTAGGTGGGCCAACGGATTATTATCCATATAGACAGTGAATGGTTTGGCAGCCAGGCAATCTTTAAACTTCTCAGTCACAGCCCATACGAGGGCAAGGAGTTCCAGCTTGAAGGAGCTATAATTGGCATCATTCTTTTCTGCTCCGTGCAGATTACGACTGGCATAGGCTATCACCACTCTTGTCCTCCCTGGACTTGGGATAGGACCGCCCCCAAACCTTCAAAGCTGGCATCGGTGAAACGGTTGAGTGTAGTCTGGATATGCCAGGATGAGTGGCTCCGTCAATAGGTGCTTCTGGGCTTGGAAGGCTGTCTCGTGCTCTTTGGTCCAGGCCACAGGTAATTTCCCACTGTAGTTCTCCTTTGCTGTACCCAACAAGAGGGCTGTGAGGGGCTCTGCAATCTGGGCGAAGTGAGGAAAGAAGCGGCTGTAGTAGCCGGCAAATCCCAGAAAGCTCCGGACATCTTTCACTCTGCGCAGGGTCGGCCAGTTCTTGTCAGGATTAGGCTGGACTCCCTCAGCGCTGACAACATGACCTAGGTCATGTTTTCCTGGGGACTGGTCCTTGACCCCGGGGGGATTCCGTTTAAACCCCAGCAGTGCATTGTCCAGTGTCCAGTCTTGTTACAGTGAGTACAGAAGAGCCTATTACTCCCAGAATACCTAGCAGGTGAAGGAGCACAGTAACTGGGATTACATGGGGCAGGAGTAGAGGGGGTTTCTCTAGGCAAGGATTGCTCACAGAGTGTAGCAGGCCAGGTGGCGAGCTCCCTGATACCCATAGTCAAATGTGCAATGTCTTGTTTAATACGTTGTAAGTCTGAATCCGTAGTGACTGACATGGTACAAATATCTTTACACTCAGTCCCAGACTCAATTACTTGAATAGCCAGTCTTTTAAAATTGGGGAAGGACAGACTGGGGTTCTGAACTGCTAGCATTCTCAACTGGGCTTTGTCCCACTTATTATGAGCCCAATCAATAAATCTGTCCATTAACACTTTGTTGCCCTGCTCGGGAGTGATACCATCTAGTTTTTGGACAGTCTCTAGGGCATTTTGTAAAGCTACTGCATAAGCTCTCAGAGTCTCACCTGGCTTCTGCCGTCTCATATCACCGGAGGTGTACCTCTGAAAGAGAATGTGACTCAAATACCCGGTATAACCCCTCGAAGTTCTGCTCTACTGTCGCCTTCCCGGAGGCGGGCCAGGTGCGGACTTCCTCAAGTGCTGGTCCTTGTAGTTGTCCTGTGAGCAGCTGCACCTGTTGATTAGGAGGGAGAGAATAAAAGACAAACAAGCTCTGGATCTTCTCCTTGAAATCCCTCAGAGTGAAGGGGTCTCCATTGTAGGTATGGAGGACAAAATTCCCCAAGAATATCGGTGCAGACACTGGAACATCAGGACTGTTAACGTTGACTGTAGGCAGGGCTTACCGAAAAGTGCACTGCATAGATTCAGAAGCCCCCAAAACTTCCAAAATGGGATTTTTTTCCAATTTTGCCGCACAAATATTTTTTTTCTGGTTTCGCTGTAAATTTTGTGGTGAAATGATTGATGTCATTAAAAAGTTCAATTGGTGGCACAAAAAATAAGCCCTTACATGGATCGGTAGGTGAAAACTTGAAAGGTTTATGATTTTTAGAAGGTGATGAGGAAAAAACGAAAATGCAAAAAACGGAAAAACCCTGCATCCTTAAGGGGTTAATTTCCCCACAAAAATAATATTTATTTTTCTTTCACCATACATTTTATGGTAAAATAATTGGTTGCACAAAAACAAGCCCTCATATGGCTCTGTGGATGGAAAAATAAAAGAGTTACAGCCCTTAGAAGGGAAGGAGGAAAAAACTAAAATGCAAAAATAAAATTCTGTGCCAAAATTAGCCAAAATGAGCTATATACTTAGGGGTTAATTTAAAGATAGAGCATAACAGAACTGACAGCGGTTTTAGGTCTGGTCACAAAACCCGAGACGGGGCAAAAATGAGCTGACTGGAGTCACTTTCTGACTCCGGTCGGCTCATTCAAATAAATGAGATACGGGCCGGTCCGGTGACCGTATCATCAAATCATAGTGTGAACCCAGCCTAATTGTCCCATCAGGGGCGGACATATCCCCTGTGCAGCCGGTTCAGCTGCACAGGGGCCCAGCGTGAGAGGGGGTCCGCTGCCCTCTCCAGGTCCGGCCCCAGAGGCGAGCATTAGGCCACATACCACCGCATACTCCCCGACCACAGCAAGTTTGACATCACCCGGATGGACGCTGCGTTCAACCACCCCTGCAGCCAGTGGTGTCTCTGGGGGGGGCGGGGTTAGGGAGGCCAGAGGGGGCCACGGCCCCCCCTACATCATGATTGCCCCCCCCCTTGTGCCCCCCCTAGCAGCAGTAGGTCACTAGCAGCTCTCAGGCCACCAGTAAGGGGCCCGAGCCCCCGCTGCACCCAACGCCCCCGGAGCCATCTTCTCCGCCATCCTTTTTTTTAAATAAATCTTCAGCCAGCAGCCCTGTCACCACGCAGGGGCCGCGCTATGCAGACTGGGAAGAGCAGACAGGAAGCTCCTCCCCCTCTCTCACTCCCCTGTATACTGGACCTTGTGGAGCAGGCCCGCTGTGTGTATACAGGCCCGGACACCACCAGTATGGAAGACTCACCTGCCCAGTGCTCACTGCTGATGCTGCCCTTTTAAAGTAAGTAACTTGCTTGGGGGAGAGGGGGAAAGTTGTAGGAGACAGTGGGAGGTAGTTCAGTGTTTCCCAACCAGGGGGCCTCCAGCTGTTGCAAAACTACAACTCCCAGCATTCCTTTGGCTTTATGAGCATACTGGGAGTTGTAGTTTTGCAACAGCTGGAGGCCCTCAGGTTGGGAAACACTGATCTATCTATCAATCTATTATATATCTATCTCCTATCTATATATCTATCTATCTATCTCATATCAATCCATCCATCCATCTATCTATATCCATTTATTTATGCATCTATCTATCCTCATATCTATCTATCTCATATCTATCTATCTATCTCATATCTATCTATCTCATATCTATCTCATATCTATCTATCTATCTATCTATCTAACTCAGATAGATGAGAGATAGATAAATAGATATGAGAGATAGATAGGTAGATGGATGATATATAGATAGATACATAAATATATATATATATATATATATATATAGATATGAGATAGATAGAAAGATAGATAAATAGATGATATATAGATAGAGAGATGATATATAGAAAGATACATAAATAAATGGATAGATAGATGATAGACAGATCGATAGATAGATGATAGATACATAGATAGGAGATAGATAGATAGATGATAGATATGATATAGACAGATGGATAGATAGATTAGATAGATAGATAGGAGATAGATGGATATGATATAGATAGATGGATATAATATAGATACATTTATATGATATAGATAGATAGATCAGTTTCCCAACCAGGGGGCCTCCAGCTGTTGCAAAACTACAACTCCCAGCATTCCTTTGGCTTTATGAGTATACTGGGAGTTGTAGTTTTGCAACAGCTGGAGGCCCCCCTAGTTGGGAAACACTGATCTATATCAATCATCTATCTATTATCTATCTATCTATCTATCTATCCAAAAAAAATAAAAAATCAAGAGACCAGCAGCACACAGAAAAATTAGTGCAAAAAAGGTGGAGATTTATTGCATTATCCCAGTGTACAAGCTCCTTGAGAACGGCGACGAGAGGTCGCTGAAACGTCGCTTCTTTTGTACACTGGGATAATGCAATAAATCTCCACCTTTTTTGCACTAATTTTTCTGTGTGCTGCTGGTCTCTTGATTTTTTCTAGTACAAGTGAAACTCTCACCAAGGTCCACACCCAGCGTGCACCATTGCATTGGTTTTCTTAATTTAGTTGTGCTGCTCTTCTGGAATTTTTTTTAATTATCTATCTATCCATCTATCTATCTATCTCATATCTATCTCATATCTATCTATCTATCCATCTATCTATATCCATCTATTTATGTATCTATCTATCTTTCTATTTATCTATCTCATATCTATCTCAGATAGATGAGAGATAGATGAAAGATAGATAGATATGAGAGATAGATAGATAGATGATATATAGATAGATATGAGATAGATAGAAAGATAGATTAATAGATGATAGATAGATGATAGATATGATATAGATAGATAGATAGATCAATAGATAGATAGGAGATAGATGGATAGATAGATGATTGATAGATAGATAGAGCAGTGTTTCCCAACCAGGGGGCCTCCAGCTGTTGCAAAACTACAACTCCCAGTATGCTCATAAAGCCAAAGACATGCTGGGAGTTGTCGTTTTGGAATAGCTAGAGGCCCCCTGGTTGGGATACACTGATCTATCTATCTATCTCATATCTATCTATCTATCTATCTATCTCATATCTATTATCTATCTATCTATATATGATCTATCTATCTATCTACAAAACTAAAGATCCAGCGGCACTCCCAGATAAGGTGCAAAAACAAAGTGTTTTATTCCCCCATGTATCTGTGACGTTTCGATAGCATCCCGCCATCTTTATCATACGTACAGTTGTACATTCTGTAGTCTCTGTGACATCACTGTGCTTCATAATAAACTGTGACATCACTGTGCTTCATAATAAACTGTGACATCACTGTGCTTCATAATAAACGGTGACATCACTGTGCTTCATAATAAACGGTGACATCACTGTGCTTCATAATAAACGGTGACATCACTGTGCTTCATAATAAACTGTGACATCACTGTGCTTCATAATAAACTGTGACATCACTGTGCTTCATAATAAACTGTGACATCACTGTGCTTCATAATAAACTGTGACATCACTGTGCTTCATAATAAACGGTGACATCACTGTGCTTCATAATAAACGGTGACATCACTGTGCTTCATAATAAACGGTGACATCACTGTGCTTCATAATAAACTGTGACATCACTGTGCTTCATAATAAACTGTGACATCACTGTGCTTCATAATAAACTGTGACATCACTGTGCTTCATAATAAACGGTGACATCACTGTGCTTCATAATAAACTGTGACATCACTGTGCTTCATAATAAACTGTGACATCACTGTGCTTCATAATAAACTGTGACATCACTGTGCTTCATAATAAACTGTGACATCACTGTGCTTCATAATAAACTGTGACATCACTGTGCTTCATCCTGTAATTTGATGTCACTGTGTATAACAACCCTGTAGTGACATCACAGTTTATTATTCTTGAACGCTGACTTCACTGTGTACATTTTCCCGGTACAATGACATCACTGTATAGTTACCCTCTACTGTGACAACACTGCGTTTATTAACCCTGTAGTGGCAAAACTGTTTATTGTCCCTGTACAGAGACATTACTGTTTATATTAACTCTGAACTGTGATGTCACTGTGCATATTTATCCTGTATTGTCACTCGCAGTGCAAGGTAAATATGTACAGTGGCATTAGGGTATACAGGCTTAATATATACAGTGATGTCACAGTGCAGTGTAAGTATCAACAGTGATGTTGCAGTATAGAGATAACACACAGTGATGTTATAGTTCAGAGATAATTTACACAGTGATGTCACAGTACAGGGATAATACACACAGTGATGTCACAGTACAGGGATAATACACACAGTGATGTCACAGTACAGGGATAATATACACAGTGATGTCACAGTACAGGGATAATATACAGTGATGTCACAGTACAGGGATAATATACACAGTGATGTCACAGTACAGGGATAATACACAGTGATGTCACAGTACAGGGATAATACACAGTGATGTCACAGTACAGAGATAATACACACAGTGATGTCACAGTACAGGGATAATACATAGTGATGTCACAGTATAGAGATAATACACACAGTGATGTCACAGTACATGGAGGGATAATATACACAGTGATGTCATAGTACAGGGATAATACACAGTGATGTCACAGTACAGGGATAATACACAGTGACGTCACAGTACAGGGATAAAACACAGTGATGTGACAGTACAGAGATAATACACATAGTGATGTCACAGTACAGGAATAATACACAGTGATGTCACAGTACAGGAATAATACACAGTGATGTCACAGTACAGGAATAATACACAGTGATGTCACAGTACAGGGATAATATACAGAGTGATGTCACAGCACAGGGATCATATACAGAGTGATGTCACAGTACATGGATAATACACAGTGATGTCACAGTACAGGGATAATACACACAGTGATGTCACAGTACAGGGATAATACACACAGTGAGGTCACAGTACAGGGATAATACACACAGTGATGTCACAGTACAGGGATAATATACACAGTGATGTCACAGTACAGGGATAATACACACAGTGATGTCACAGTACAGGGATAATATGCACAGTGATGTCACAGTACAGGGATAATACACAGTGATGTCACAGTACAGGGATAATATACACAGTGATGTCACAGTACAGGGATAATATACACAGTGATGTCACAGTACAGGGATAATACACAGTGATGTCACAGTACAGGCATAATACACAGTGACGTCACAGTACAGGGATAATATACACAGTGATGTTACAGTACAGGGATAATACACAGTGATGTCACAGTACAGGGATAATACACAGTGATGTCACAGTACAGGGATAATACACAGTGATGTCACAGTACAGAGATAATACACACAGTGATGTCACAGTACAGAGATAATACACACAGTGATGTCACAGTACAGGGATAATACACAGTGATGTCACAGTACAGAGATAATACACACAGCGATGTCACAGTACAGGGATAATACACAGTGATGTCACAGTACAGAGATAATACACACAGTAATGTCACAGTACAGGGAGGGATAATATACACAGTGATGTCACAGTACAGGGATAATATACACAGTGATGTCACAGTACAGGGATAATACACAGTGATGTCACAGTACAGGCATAATACACAGTGATGTCACAGTACAGGGATAATATACACAGTGATGTCACAGTACAGGGATAATACACAGTGATGTCACAGTACACGGATAATACACAGTGATGTCACAGTACAGGGATAATACACAGTGATGTCACATTACAGAGATAATACACACAGTGATGTCACAGTACAGAGATAATACACACAGTGATGTCACAGTACAGGGATAATACACACAGTGATGTCACAGTACAGGGATAATATACAGAGTGATGTCACAGTACAGGGATAATATACAGAGTGATGTCACAGTGCAGGGATAATACACAGTGATGTCACATTACAGGGATAATACACACAGTGATGTCACAGTACAGGGACAATACACAGTGATGTCACAGTACAGAGATAATACACAGTGATGTCACAGTACAGGGATAATACACACAGTGATGTCACAGTACAGGGATAATACACAGAGTGATGGCACAGTACAGAGATAATACACAGTGACGTCACAGTACAGGGATAATACACAGTGATGGCACAGTACAGAGTTAATACACAGTGATGTCACATTACAGGGATAATACACAGAGTGATGGCACAGTACAGAGATAATACACAGTGATGTCACAGTACAGGGATAATACACACAGTGATGTCACAGTACAGGGATAATACACAGTGATGTCACAGTACAGGCATAATACACACAGTGATGTCACAGTACAGGGATAATACACAGAGTGATAGCACAGTACAGAGATAATACACAGTGACGTCACAGTACAGGGATAATACACAGTGATGGCACAGTACAGAGTTGATACACAGTGATGTCACATTACAGGGATAATACACAGAGTGATGGCACAGTACAGAGATAATACACAGTGATGTCACAGTACAGGGATAATACACAGTGATGTCACAGTATAACCATCTCACAGCCGGACCACCATGTAATTTCAGCAGAAAATAAAGCAGGGCCTCATGTTCAAGTTTCGCCTAAGGCCTCACAAAGTCTAGAGCCGCCTCTGGTCGGCCCTATCATGGGACCCGGTGGGACCATAAGTCCCAGGTGGCACTTTTCAGGGGCGGCATTTTGCTGCCCCCTTTTTTCTTTGTGCCTAGTAGGTTCATGGTAGGGTTGGTGCCGCCGCTGCTCACTGTTCTAAAGCAGCTGCGGGGTATAATAGCGAGACGGGCACTGTAGACAGTGAGTCTGCCTCCGGCCGACCGGGGTCTGACGAGGGACATTGCACAAGTGACGTACTTCTGCAGACCCGCTCAGGAGGACGTCAGTGACGTAACTCGTCAGGCCGCTGCCGGAGAGGAGAAGCGCTGTGCAGGGCAGGTAAGTGTGTCTCTGTGTGTGTCTGTGTCTGTCTGTGTGTTTGGGGGGGCTATGGCTACCTAATGTGAGGAATCTATGCTACCTAATGTGGGGAAACTATGCTACCTAATGTGGGGAAAGTATGCTACCTAATGTGGGGAATCTATGCTACCTAATGTGGGGAAACTATTCTACCTAATGTGGGGAATCTGTGCTACCTAATGTGGGGAAACTATGCTACCTAATGTGGGGAAACTATGTTACCTAATGTGGGGAATCTGTGCTACCTAATGTGGGGAAACTATGCTACCTATTGTGGGGAAACTATGTTACCTAATGTGGGGAATCTGTGTTACCTAATGTGGGGAAACTATGCTACCTAATGTGGGGAAACTATGTTACCTAATGTGGGGAATCTGTGCTACCTATTGTGGGGAAACTATGCTACTTAATGTGGGGAAACTATGCTAAGTAATGTGGGGAAATTGCTACCTAATGTAGGGAATCTATGCTACCTAATGTGGGGAAACTATGCTACCTAATGTGGGGAAACTATGCTAAGTAATGTGGGGAAATTGCTACCTAATGTAGGGAATCTATGCTACCTAATGTGGGGGCTTGAATGAGCTGCGGCATATGGGAGGCCTTAATAAATAATTAGAAACTTATACAGCAAGTGACATATGGGGGTCCACCTGAGTAAGTGACACATGGAGGGGGGGTGCTGAACAATTTATGTTTTTTTTTGGGGGGGCACAGGTACATTCTTTGCACAAGGGCCCTCTGCTGTCTGTGTCCGCCACTGGGTAGAGAATAAGGGGTAAAGTGGAACATAGAACAAATGCAGTTATTTTTTTCTTAATTTTTTTTTAATGAAGTAAACGAGATAAAGGTAAGCAATGACTTTTCCTCAGTCTGAAGCGCGGTCCTCATCGGCAGGAAGCAGTGAGGAGGAGGAGGATGATGGAGGTTCTGATTCCATCTCTGCTTCTTTTTCGTCCCTCTCTATATATAGGGCCGTGGCCATGAAGAAGGCCCCTCCGATGACTGCCATTATGGTGCAGGTCATGAGGGCATACTCCAGGCTGCGGTATTTCAGAAGAGGGGATTTGGCATATCCTCGTTCGTAGGTGTCAGATATCAGGCCGATGAGGTACGGGCTGCCGGCGTCACCTAGGAGGTGATAGATTGTCATCTGCACGGCCAGGGCTGAAGATCTCCTCCACGGAGTTACTACTTTTAGTATAATGTCAGATATGAGGGTGAAATTTACTGACAGAAGCGTCTCTCCGATGAAGATGAAGATGTTGGTGGCAACGAGGCTGATGTTGCCAAAAGTCAATGCCAAAAGAAGAAAAGGGGCGGAGAGCATCATCGCGCATCCACACACAAGCGGGTCAGCCCGTGGGTTGGATTTGCGATATCTTTTACTTATCTCCGTCCCTGCTACAACTCCCAGAATGCCGGAAACGACTGTAACCACACCAAATATTAGGATGTCGTGATAGTCACACGGTTCAGCACGGCAAGGGTCCTTCTCTTGTAGGAGTGTTCGTGCCTGGGTCAGGTATGACGGACCCCATACACCTATGGCTCCCACTATGAAAGATACAGCCGTCGATCCCATGGTGGTTAACATGAAGCTTCGATTTTTAAATAGTTTTTTCAGATCTGTCGCCCATTTGGCAAACTTCTGGGATTTGTTGTTCTTCTTCCCGTTTGTAGTTGTTCTTGGAAGCTCCTTTGTGACCAAAATCATCAAAGCCACAGCTATGAGGCCCAGGCCAGGGGTGACCCGAAATGCCCAGTGCCAATCGCCCCTTGCTGCATCAGTCACTTTGGGCCCGATGATGTATCCTAGTCCGCAGCCTACAGGTATGACGGAGTAAAACACGTTCAGCATGCGGGTCCGCTGGTCACTTGTAAAAAGGTCTGCAATGATGGAGGGGGCGATGGTGCAGAAAGTCGCCTCTCCGGCTCCAACCAGTCCACTCGTCAGCAGGAAGAGCAGGAAATAGCCGTCAGGGATGAATGACAGGGTAAGTGTCATGCTCAGCCAAACGATGACTCCTGCGCAAACAGTATATTTCTTATTACAGTGGTCGCCCAAATATCCGGCAATTGGTGCGACCAGCACGTAGCTTCCAATAAACAATGTATTCAATAAGCCGGACAGACTAGCATTGGTGTCATATGCTTTCTGTATATAAGGCAGCACCCCCGCCACGCTGGAGCGATTTGCATAGATGAGCAAATTAACAAAGGCGAGGATCACTACGGTGATGATGGAACGTGCGGTGGACATCACGCTTAGAGATGGCAGGTTCTGCCTCTCAGGGATATCGCCCTTTTCTACATCCATATCACTATGGTCCTCCATTGCTTCTTCCTCCTCCTTCAGCAATGGGTCTTGTGGAGAGGCCATGGTCACAGGTCAGAGCCTGAAAACACTAGAGAGAGAGAGATAAGTGAAGACATTAGACAACATGTCATCATTCCTGTCATTATACAATAGATCCTTCATACAGAGCAGAAATGTCCAGCACAGAACCACAAGATAACACTAAGACCATCATAGCCTCAGAAGAAGACGCTTCTCTATAAGTGTTTTATATATAACCCTGAACCTGTCCGATCCTAGTAATATCTGATAACCCTGAACCTGTCCGGTCCTAGTAATATCTGATAACCCTGAACCTGTCCAGTGCTAGTAATATCTGATAACCCTGAACCTGTCCGGTCCTAGTAATATCTGATAACCCTAAACCTGTCCGGTCCTAGTAATATCTGATAACCCTGAACCTGTCCAGTGCTAGTAATATCTGATAACCCTGAACCTGTCCGGTCCTAGTAATATCTGATAACCCTGAACCTGTCCGGTCCTAGTAATATCTGATAACCCTGAACCTGTCCGGTCCTAGTAATATCTGATAACCCTGAATCTGTCCGGTCCTAGTAATATCTGATAACCCTGAATCTGTCCGGTCCTAGTAATATCTGACAACCCTGATTCTGTCCGGTCCTAGTAATATCTGATAACCCTGAACCTGTCCGGTCCTAGTAATATCTGATAACCCTGAACCTGTCCGGTCCTAGTAATATCTGATAACCCTGAACCTGTCCGGTCCTAGTAATATCTGATAAACCTGAACCTCTCCGGTCCTAGTAATATCTGACAACCCTGAATCTGTCCCAGTAATGGCGGATTATAAGGGCTTGGCTGTATGGTCACTGGGCCATGTGAACTTCATACTGTAGATACAATTGGGCTATCCCGCTATATACATTTACTAATAATGAACCTACCCCACCTCATTGGGATCTATCCGTCCCCTATATGACTTTCTGCCACTAGTTGATTTGAAAATTTTCCCTTTCGGAGTACCCGGAGTATTTCTATTGTTAGTACACACAGAATTCTATTATATAATATTATATTTCTGCCCTAATCTTTCTGTCATTCTTTTACTACACCACCAAATCTTTCTCATAGACTTATATCTTTTAGAACTTCATGAATTAGGACTCTTTTTCTTGGGGGCTTTTTTGGGCATAATTGCATTTTAGCAGTTTTGCAAGAAAAAGCTCTGGTCATGATACTATCTGTGCGTTTTATTATGTTTAATGGCTAAGCCAAGTATTGTCACAATGCTATGAGAAATATAACTTTTGTTATTTCTTTTGGAAATTAATTTCTTGGTTTTTTTTTGCTAAAAAAATAAAGCAACAGCAATAAAAAAAAACTGTCAAACAAAAAGCCCTGTGTATGTATGAATAGAAGAGGCTGAGACTTACCTTGTGGTTCTCTCTTCAGACAAGGAACGGTCAAAATCTTGAATTCTCTATCGCAAATAGAAACTCTCTAACAAACACTTTACACCACAGGTTGTGAATGCAAAACACACTGAAGAGACTGCAGCCGGCGCGCACCTCCTTGTACAGCTTACGGTGACATCATCACAAGCATGTGTGACATCACAGGGTTCTAAACCATCTTCAGGTATGTGTATATCTGTATAGTAAATGTGAGTAGCCATATTAGTCCAGTGATGCAGATTGTAATACCTTTTTTATTGGACTTTATTCTTTATTTTAACAGAATTTTGTAGAGACAAACTTTTGGGATCCTCCCTGATAATTTATAAAGTCCTTTGATCATTAGTCCTTGACTATTGGACTTGATAAAGGGAGGAATCCTGAAAGCTTGTCTCTACAAAATTCTGTTAGTCCAATAAAAAAGGTATTACAAGAGACTGCAACATATTTTTTGATTTGTGTGTATGTATATATATATATATATATATATATATATATATATATATATATAGTTCCAAGCGTGAGTAGGTGCCTCCAGCTAGGGTCAGTGTCCAGGATCCTGCATACGTAGTTCCAAGGAAAATGCTGTGGCACTCAAGGTATGGTGAAAAAATGAAAACTATTTATTCATCCCAAATGTGCAAAGAGCAACGTTTCAATGGTCTCACACCATCATTATCAAGCCACTTGCCAAGCCACAAGCCACTTGATAATGATGGTGTGAGACCATTGAAACGTTGCTCTTTGCACATTTTTGGTGGGACTGTATATCAATTTAAATGAAAATCTATCTGATGATAAAACTTACCTTAAACTTTGTGGGATCCCACTGAACCTTTTAAAAAAGAACTGTTGACTCTGTTGGAAGAGGGGAAAGCCAGATCTATTTTGACCCAAAAAGAAGTGGATTATATTTTCGTGCCTGCTCCAATTATTCCTATCTTCCACTCGCTACCCAAGCTGCATAAGGACCGATTCCCGACGCCGATGCGTCCGATCGTGGCGGGGATCGGATCCCTTAACGAGCACCTATGCGAGTGGTTGGACTCAGTACTGCAACCTCTGGTTATGCAATGCCCAAGTTATATCAAGGACACTAAGCACTTGCTAAAAATCATGGATAAATTCACATGGAGCGATTCTCTGTCGTGGCTTACTTGCGACATTGAATCGCTCTATTCCAGTATTCCGCAAAACCTGGCATTATCAGCTATCTCGGATATACTGATGAGATTTTCTAAATATTCTGTGGATTTGAGACATTACATTATTGAGGTGGTAGATTTTGTGTTAAAACACAATTATTTTATGTTTGGTAACAATTTTTATTTGCAGCGCACGGGGGCAAAGCCATCACCACCTCGGGCTAAGCTTTTTGTTTTTTGGTGGGAGGAGCAGTTAATTTTTTCTGACGCCAATCCATTTTCCACATGCCTCGCATGGTATGGGAGGTATGTATCCGATGTGTTCATCATTTGGTCGTCTGACCATCTGACCGTTAATGCATTCATGACATCTATCAATAATAATCGGTTCAATCTTACGTGTACCCACACATGGTGTAAAAGTGAAACCCCCTTTTTGGATGTCATATTACGTGGCAACCCTGATACAAATAACATTGAGGTTGATCCTTACAGAAAAAAGATATCAGGCAATACCATCCTAAGGGCGAATTCATGCCATTCCAAACAAACAGTAAGAGCCATACCAGTAGGTGAACTTATACGAATTAAGCGGAACAGTTCTTCCGCCGAGGTGTACCGCAGGGAAGCTGATGCAGAATGCACACGCCTGGCGGCTCGAGCTTACCCTGGATGGCTCTTGAAAAAACTCGGTCGAGAGTGGATCCTATGGATCGAAAATCCCTTTTTACAAGTAAGCAACCAACTGAATCACAAGATTGTCCTACATTTGTCACCACGTACAGTCCAGAATTTAATGACATCAAACGCATTGTAATTAAACACTTACCTTTGCTATCAACAGATCCCACGGTAGGGGAGATTATAAAGTCAGGTGTGAGATTTGCAGCGAGGCGGGCACCTACTCTATCCAATCTCCTTGTTCCCAGTATGGTGGACACGGCTAGTGTTACCACCCAGTGGATTAGCACCAAGGGCTTCCACAAGTGCAGTAAATCGCGGTGTGTGGTATGTCCCTTTGCCGAAAAATGCCAGAAAATAAAAGGTACGGTGGATGGCAAATGCCATATCATTCACAACTTTATAAACTGTGATAGCACTTTTGTTTTATATAAAATCATGTGCACACAATGTCACTCAACATATGTGGGTTCCACCAAAAGGTCCCTTAAAAAACGCATGCAAGAGCACATTAGACATGCTGCTGGCCCTTTAAGCTCGGACATTTCTAACATATCTAAACATTTTCTAATATGTCATAATTCAGACACCACTTCCCTTAGGTTCTCAGGCATTGAGAAGGTGAAGCTAAATAAAAGGGGAGGTGACCATATTCGATCCCTCCACAATAGGGAAATCATGTGGATTTATCTTTTGAATTGCATTCAACCCCATGGTCTAAATAGCAAAACAAATTTAATATTACATTACTGATATGTCTCCGAATAATTTATCTGTGTTTGGTCCCATGTTTTGGTTTTAATCACGTGCACATGTGATGTGGACCTGTCCCTCCCCTTCCTGTGGGAATGGGGAAAATGCCCTGGAGTATATAAGGGTGCCTCATTTGAAGATCTACAGGCTATGAGTAAGGATCGATAGATCAGAAACGCGTCAGCCATGCTTGGGACCCCCCTCTGTTTGTGCAATATTTCATATTTTTGATATGTTCACGGTTTGTCTGCCACCGTGAAGTCTTTTAAGGAAGAACCCTGAATAAAGACGGACGTTTTACTTCTACTTGCTGGCTTTTTTAGTATTTTAATTTAGTTTTATCCACTGTGCCAGGGATGAAAATTATTCCAAAAGAAACTAACTCAACTGTCTATGCTCCCCCGTTGCTCCAATATTGGTGTCCCGTTCTCTGTTCGCCGCCTTCTGCTTTTCCTGCAGGTCAGTGAATCACGGTGCGCTCAGTGTCATCATTGTTTCAGCACCAGTTTTACAAATCAGTGTGCCTCCAGTGTTACACCAGTGTTTACAAATAAGTGTGCCTCCAGCTGTTGCAAAACTATAACTTCCAGCATGCCTTGACAGCTAGAGACTGTCCGGGAATGCTGGGAGTTGTAGTTTTGGACCACATGGAGAGACACTGTTTTGAAAACACTGTCTTAGTCAGTATTTTCCAACCTGGGGACTTCCAGCTGTTGCAAAACTACAACTCCCAGCATTCCCCTGACAGTCTTTAGCTGTCCAGGCATGCTGGGAGTTATAGTTCTGCAACAGCTGGAGACACTCAGGTTTGGTAGGTAGGTCCTTAGTCCATTGTTTTCCAACCTGGTTGCCTCCAGCTGTTGAAAAACTCTAACACCCAGCTTAAGACTGTCCAGGCATGCTGGGAGTTGTAGTTTTGCAACAGCTGGAGGCCCCCAGGTTGGGAAACACTAACTACGGCAGTGTTTTCAAAACATTGTCTCTCCATCTGTTGCAAAACTACAACTCCCAGCATGCTCGGACAGTCTTAAGCTGGAAGTTAGAGTTGCAGAAGGTGGCATTTTGGTGGGTAGTTGGGCCCTTAGTCCAGTGTTTCCCAACCTGAGTGCCTCCAGCTGTTGCAAAACTACAACTCCCAGCATGCCCAAACAGCCAAAGCCTGTTTGGAAAACACTGGACTAAGGGCCTAGCTACCAAATGTAACGTGGCCACCCACCTACCAACCAAACATATTACCTACCTAGCAAATGCTTTTCCTGCCTACCTAACAAACGTATACCGTATATACTCTAGTATAAGCCGAGTTTTTCATCACGATTTTTCGTGCTGAAAACACCCCCCTCGGCTTATACTCGAGTGAACTCTCCGCCCTCAGTGGTCTTCAACCTGCGGACCTCCAGAGGTTTCAAAACTACAACTCCCAGCAAGCCCGGACAGCCGATGGCTGCCCGGGCTTGCTGGGAGTTGTAGTTTTGAAACATCTGGAGGTCCGCAGGTTGAAGACCACTGTATCAGACATTGACAAGCGGTGATGATGATGACATGTGGTGATGATGACAAGGGGATGATGAAGGGGGGGTGGGATTATGACAAGGGGATGATGAAGGGGGGGGTGTGGGATGATGACAGGGGGATGATGAAGGGGGGGTGTGGGATGATGAAAAGAGGATGATGACAAGAGGATGATGACAAGTGGATAATAAAGGGGGGTGGGGATGATGACAAGGGGATGATGAAGGGGGTGTGTGGGATGATGACAAGGGGATGATGAAGAGGGGTGGGGATGATGACAAGGGGATGATGAAGGGGCGGGTGGGATGATGACAAGGGGATGATGAAGGGGGGGTGTGGGATGATGAAGCGGGGATGATGAAGGGGGATGATGACAGGGTGATGATGACAGGGTGATGATGATGAGGGTGTTATTGACGGGGGTCTGGATGATGACAGGGGGGGGATGATGTATTTCCCACCCTAGGCTTATACTCGAGTCAATAACTTTCCCTGGGATTTTGGGGTGAAATTAGGGGCCTCGGCTTATATTCGGGTCGGCTTGTACTCGAGTATATACGGTAACCTACCTACCTAGCGGCAAACCTTTTACTTGCCTTCCTACCAACTGAACTTACTACCTGCCTAAATAACTTGCAAACTTACTACTTGCCTACCTACTTAGAGAATGTTATACTTACCTAATTTACTACTTGCAAACGTACTACCTGCTTACCTAGCAAACATATTACCTGGGTGGGGTGGGGGGGCCCAGGCATATTCTTTGCACAGGGGCCCTCTGTTGTCTGTGTCCGCCCCTGTGTCCCATCCAGCTTAAAGAGTTAAAGAATACATATCATGATCCCCCCCCAT
Source organism: Hyla sarda (assembly GCF_029499605.1). Taxonomy (NCBI): domain Eukaryota; kingdom Metazoa; phylum Chordata; class Amphibia; order Anura; family Hylidae; genus Hyla; species Hyla sarda. Next base: position 185,378,629 of record NC_079195.1, read on the forward strand.
CCCCCCAATCTGTCCCTGACTCTACCTGACACTAACCCTGCATTTATTTTTGGTATAAATACCCCCTAGGTACCTTTAATCTTCTTAGTTTTACTGCTCAGTCTGCAGCCCGTGTTGAGGGAGGAAAGGGGTGTGGCCCGGCAGCCGTGACATCATGTGAAGCCTGCCGGGCTGACTTCCGCCCTTCCTCCTCTATGCTGCGATCCCTGTCGGGACAGTGCATAGAGACTGTGAATACAACGGGCCGGAAGCTCCTTAGTCTCCTCTCCCTCAGAGGAGGAAGATCGGAGCTCAGTACTGGAAGCCTGTGCTAGCATTTCTCTTGCGGTGTTGCTATCAGTGTGTGAAGAGTGGGAGAAGAGGGTTGCATTGACAATCCAACACAATGGGCAGCACATTGAACACATTTTATAGGTGATCAGAAACTTGCAAATAACTCATGAAAGAATAAAGTTACATTAAAAACAAGCACATCATTGTTTTTCTTGTGTAATTCCCAATAAGTCTGATGTGTCACATGACCCTCTTCCTATTGAAAAAACTAAAGTTGGATTCAAAATGGCCGACATCAAAATGGCCGCCATGGTCACCACCCATCTTGAAAAGTTTCCACCTCACATATACTAATGTGCCACAAACAGAAAGTTAATATCACCAACCATTCCCATTTTATTAAGGTGTATACATATAAATGGCCCACCCTGTACTATAACAGTTATGTCCGGCGAGGCGACACATTCTCTAAATTTAGTGCCTCTTATGTCTTTTATGTTTTAGGTTGTTCCCTTTTCCATGCAATGCAAGCAAATATATTTAAAGGACAACTACAGCATTCTAACACTAATCCCCTATCCACAGGATAGGGGATAAGTGTTTGATTGTGGGGGGGTCCGACCCTTGGGACCCCCGCGTTCTCCTGAACGGTTACCGCTAATGCGCGTAGCGTCAACCTAGAGAGGTCGACGGTACGCCCCCTCCACAATTGCTGCCTCCCCGCCTCTCCCATAGAACTACATGGAGGAGGTGTGTTGGCCGCAATGTCATGCTGCATCCGGCACGCCTCCTGCATGGGAGACCAAAGGCTGAGCTGTGGTCCTGTGCAGGAGATCGTGGGGGGTCCCAGTGTTCGCCCCCCCGCAATCAAACACTTATCCCCTATCCTGTGGATAGGGGATAAGTTGTTTTGGGCTGTAGATGGCCTTTAAGCCAATTTTCAGCTATCAAACAAGCAGTGTCTCCCAACCAGTGTGCCTCTTGTGGCAAAACTACAACTCCCAGATTGCCCGGACAGCCAAAGGCAAATTTTGCTGAAATCCATTCCAAGGCCCATTGAAGTTAATGGGATCCTGAATTGGTGGGGAATCTGTGTTTTGAAAACACAGAAATTCTGCTCGAATTCTGCTCAAATTTCCTTCTAATTCTGCAAAATTGCAGAAAATCCGCATTCTGCTTTTCTGCACAGAATTTGAGCTGAAAAAGCAGAATTTCCGCCATATGAACATAGCCTCATGAACATTTCTATTAGTATGATCCTCACAGCTGGTGGGGACTAAACTATATGCCGAGCAAGAAGAGTCTTTGTTATATAACATCAGCCCATGCAAAGGCCTTGTGTAAATGTAAATGTCTCTACAAGTGACATTTATGATCATGCTGTAAACAAGAACAAGATCAATGAGAAATGATTTATTGTTGCCCTCCATTCACAGTGGCCAATTTATGTTACAATAGCCCTGAAACCAGCAAATCCTCATAATAATTGGCCAATATAAATGCTCCTTTAGTCAGAAATGATTGTTCTATTATCACTACACAAACTACCTTTATGTGCAGCATCAGCTAAATGATCTTTGTTTCTATGGCAATGTTAAAGCTAACTACTGTATATTAGACATAATACATCAATATAGGAACCGTCTGGATCAACACCAATTTAAAAAGGAGATCAGTTTTGGGTCTGAGAATGAATGTTTTTCTTTTCCTAGTTTTACATGCAGATATTTACATTTACAAATTCACATTAAACTCCTTTGCTTTGGTGCTTATGTTCAGGGCATACACCAGCATGCCATCAGAATAGTACTCTGACATATGCCGTGGCGTACCTGAGCTGTTCCTGTAAAGTTTAATGGACTGAATGTAGTCAACTAGTGACATTTGGTCCATTTTTGAGCACTTTCTGTTATTTTGGGAGACGCAAAAGCTTCTAACTCCCACAGTATTACATTATGTTGTCAGAAATAAATAATCTTGTTGGCTTGTAAACTACATTTGGTCTTTTTAAGGGTGCGTTCCCACAGGGCGTATACGCAGCGTATTTGACGCTGCGCAAAATGTATGTCAGCAGCGGGAAATACGCTGCGTATCCCTTGCTCACTATACACACAGGGCTTTCCGGCGGCAGCCCTATGTGTGTAGTGAGTTTTGGAGGCGGGGCCGCGTGCCGGCGTATCTGTGACGCGCGGCCCCGCCTCCAAAACTCACTACACACATAGGGCTGCCGCCGGAAAGCCCTGTGTGTATAGTGAGCAAGGGATACGCAGCGTATTTCCCGCTGCTGACATACATTTTGCGCAGCGTCAAATACGCTGCGTATACGCCCTGTGGGAACGCACCCTAAGAGAATAAACAGGGCCAAAATAATGGCCCCCCTCCTTTAATGAATCAACTGTGCCCCCCACTCACTAATAATGCTCCAGCAGTGCTCTCTACTTGCTATTAATGCCCCCAATCTCCAATCTCAAGTAATGCTTCAACAGTAACCCATCACATTTATAATGCCCATACCTAGTTTTAATGCCCTTCCTAGGCAGTAATAATGCCCCCCTGAAGTAATCATGCCTCCTGTGCCCCTCATGTACTAGGACCTTAGGGGTAATGTTTCTCCATGAGTAGAGTGTCATAAATAAGTGTGGAGACTTATAGATATAAATATGCTCCACTGGGAATGCTGGAAGGATATGCAATGCAGCTCTCTGATGCTACATTTTGCAGTTAGCTTTCCCTTCAGGTCCATGTTGCACTCTGATTAGGAGCCTTATAACATGACTGGGGAGTTATGCCAAGTCAGAAATCTCTCCTAAAGGAAAGATGGGTATTCCATCTGTTACTTTCAAAATCACACTTCAGTTTGTGGATTACCCTTAGCTTCAGCCAAATATTGCTATTGGCTTGAAGAATAGAGTTTTCCTTCACCTGTAGAACTTGATTACTTTTAGTAAAAGTTGTGCCTTCTACATGGTATACCAGTGTCTGGATTCCTTCCGACACCTTACAATCATGGCACCCCAAGAAAAAATCAGGCCAAACATTATACACAGAGTGCCCCAGCGGAACCATTATCATCACTAACATCTACTGCATGGGTGACAAAAATGCAGCCTGCGGGCCGCATGCGGCTCACAATGAATGTATTTGCGGCCCAGACATCACTGTGTCCCGAAAGATGTTTTCGGGACACAGGGATGCCCCCGTCAACTCTCTGCAGCCCCGCTTTAACGCAGGGGCCGCCGGGAGATAGCGCACGCCGGGACGTCACTGACGTACCGTGCGTGCGCCCATAGCAATGGAGGCGTGGAAGAGTGGAACATGGAGGTGGAAGAAGCGCGCTGGCCAGCATGGTAAGTGACCAGCGGCGTGTCAGCTTTGGTGGTCAGACTCCTCCGGTCTCGGGACCTACAGCTATGGCCGGACCGGAGGAGTGGTGGTCAGAGCACTGAAGTGGGGTAGTACACAGGAATACAGCCTCCAGACATACAGTGTATATGGCTGGAGGCTAATGTGGGGGAATTGTACTGGGCACCTAATGTGGGGGAACTGTACTGGGCACCTAATGTGGGGGAATTGTACTGGGCACCTAATGTGGGGGAACTGTACTGTGCACCAAATGTGGGGGATTCGTATTGACATTCGCTTACATCACGCTCCCAGAATTCAGGGGCCGGTGTTACTACGTCCTTTTTTGGATGCGGCCCACATAAACTTAAACCTTGTTTTTTTGGCCCATGTTAGCCTTTGAGTTTGACATTCTTGATCTACTGTGTAGCTTCCTTGTCACTGTCCCAGTTTTAGAATAACCCTGTGGAAGCATTCATGCCAGTGTGGCAGAGACTTTGACTGGTGGAGGATTACAAGTCTCTCCCCTTCAGAGACATCTGTCCTCTTTTTGGGCTGCAACAATATCACAGTAGTTTACCTGAATGAAGCACTCTTGTGATGTCACCACAGCTTACTTAACCCCTTAAGAACACAGGGTTTTTCCGTTTTTGCACTTTCGTTTTTTCCTCAACACCTTCTAAAAATCATAACGCTTTCAATTTTGCACATACCGACCCATATGAGGGCTTTTTTTTTGCCCCACCAATTGTACTTTATAATGACATCAATAATTTCACCACAAAATTTAGGCGAAACCAGAAAAAAAATATTTGTGGGGCAAAATTGAAAAAGAAAATGCCATTTTGTAAATTTTGGGGGTTTCCGATTCTATGCAGTGCACTTTTCAGCAAAAATGACACCTTATATTTATTCTGTAGGTCCATACGGTTACAAGGATCCCTAATTCATGTAGGTTTTTATTACATTTTACTACTTAAAAAAAATTATAACTACATGCACCAAAATTAGTATGTGTAAAATCGTCATCTTCTGACCCTTATAAGGTCTTTATTTTTTCCATATACTGGGCTATATGAGGGCTCATTTTTTTGCACCATGATCTGAAGTTTTTATCGGTTCCATTTTTGTTTTGATGGGACTTTTTGATCGCTTTATATACATTTTTTTTATGTAAACAAACTTTTTATTCAACTTTTTTTTTTTTTTTTTACACTTTTAGTCCCCCTAGGGGACTTTTAGGAGGAATCAGTAGATTCCTCATACAGATCAATGTGGTTCCATAGAACCACATAGATCTGTGTGCTCTGCGCTTGATTGATAAAGCCTGGTCCTGCCAGTCTTTATCATTCTTAGCGCAGCAGCCAGCGCAGGAGGAGAGTTAAGCCCTCTGGCAACCTCACCTTCCTACGTTCCTCCGTTGCGCCGATATCAGCTTCCCGTTCCTCCAGTGATGCTCAGCTCCCTGCTTCTTAGGCTCAGAACGTCACACTGCAGTCAGCGTATTGGTGATAGGTTGAGCGCACTGTCATGTAAGGAGCTCGGGCCCCACCTTCTCCCTGCTGCCTGGGCTCCTTACATGACAGTGCGCTCAGCCTATCACCAATACGCTGACTGCAGTGTGACGTTCTGAGCCTAAGAAGCAGGGAGCCGAGCAGCGCCAGAGGAACGGCACCTCGATATCTGTGCAATGGGGGAACGTAGGATGGTGAGTTAAACTTTGTTTTCTTAGTTTCTGCAGCCCGGGCACAGGGGAAGTTATAAGTGTTGCACCACAGTTCTCCTTTAAAGGAGTACTCCCCTGGAAAACTTTTTTTTTTTTTTAATATCAACTGGTTAGTTAAACAGATTTGTAAATTATTGTAAAGTTAAACAAACGAAAAGAAGAAAAAAGAAAAGAACTTCCTATGGAGCATACAGCAGCTGATAAGGACTAGAAAGATTAAAGGGGTACTCCGGTGGAAAACTTTTTTTTTTTTTTAATCAATTGGTGCCAGAAAGTTCAACAGATTTGTAAATTACTTCCATTAAAAAATCTTAATCCTTCCAGTACTTAGTAGCTGCTGCATGCTACAGAGGACATTGTTTTCTTTTTGGAACACAGAGCTCTCTGCTGACATCACGAGCACAGTGCTCTCTGCTGACATCTCTGTCCATTTTAAGAACTGTCCAGAGTAGGAGAAAATCCCCATAGAAAACATATGCTGCTCTGGACAGTTCCAAAAATGGACAGAGATGTCAGCAGAGAGCACTGTGGTCATGATGTCAGAAGAGAGCACTGTGTTCCAAAAAGAAAAGAATTTCCTCTGTTGTATTCAGCAGCTAATAAGTACTGGAAGGATTAAGATTTTTTAATAGAAGTAATTTACAAATCTAAAAAGTAAGGTGCAGCTCACAACAGAAAGACCGAGGCAGTTAAAGCTAAAGCCGGACCCCACCGGCAACAATAATGTAAATTAATAAAACCTATAGCTTATGCCTCTAGGACCTCACCAATGGTGCATAATGGTGTGGACAAAGATAGATGTAACAGCGTTTAATCAAAAATTGCTTTTAATTCAGATATAAAATGTAATATATATATATAAATAAAATGGTAGCAAAATATCAAAATAGTGGCAAAATATCACATTACACTGGCATTGATCTAATGAAAATCTCACTGGGCCCTAGTGAGGTATCAAAAATTGTGTGAATTAATATTTGTCCATGAGTCTGCAGATAAAAAAATATAAAAATAAAAATACCAATATAAAAATAAGTCCGTAAGAAACGTATGGATATTGTAACATAAAGTCAATGAAGAAATGAATAAAAAAGTTGATGAATGAATGATACGGAGTATCTCTCACCACTGCTTCTGGCTTGGTCAACCGATGGTAACCGATGCAAAGCCTCACACCTAACGCTACTTTCACAGTGCCGTTATGACATGGCAGTGTGACGGGCGTCAGGGGAGCTGGGGAGAATAGCGGGAGAAATATTACTGCAAGTTGCCTTTTTCTCCTGCTATTCTCATTGAAAAAACAACGGTGCCTGGCAGCCCCCATAATAGTAAATGGGAGCCGCCGAAACCCGTTGTTGCCAGTTGCTCCCCATCCCCAGAACGGCCGTTAAAGTCACTCACAAAAAAAAAAAAGACATGCGTCCGTTCTCATGACGGGGAGCAACGGCAATGTGTAAGGGGCTTGAAACAGGTGAGGTGTGATGTCACGGCAGCTTACCTGGCTGGAACACTCTTGTGGCATCGCAAGATCATAGGTCCATCCCCCCCACCCGCAATGTTATTTGAGCCCCATAATTTCCAAATGGTCTTTTTTATGACTACATGTGTAGACCTCATCAATAAACAGCTTTGCAGGAAATAATTTACCGCTTTACCGAAGACTTCACTGACTTTAGTGTTGGAGACAAAAAATAGTGCAGCATTCTGCATGCAGTATTTTGTCTGGTGAACTGCCATACACAATGATGGAAACCTAATGGACACTATTAAAGTCGATGGGGACCATCAGACACCAATGATGTTCTGCATGCAGGGAATCCAGCACTACTTTTATTTTCATTATGTTGCTGGGGCAGAACAAGGGAAAAAACAATAGTGGTGTGAACGCAGCCTGATGGTAAGATGTGGATAGGATGGAGCATATCCCTTTTCATGTGACCTAAAATTTTTTAAGGGTAACAGCATGCTCCTTGTAGCTGCACAGGTTATATATATATTATGTGTCCATCCTTGTGGGTCACCCTAATCTGTACATCCCAAAGACCTAAGAGCAGCATTTTCCAAACAGTGTGCCTCCAGCTGTTGCAAAACTATAACTCCCAGCATGCCCAGACAGCCTTTGGCTCTCCGGGCGTTGTAGTTTTGCAGCAGCTGGAGGCTCACTGTTTGGAAAGTACTGCCTTAGAAGGCCTGGGAATTGTCTTCGGAAAATTGCTATACTCCGCAGGCTGCCCGGACATGCTGGAAGTTGTAGTTTTGCAACAGCTGGAGGCATACTGTTTGGAAAACACTGGGATAAAACATGGCTCTTTTTAGGTCACCCATAATTTTTTGAAGGGTAAGTTCATGCTTCTTGTAGCTGCACAGGTCATATAAATGCTATGTGTCCATCCTTGTGAGTCACACTCATTTGTACATCCCAAAGACCTAAGAGAACCTGGGAATTGTCCTCAGAAAATGGCTATACACCGCAGGCTGTCCGGGCATGCTGAAACTTGTAGTTTTTAAACAGCTGGAGGCACATTGTTTGGAAAACATTGCCTCAGAGGGCCTGGGAATTGTCTTCAGAAAATTGCTATACTCTGCAGGCTGCTGGGGCATGCTGGGAGTTGTAGTTTAGCAGAAGCTGGAGGCACACTGTTTTGAAAACACTGCTTTAGAGAACCTGGGAACTGTCTTCAGAAAATTGCTATACTCTGCAGGCTGCTGGGGCATGCTGGGAGTTGTAGTTTAGCAGAAGCTGGAGGCACACTGTTTTGAAAACACGGCCTCAGAGGGCCTGGGAACTGTCTTCAGAAAATTGCTATACTCTGCAGGCTGTCCGGGCATGCTGGGAGTTGTAGTTTAGCAGCAGCTGGAGGCACACTGTTTTGAAAACATTGCCTTAGAGAACCTGGGAACTGTCTTCAGAAAATTGCTATACTCTGCAGGCTGTCCGGGCATGCCGGGAGTTGTAGTTTTGCAACAGCTGGAGGCTGTTGAATATACAACAAAAATAGAGAAACATAGCCGCACATCCACCATTTGTATTTTGATCTGCTTGCTTCTCAGCCTAATTTCAAAAACTAACAGGTTGTTAGTACAGTGACCCCCCGACCTACGATGGCCCCGACATATGATGAAATCGACATACGATGCTTTTTTATGGCGGGGCCATCGCATTAAGTGCTATCCGGCAGCGCCAAATGCTTAAGCTGCTGCCGGATAGCAGCTTAATGTTCCCCGTGTGGTGCGGTAAGTATTACTTACCCCTCCATGATGCTCCGGGGTGCCGGGTCCAGCGCTGGTCTTCCGGTGTCTTCTTGGCCCTCTCCGATGGCGTAATTACGTCGCTACGCAGGCCCAGTAAGGCCTTGCGGAAGACAGAAGAGGACCGGAGAAGACAGAAGAGGACCGGAGAAGACAGAAGAGGACCGGAGAAGACAGCGGAGAGCCCAGCGGAGGCCCGGGATCACCATCGGGAGCGGCGGGGACACCATCTCGAGCGGCGGGGACAGGTGAGTACAGCTTCCTATACTTTACATTGCACGAATCCCTCAACATACGATGGATTCGACAAACGATGGCTCGTTTGGAACGAATTACCATCGTATGTTGAGGGACCACTGTATACATTTTGATCAAAAAGTACAAGCCCACTCGCCACGTCAAGGCCACCTATTTAGAGTGGGTCCCTAGCCTAACCACTGCCTCTACAACACCAAACCCACAGGGGGAATGACCCCTTGGCCAGGCAGCCCCTCTGCTGCCCGACCAAGCCCCCGGCTCCTGGTCACACCACCCCACAGACAAAGCATCACAGCAACAATGGCCGCCACAGAGAACCACACCAGTGTGAACACCCACCATGGGCTCCCTGTAATTCTTTGAAGGGTAAGTTCATGCTTCTTGTAGCTGCACAGGTCCTATATATCCTATGTGTCCATCCTTGTGGGTCACACTCATTTGTAAAAGAGAACCTGGGAATCGTTTTCAGAAAAATTGCTATACAGGCTGTCAGGGCATGCTGGGACTTGTAATTTTGAAACAGCTGGAGGCACATTATTTGGAAAACACTGCCCCAGAGAACCTGAGAATTGTCCTTAGAAAATGTGCTACACTCGCAGCTGCCATTAGGTGGCGCCTCTATAATACTTATCTCTTATCGATGAGATAGGTATTCCCGTGTATCTCAATTGTTCCACACGTCTGTGGCCCCGCCCCCTGCTCTGTGGATAGGCGGGCGGCTGCTCCGGTCTATCTCCCAGGGATGCCGCTGATGCCGCTTGGGGTTGGCACAGTGGAGTCTCAGCCGTCGCTCCCGGTCGGGCAGCAGCTGGCAGCGCCGCACGTCGTGTCACACGGTCACCGTGCAAGCTAGAGGAAAGGTGCCGGGCACACCGTAATATCTGCTCCCCAGCAAGGAAGCCGGCAGGCGGCACCCGGAGCCCTCTCCCCGGGGTCGGCAGGAGGTGCAGGGGGGATCTTGGGCCGGACTCATGATGGATCTATCTCCCGGAGGAGACTCGTTATCCAGCGGACATGACTTGTTCCATAGCTTTCAGGACCCCGAGGATCTGGACTCTCCGTGTACCGGGACCGGAGGCGTGCTGGAGCGGATCCTGATGGAGTCGGTGTGTCAGCAGCAGGGCTGGCTGCGGGTCTATGGTAAGTGGGGGACTACAAGTCACAGCGTGCCCTGTCAGCAGCATGATAAAGCTGCGCGTCTATAGTAGAGCGGCAATGGGGACTACAAGGCGCAGAGTGCCCTGTCAGCAGCATGAGCTGGTGGGCTATAGTGAAAGAATGGCAAATGGGGGACTAAAGGTCACAGCATGCCCTGTCAGCAGAAGGGCCTTTAAGGGAATGGCATGAGGGGGACTACAAGTCACAGCATGCCCTGTCAGCGGTAAGGTCCATATCTTATAAGAGAATGGCATGGGAGATTACAGGTCCCAGTGTGCCCTGTCAGCAGCATGATGGGAGTTGTAGTTCTCACATGACTGTTCATGGTCTCAAAACGATTGCACCAATCAGATCTTCCGTCATCCACGTTGCTTAGTGTGTTGTGTCCCTTTAAAGTTCATGAGATGCGGATCTGTGCCAGTAGGGATTCTGCAGTGGTACTTGTAGTGCCAGGCTACGTATGTTGGAGGCTCTGGGGCTATAGCCATAGATATGCCATGTAAGCTCAGGGCAGCTGACCTCCAGATGTTGCAAAACTACAACTCCCAGCATGCCCGGACAGCCAACGGCTGTCCGGGCATGCTGGGAGTTGTAGTTTTGCAACATCTGGAGGTCTACAGTTTGGAGACCACTGGCTTTAATCATCACTTAGAACTTGTTTCTTGTCTGGTGACATTGATGTAGCGCCCCCTATATACTGATGACCTACACCTTGGCCTCCCGTAGAGATCAAGTCTTACAGAAATTGACAACATTGAATCGGAGAACACGACTCTTGTGATGCCACATGGTGTAGGAACAGTGTCACGTTGGCATCAGTAGAGTTTGTGGATCCCAGAACAGAGAACGAGGGGCAGCAATCCCACTTCTTTCACCTCCTCTCTTATTATAGAGGTATGTTCACGTGTGCGTATTTTGCTGCAGATTTTCTGCAGCTGATTTTCCTACCCATTGACTTCGGTGGGTAGGAAGAGCAGCGGCAGCAGAAAATCTGCAGAAAAATAGCCACGTGTGTGAACGAACCCTTAGGCTAGGTTCACATTGACATCTAGATCGGCAGATCACTGATCTGGACGTATAGGGGCTTCAAAGCCGACCGCATGTCACATGATCCGTTTGACAGCCGTCAGTTTAGGTCATCGGACCCACGGTTGGGCCAGAAATTTGGCGGTCATACAGGTGCAAAAATACCTTCCAGATTCGGGTGACAGGATATGTCCATGTTCCAACTCCGTGCCGGGCGTTGGATTAGATCCCAATCTGTACGATCACGAAAGAGTTTCCCAAATAAATAATTTGGCAAAAGCTTCATCCAATCCAAAAAGTGTCATATTCCACCAGTTCCAATATCTTTTGTTCTGTAATCTCTGACATGGTACACGAGCCCCGATGTGCCACCTTCTATGAATCCTTGCTTGGTGGCGGTACCATCTGTCCTCTGTGCCAAAAATGTTTCATACCTCCGTTATTTATTTGTTTATTTCCTGAATATACAGCAAACAACTATTATTTCTAGAGATGAGCGAACTTAGAGTAAATTCGATTCGTCACGAACTTCTCGGCTCGGCAGTTGATGACTTTTCCTGCATAAATGAGTTCAGCTTTCAGGTGCTCCCGTGAGCTGGAAAAGGTGGATACAGTCCTTGGAGACTCTTTCCTAGGAATGTATCCACCTTTTCCAGCCCACCGGAGCACCGGAAAGCTGAACTTATTTATGCATGATAAGTCATCAACTGCCGAGCTGAGAAGTTCGTTACGAATCGATTTTACTGTAAGTTCGCTCATCTCTAATTATTTCCCATTCTAATTGTTAGAGGATTTTTTAGGTCATTGAGCTTAATGAAGGACAGATCGCGCAATTGTTATTAGCGGAGGACCCCCTTTATTTCCTGCGACCACAATACACACCAGTTATTAGGTGCACATGTGCTTTTGGCATCTTATGCAGATTTAGTTTCTGGAAATAGTAACAGATTTGTGGCTATTCTGATGTCGGAAAACCGCTTGTATTTCCTCCAAAACCATCAAACTGGGGCTAAATTTAGCTGCAAGTAAAGAAGAAGAAGAATGGGAATGGTGCAAAGACCTTGGCAAGGTCATCAATATCTCCTCCTCCACAGTGATCACTTTTTTGATTTCTTTTCTGTTGTATTTTATGTTTTCTTTATTCTATTTCTATAAGGTACGGTACACCGTTTTACGTAATGATGTGACTGTAGGCTTATCATTTGGGGGGGTCACAGGTCAGATTCACAGTGGCCCACGTTGTCTATTATTATTTTTGAATCTACGGCAGTGTTTCCAAACCAGTGTGCCTCCAGCATTTGTCTGTCCGGGCAGGCTGGGAGTTGTAGTTTTTCAACAGCTGGAGGCCCACTGGTTTGCCAGGGATGTTACCATCTCTGTACAGACGTTCTCAGCCGTGGCCATATCTCTTCGTAGGAAGGCTGTACATGGCACATTCTTGCTTCATTGATTCCATTGAGCAGCACATTCTTGGAACATCTGGTTTCGGAATTATTGTCTTTAAGACGTGTAATAAAGTAACATTTATTGGGGGGGGGGGGGTCTAGGTTCGGGACTCTCAGCAGTGCCCTGAAGGAAGCAGTGTGGTACCCAGTAAAAGCCTGCCTGCTTTCTTAATTTTATTTTTGGACTGAAGGTGCACAAAACCGCGGTCGTTTCTATGGACCAGTGGTTTTGACTCTCCATCTGTTGCAAAACTACAACTCCCATCATGCTCTGACTGTCGACGACTTTCAGGGCATGATGGGAGTTGTAGTTTTGCAACAGCTGGAGAAATGAACTTGGTGTAACTTAAGGCAATAAGGCAGTGTTTCCCAACCAGGGTGTCTCCAGCTGTTGCAAAACTATAACTCCCAGCATGCCCGGAATGCCGGGTGTATCATCAGGGGGCTCCACAACTTGCTCACTGTATCTATATCGGTGTTTTCCAACCAGGGTGTCTCCAGCTGTTGCAAAACTACAACTCCCAGAATTCCCGGAAAGCCGGGTGTATCATCAGGGGGCACAACAACTTGCTGACTGTATCTATATCGGTGTTTTCCAACCATGGGTGTCTCCAGCTGTTGCAAAACTACAACTCCCAGCATGCCCGAAAAGCTGGGTGTATCATCAGGGGGCACAACAACTTGCTACTGTATCGATATCAGTGTTTCCCAACCATGGGTGTCTCCAGCTGTTGCAAAACTACAACTCCCAGCATTCCCGGAAAGCTGGGTGTATCATCAGGGGGCACAACAACTTGCTGACTGTATCTATATCAGTGTTTCCCAACCAGGGTGTCTCCAGCTGTTGCAAAACTACAACTCCCAGAATTCCCGGAAAGCCGGTTGTATCATCAGGGGGCACAACAACTTGCTGACTGTATCTATATCGGTGTTTCCCAACCATGGGTGTCTCCAGCTGTTGCAAAACTACAACTCCCAGCATGCCCGGAAAGCTGGGTGTATCATCAGGGGGCACAACAACTTGCTGACTGTATCTATATCGGTGTTTCCCAACCATGGGTGTCTCCAGCTGTTGCAAAACTACAACTCCCAGCATGCCCGGAAAGCTGGGTGTATCATCAGGGGGCAAAACAACTTGCTGACTGTATCGATATCAGTGTTTCCCAACCATGGGTGTCTCCAGCTGTTGCAAAACTACAACTCCCAGCATGCCCGGAAAGCTGGGTGTATCATCAGGGGGCACAACAACTTGCTGACTGTATCTATATCAGTGTTTCCCAACCATGGTGTCTCCAGCTGTTGCAAAACCACAACTCCCAGCATGCCCAGACAGCCTTCGGCTGTCTGGGCATGCTGGGAGTTATGGTTTTGCAACAGCTGGAGGCACCCTGGTTGGGAAACACTGCAATAAAGGGCCAGGGTGGTTGTTAGTTTGCTTTCTTATCGCTGCCACCAGCTCTATACCAGCCTTATCCATGTATTGTTTGAGTTGGTTATGTCAATGTTGTGTATGGCCTCCTTACTGTGCGCATATCACGTTACCTTGATGTTGAACGCTGATCCCAGACTCTTTCTTTACTGACATGAGCCAATTGTAAATATGTTCTCCTGGGTAAACTTTATGTTCGCCTATTGTCTGTCTCGCTGGGTGGGTTGCTGTATTAATACAGTAATTTAGATATCACATTTTGAAGGTCATCATAGAGATGTGTAAGGCTGGGTTCACACCACGTTTTTGCAATCCTTCTTCCGTATCAGGTTTTTGATTTAAAAAAAAAAAAAAAAATATACACGGATTCCTCAAACCTGACTAAATTGTATCAAAACGTGTGTGTACAAATTTGAATCCGTATACGGTTTGAAAAATGATGTCCGGTTGCATCTGTGTTTTTATTTTTTTTTTTTTTTTTTTTTTTTTTTTTAAGAAGAAAAAGTATAAGTTTTTAAATTTTCATTCCATTATGAATAAAGTTTCACTTGTTTGATTGAAATTCCAAGAAAAAAAACTGTGCAAAGTCAAAAACTGTATGATGAAATCCGGATGGAACCGTACGCACATACGGTTCTGTACGGTTGCCATTGACTCCCATGTTAAAAAATATATATATACGTTTCAATACGTTTTTACACCCGGCCCAAAAACCGTGGTAGGCTACAGTTTTAGGTACGGAAAAAAAACTGACAGAACCCTACAGGATGCAAAACTGATACAACCTGATGCATCTTTTGGCATACGGTTTTTAATGGAAAGTCAATGCATACGGTTCTCAATACGGTTCCGTACGGTTTTCAAATTGAAAACGTAAACGGGAGCTGTATTGCAAAAACGTGGTGTGAACCCAACCTGAGGGGTGCCAGAATACAGTGCCCAAATTATTCACAGGAAATCCTATCAATGAGGAAAGCAACTAGAAGTTCATCTTGTGCCTCCAGCTATTTCAAAACTACAACTCCCAGCATGCACTTAAAGCCAAAGACTGGTCGGGATTGCTGGGAGTTGTAGTTTTGCAACAGCTGGAGGCACACTGTTTGGAAAACACTGCCATACACCTTCAGTAGCTAAACGTTCCTACAGCTACCTCTCCCAGTCACCCCATGTACATGAATGCTCAGCCGGACATTCTGTATTCTAAATAGGAAGAGGAGGGGTGAACCATAGGCTCTGCTGGAGGCCCCCATACACATTAGACAGTCATTCTGGTCCTGCCGAAATCGTCAGGATCTTCTTTTCTATACTGTGTAGGGGGAAGATATATCAAAAACTGTGCAGAGGAAAAGTGGTGCAGTTGCCCGTGGCAACCAATCATATTGCTTCTTTCTTTTTCAGAGAGACCTGTGAAAAATGAAAGAAGTAATCTGGTTGCTATGGGCAACTGTACAACTTTTCCTCTGGACAAGTTTTGATATATCTTCCCCCCCCCCCGTGTGTGTCCACCATTTGGCCTATACCTGGGGAGAAGCACCAAACGTATACTTCAAAGTATCCATAGAGCAATGGGCTAGTGTCCATTTTGCTCTCCTCATAGTGGAGTATATTGATATAACAACTGTATAGAAAGCACTGCAGCCAGCACTTATACAGGGTCCACATTTCTTTTTAATATCTTTTTATGATTTTATTTAATGGCCATAAACTGGCACTGTATGTCTGTATAGTGTTATACATGAGAGCCCTCCATTGTAGGTATACAGCAAGAAATGTTCCTGATCTATACCTCCAGCAAAAGGCTTTAAGCAGTCTACACAGCCTACAAAGTGTCTGTCCATTTTGGGTATACTCCAAACATCTACATAAGGCTGGGTTCACACCATGTTTTTGCAATACAGTTATTTTTTCAGGTTTTTGATAAAAAAACGGATTCCTCAAAACCTGACTAAACTGTATCAAAACGTGTGTACAAAGTTTTTTCTGTATACGGTTGAAAAGGGATGTCCGGTTGCATCCGTTTTTTTAAGAAAAAAACCGCATATGTTTTGAACTTTTCACTCCATTATGAGTAAAGTTTCACTTGTTTGATTGAAATTCCAAGAAAAAAAACTGTGCAAAGTCAAAAACCGTATGGTAAAAACTGGATGGAACCGTACGCACATGCAGTTCTGTACGGTTCCCATTGACTCCCATGTTAAAAAAAAAAAGTATACGGTCAATACGGTTTTTCACCTGGACCAAAAACCGTGGTATGCCACAGTTTTCTGTGTGGTGTGAAAAACGGAGACAACCGTATGCAATATGGTGCATATGGTTTTGAATGGAAAGTCTATGGGCACGGTTTTCTGTACAGTTGCATACGTTTTTTTTTTTTAAACCGTATCCAAAAACTGTATAGAAAATCGTGGTGTGAACCCACCCTAACTAGAGTTGCCTGGCCTGGAGACAGTTGCTAACCTAGGGATGTAAAATTTATAACCACCTTTACAGTTGTTGGCTCAACATTTGGTTGACTGATGGCTATCTTTTTCGATCCTTCATGCACACTTGCATCGGTCAAGCGCGCATGTACTGTGAATAAGGATAAAAACACTACCAAACCCTTCTAGGGGCTGCTTATCTCCCAAAAACAAAGAGATACATGCCCGACTGTTCTGGGAGTTGTAGTTTTGCAACAGCTGGAGGCACTTCGGTTGGAAAACAATGCTGTAGCAGGTTCCAGAATGAAATAGAAAAAAAAAGCCTATACTTACTTACCCCCTTTCCCCTGCAGCTTAATCCGATCTCCCGATCTCCTGTCTTCTTCCTGCTTCTGATGTTTTTCTGCTTAATGGGGTATTCTGCCCCTAGATATCTTATCTCCTATCCAAAAGATAGGGGAAAAGATGTCTGATCAGGGGGTCCTGCAAGTCTATGGGAGGGGGCGTGACGGCCACCACGCCCCCCCCCCCCCCATAAACTTGTATTAAGGGGCCGGGCCGTGACGTCACGATGCTGCAGCCCCTGTATTGCCGGTCATTACGCAGAGAGCGAGTTTGCTCTGTGCAGTAATGACAGCGGGGTGCTGCAGCCGAGATCCCGGGGGTCCCCAGCGGCAGGACCCCCGCGATCAGACATCTTATCCTTTGGATAGGGGATAAGATGTCTAGAGGCGGAGTACCCCTTTTAAGGGTTTTCAGTCTCTCTGTTTAGTCTTAGCGTGCAGATCTTTACACAGATGATAACCTGAAAACTAAGGGGACGATTTAGCAAAACCTGTGTAGAGATAGAGTGGGGCAGTTGCGAATAACAACCAATCAGATGACTTCTTTCATATTTCAGAGTCCTTTTTAAAAATTCAAGAAGCTTTATGGTTGCTATGGGTAACTGCACCACTCTTCCTCTACATAGGGTTTGAATAATCATCCCCTATGTGTCTGTAGGTGCAGAATATTTTTAGAAAAATGATGCATGGATTCATGTATATAAGCATGTCTGCAGCAGGGTTTCCTTGGATCAGTGCTGGGGATTTACCCAAATATCCATGAGTCAGCTCTGTGACTGGCCGGCGAGGGAGGGAAGTGCCGATCGCCTGTGTGAATCACCTAACCAGCACTTCTGCTCAGCGACTTGTCATCCACCAGTCATCTCTGAGTCCTCACATCTACATAGACGGCTGATTAACTGGTGTGTTCCCAAACAATTGATCTCTAGTGAGCTGGAAGGAGTACCCAAAAAATGAAATGATAGAAGGGGTTGCTTCCCCCCCAGAGATAGCTCCACCCTTGTCCATATGTTGTGCCTGGTATTGCATCTGTAATAGATTATTGTAATTCATACAACCAGTTCTGCGCTTTGTCTTTTCCAGCTCTTAGTCTTTTAGACTTGTATTCTGTATCTACAGCCTGTGCCTTTATTAATGGGGTACTCCACTGAAAAACATTATTTTATTTTAAAATCAACTGGTGCCAGAAAGTTAAACAGATTTGTAAATTACTTATATCTAAAAATCTTAACCCTTCCAGTACTTGTCAACTGCTTTGTAATACAAAGGAAGTTCTTTTCTTTTTGAATTTCCTTTCTGTCTGACCACAGTGCTCTCTGCTGACACTTCTGTCCATTTTAGGAACTGTCCAGAGTGGAAGCAAATCCCCATAGCAAACTTATCCTTTTCTGGACAGTTCCTGACATGGACAGAGGTGTCAGCAGAGAGCACTGTGGTCAGACAGAAAGGAAATTCAAAAAGAAAAGAACTTCCTGTGGAGCATACAGCAGCTGATAAGTACTGGAAGGATTAAGATTTTTTTTATATAGAAGTAATTTACAAATCTGTTTAACTTTCTGGCACCAGTAGATTTAAAACAAATGTTTTCCAGGGGAGTACCCCTTTAAACCCATGCTTTGTATTACCATACAGTCCACCGTTCACAAGAAGATCTGCTGTGGTTTCAGTGACGACAGCTTCTGTAGCAGATAGACACAGATCTCAGCAGGGTTGGGGATCTGATGGCCGTGGCACACAGCTGGTTAAACGTCCGTCCCAGCCCTGGTTTATGACCGCCTGGCCCAGCCAGGGAGGATGAGACGATGTTTGCACAATGAAGTCAGTGGCTAGAGGAGACTATGTAAAACATAATCAAATGACTTCCATGACGTGGATGGGGGTAGGAAGAGTCTTTGTCATTCCTGTTCATTTTAGGAATATATTAACCCAGAGTAAAGGATTACCGCCGGACTATAAAAGTCGTGTTTTTCATAGATTGCTAGACCCAGACTTGCTCCGCAATATACTTTTTGTATTTTAGCGCTATTTTTGAAAAAAAAGTGTCAGAAATTATGAAACCACTGCAATATATACGACTATAGCCTTAGGTCAGCTCCACCATGACACTAAGTCTGCTAACTGAATAGGCAATGTTTCCAAACCAGTGTGCCTCCAGCTGTTGAAAAACTACAACTCCTAGCATGCCCGGACAGCCTTCAGCTGTCCAGGCATGCTGGGAGTTGTAGTTTTGCAACATCTGGAGGCACACTGGCTGGGAAGCACTGCTCTTAGTCAGATGGGGCCATTAGACATACAGTCGGACCAGATGCAGATACAAAAGCACAAGTGTATTACATTTATCAGGATAGGGGATAAGAGAGGCCTTTCAAGAGAGCCAGGTCGCTCAGAAGATTTGGGGGGGTACCCAGTGGTCAGAGAGGAGCGTGTGCTGCAGACGGTACAGGCTCCATTCATTTCTATGGGATTGCTGGAGATGCCTGAGTACAACATTCTGGTCTCTTTAGTGCTCCCATAGAGAATGAATGAAGTGTGTGCCGTCAGCAGCATGCCCTCCTCTCGGACCCTTATCACTATTATGTGAATAGAAAATAAGTTGTTCTTCACGACACCACCCCTTTAAAGGGGTACTCCGGTGGAAAACTTTTTGTTTTTAAATGAACTGGTGCCAGAAAGTTAAACAGATTTGTAAATTAATTGTGAATTCGGTTAGAAGAAAGACATGGTGCACATCTACAATCTTGTATAATGATCTAATTGCTTCTCAGCATAATATCAAAAACTAACAGGTTGTTAGTATACATTTTTGATCAAAATGTACAAGCCCACTCGCCACGTCAAGGCCACCTATTTAGAGTGGGTCCCTAACGTCCCTAGCTTAAAATGGCGTAGCTCCCACCAGTGCCCACGGGGGGAACGACCCACTGGCAGAGCGGCCCCATTGCCACTCAAACCAGTCTATGGGTCGCACCTCCCCACAGACACGGCACCACGGCAGCAATGGACGTCGCCCCGCACCACACCAGTGTGAACAAGGTGTAATAGTAAATTACTTCTATTTAAAAATCTCAATCCTTTCAGTACTTATTAGCAGCTGTATGCTACAGAGGAAATTATTTTCTTTTTGCATTTCTTTTTTGTGTTGTCCACAGTGCTCTCTGCTGACACCTCTGTCAGTGTCAGGAACTGTCCAGAGCAGCAGAGGTTTGCCATGGAGATTTCTCCTTTCCTGTACAGTTCCTGATACTGGCATCAGGTGTCAGCAGAGAGCACTGTGGACAAGACAAAAAAGAAATTCATAAAGAAATGAATTTCCTCTGTAGCATACAGCTGCTAATAAGTACTGGAAGGGTAAAGATTTTTTAATAGAAGTAATTTACAAATCTGTTTAACTTTCTGGCACCAGTTGATTTAAAAAAAAGTTTTCCACCGGAGTACCCCTTTAAGCCTCTCACATGTAGCATTTTGATCAGAATATGACCCTGAAACTAAAAATGGAACCAATATTGAGAAAAGCTATAATGTAAAGATATTTACTTTTTTTCTGTGTTTTGGACCAAAGTACTATGTGTGAAAGAGGCCTAAGTTTGATATGTAATTGATGGGAGTCTGAACACCCAGACTGGTCAAAATTTTTGTCATGTCAAGTTTTTTTTCCCCCCTAGTGTTGTTCCCTAAACTTTATGGGGGGGAAACTCCATTTGCCTCCTTAGGCGCTTTTACATGATGGAAATGAGGAGAGGATTCTGTTTGCAGCAGACTCTCATTGATCTCAATGAGATTCTGCTACAAAGTTCACACTATGAAAGTTCTGTAGCAAGTCCTGACTGCATTCTAGTGAATGGGACAGTGCTTACTGTAAACTGCAGTCTGCCCCAGACAGTAATCGATGTTTCCAGAGGTGGCTGCTGTAAGCGGGGGACACAAGTTCTGCAGAATATTTTGTACTTCACGTGCATCAGGTTAGGTCCACACTGCATTCCTGCTCCCATTATCATATCTGTCTCCATTCCACTGAAAACTGGATGCTGGCGTATACTGTGAACAGGAGCAGCGGACACCATTCACTGTGATGTCCAAATGGAGTCACCTAGTGACTCTTTTTGGGATGTAAGTGCCATGTAGCCCAGTAGCCCTTGTTTTTTAGTTCGCTTAAGATACATTCAGAACTGAGTCACTAGGTAACTCTATTTGGCCATAGAAGTGAATGGGGTCCACTGCTCCCTTAAAGGGGTACTCCATTGGGGAAAAAAAAATATTTTAATCAATTGGTGCCAGAAAGTTAAACAAATTTGTAAATACTTCTATTTAAAAATCTTAATCCTTCCAGTACTTATCAGCTGCTGTTTACTACAGAGGAAGTTCTTTTCTTATTGAACTTCCTTTCTGTCTGACCACAAGTGCTCTCTGCTGACACCTCTGTCCCTGTCAGGAACTGTCCAGAGCAGGAGTAAATCCCCATTGCAAACCTCTCCTGCTCTGGACTGTTCCTGACAGGGACAGAGGTGTCAGCAGAGAGCACTTGTGGTCAGACAGAAAGGAAGTTCCAAAAGAAAAGAACTTCCTCTGTAGGATATAGCAGCTGATTGGTACTGGAAGGGTTAAGATTTTTTAATTGAAGTAATTTACAAATCTGTTTAACTTTCTGGCATCAGTTGATTAAAAAAAGAAGGTTTTCCATTGGAGTACCCCTTTAAGCAGTATTTGTCAGCATTTGTCAATATTTTTATCCAAATCCAGCAGTGGATCCAAAACACAGAAAAGCTACATATCTTAAATTACGGTATATTCCTCTGTTGGCTCTATGCCTGGTATAGGTGGGAACACAGACTTTTGCAGGGTGACTGGTGGAGTGAATGTTTGCAGTGACCACAGGTGTCATTGTAGTCTGTGTGAACAACACCTTATAAAAAGTAACAATGTGACTGAATATCATCCAATAAAAACATTTGTCTTTTTTTGAGGAAGTTGTCAGGGCCTTTCCTAACCTCACATGGGTTACAAAACTTCCACAGCAAATGTACAAGGCACATTCATGCTGAATATTTGATGTGAAAAACTGCGCTCCTGCCACAACAAGATCTGCAATACCAAATCGCTCTTGTTTTTTTTTTCCTTTCCTTTTGAAGTCGGTGGAGAAAATATACAACAAATCTGTGAACAATCAAAGACTGATCTGGCATGCTGCAAATTTTAGAAGTCAAACAGAAAATTTAAGGAAATCTGTGATCAGTGTCACCTGCACTAACATGCCGGTACAGAGAGAGAGTGCAGGTAACACTGATGACAATGATACTTACCTAGTCCCGTTCTGTGCTGTGGTTCTCCCACAAATCTTCTGCTGTACGTTCCGTTCTGGGCCCGACTTGGAGCATTAGCGGAGCCTAGTGATGTCACCAAGCTACACATATGCTCCAGGTCGGCCCCGGAATGGAATATACGGCGGGAGAACCACAGCACGGAACGGGACCAGGTAAGTATCGTTGTGATCAGTGTCACCTGCTCTACCTCTCTGTACCGACAGGTTAGTGCAGGTGACACTGAAACATTTCCTTTAAAGGGTAGCTCCCACCATCCTATTTTTTTTTTTTTTGCTAGCCCGTTCCCTCATTACACTTGCAGTTACTGCAGAGTCCGACAGCGGGCGTGCAGGGACAGCGGCGGCAACGAGGTGGCGATGTGCGGGAGGAGTGGCCTCCCAGCCAGTGGCCGGGGAGCCAATGCGCTCGCTCCCGCCTGTCTGATTGACAGGCAGGGAGCAAGTGCAGCCTAACTGAAAAAGGACTGATTGCCACTCCAAAATCAGTCCTTTTTCAGTGGCCGGTTTTTAAATGTAAATTAAACCTTTTTAATGAAAAAAATAAAAATAAAAGTATATTAGAGATATGTTGTAGTACATAAGTACTACAACATATCAAAAAATAAAGTTGGTGACAGTGCCCATTTAAAGATTTTACTAAGTCTCATCCATTTGCATTGTACAGTATCCCTTCGGATACTCCAATAATGTCCCATATGAATTCATCCAAGGGAAGAAATGTGATAAACCCACATTGAAATCTGTTATGGTTTTTATTCTCTGCATAGCTGAACATCTGTGCTTGTTCTGTACCATGTAATGACGGTAACTCTTCCAATGACGGTAACTCTTCCGATGTTGGTAACTCTTCCATCTGTGCAGCGATGTTAAAATATGCAGGAAGCAATATGTCTTTACTTAGCTGTGTTCCAGTGGACGTGTGAGGTGATCATGGCCGACACCTGATGTTGTTTTATTAAAATGATCCCAACGAACAGTGCCAGAATTCTGCTCCCGATCCTAGACCCAAAGATGAACCCGAGTTGACTGGCACTATCTCGGCCAGCTGGCATTCTTCCAATGGCGGATTTCAGCTAGACATTCATTGAGATTTGATAATGAGTCCTGGTATCTGCTCAGATTATAGGCTCTTGCAGCACAACATAGAAAGCTTCTCTTGTTTCATCTCTTTAGTACCTTGAAATTAACATAGTACCTTGAAATGTAAATTTTGAATTATTTTTTTTTTTTTTAATTTTTTTTTTCAGTGTTGCGAGCAAATATCCTCTAAGCATTTTTAGCACAATTTATCTTGGCATAACACAAGAGGCAATGGTTACTATAGAAACAGCAATGAAAAGCGGCACCAGATTGCATGTGTCGTATCTGAATCCATCTTATTTGTGTGTTCTTCCATGTGATGCCCTTATCCTGTGCCGTCCTTGGGGTCATTTCAAGTCATGAATGGGACTGTGCCGCTATCCCTGCTGGGAATGAATGGGACCTTTTTTATTAATTTCTAGCTGGATTCTGCATGAGCTTTCCTAAAGAGGTAGCTGGGAAAGCGTGTGAGATGTCTGAGGTTTGCAGGTCTCCTTGAAGGATAAATAATAAATGGAAGTTCTTTCGGTTATCCGGGAGCTCTTTATTAGTCTGTGACATGAAATAGAGAAAGTTGGGCTTTATCCTGACAACGGGGTGAAACCACACAAATGGGCTACGTTGCAGTTGTTACATTGCAGTTGTGTTCCGGTTGCAGTTTGTACACGCAATAATTGCGTTGAGCTGCTACCGTTATCCTGCATTTAAATACTTGCCAGTTCTTGTTTAGCAATAGGGAGTACAGTGGTCCCTCAAGTTACAATATTAATTGGTTCCAGGACGACCATTGTATGTTGAAATCATTGTATGTTGAGACCATAACTCTATGGAAACCTGGTAATTGCTTCTGAAGCCACCAAAATTTCATCCAAAAATAGGAAAAAGTGAGGATTAAAGAAAAATAAGTAGATAACTAATAGAGATAAAAGAAAATCCTTACATATAAAAGTAAGAAAGATCTGCTGGGAGCTGTAAATCACTGTCTATGTCAGTGTTTCCCAACCAGGGTGCCCCCAGATGTTGCAAAACTACAACTCCCAGCATGCCCGGACAGCCGAAGGCTGTCCGGGCATGCTGGGAGTTGTAGTTTTGCAACAGCTGGAGGCACCCTGGTTGGGAAACACTGGTCTATGTAGAGGACAGAAGCTTCTTCAGGGTCCGGTACAGAACACGCAATGTCCTAAAAAAAAGGAAAATGGAGCCACCCTCACCTGATGTCCAAAGGAGCAACTAACCCTAGTACAGGTAAAGAGTACAGAACATGTAATACCTCCCTGTACTGTAGGGGGCGCTACCTGACACCAGTCAGTGCATGCACTTTAGGAATACAGGGGTTTTACCAGTGAATGCCCATTCTGATTGGTCGGTTCTTCCAGCCATTGACACGTTTCGCAGATTCCATAGCATTGTATTTTGAGTCTGGTTTCAAGTTACAATGGTCCAGAAAAGACCATTGTATGTTGAAACTATTGTATGTTGAGGCCATTGTAAGTTGAGGGATCACTGTATTTAGATTAAATGGGCACTGTCCGAATCAAAAATGTTTTATATGTTGTGTACCTAGGCAAAACGTTAAAGGGGTACTCCGCTGCTCAGCGTTTGGAACAAACTGTTCCCAACGCTTGCATCGGGAGCTCGTGACATCATAGCCCTGCCCCCTCATGATGTCATGCGCCTCCCCCTCAATTCAAGTCTATGGGAGGGGGTGTGACAGCTGTTATGCCCCCTCCCATAGACTTGCATTGAGGGGGTGGGGCGTGACATCATGAGGGGATGGGGCTATAATGTCACAAACTGCCGCCTCTAGCTTTTGGAACAGTTTGTTCCAAACGCTGAGCAGCGGAGTACCCCTTTAATCTTTCTGCTATATTTCATAACAAAAAAATGTATCTCCTTTTTTATAGAAATCATGGCTTATAAAAAAGACCACTAGGGATCCCCATAGCATCCAGAACATAATCCTGTCCGGCTGCAGCATCATCTTTGTCCCAGCTGAAGCACTGGCTGAGACAAAAGAAAGTGAGGGTGGGACTAACACTCCTCTGTGCTCACTCCTGTCTGAAGACTGAGAGGAGGGTGCTACAGAGCAGCCTGCAGGGATTGGATGTAGAGACCCAGCACAGCACAGCAGACACAAGGAGGAAGTGAATACATGCTGAGTGAGGGCAGGCTCAGTGCTTGCCTCTGACTCACTCCTTTCTGAGCAGTGGATGTCAGAATGAGTGAGCAGCAGAACAGAGGGATTTGTGAACCAAAACTAGACATACACAATGTAAAGGACATGTAAAGGATCTGCATGACCTAGTAAATGACATATCAGCATTTTTTCCCCATATAATAGGTAGACTTTCATTTATATGGGACTTGTTCCTTAGTTGTATTTGCTGTTTCGGTGTCTTCTTGAATAATGGGCCCCAACTGCACACAGTTTGGCAAGAACAATGACCATGTGATCCTGTAGTCTGAATGTTGATGCACGCAAAAAACGTGAAGCCAATGGCAGAAGTAACATCATGGATGCTGAAATGCACCATTAGTAAAGCAATGACATTTTCTGTTACGTAGGCTGTTACGCAGAATTAGTACAAACATTTCTAGTTTAAACTGTTTTTTTGACTACCAAATACTAGTGTAAAATACTGACCAAAATACTGCAGTATGAATCCAGCCATACCATGGTGTGATACAGTTACAAACTAAAAAGCAATGCAACCTGATCATGTGGTTACACCCTTCTTGCCCATTCTTATATCGGTGAAATTTCTTGAGATAAAGACTTGGATAATTTAATACACATGTGTTCTAAGGATCTATAAAAAAGGCTGCAGTTTAACCCTTGCAACCAAACTGTGAGACATGACTGGCTGATCTTGGTGCATTGGTACTCTGTAGGGAGCCGGGAAGGGTAATACAGTGATCCCTCAACTTACAATGGCCTCAGGTTACAATATTTTCCACATACGATGGACTTTTGTGGACCATTGTAACTTGAAGCCAGAAAGTCCACATCTGCCAACATGTCAATGGCTGAAAGAACCGACCAATCAGAATGAGCATTCACTGGTAAAACCCCTGTATTACTGAAGCGCGTGCACTGACTAAATTTATTTTAGCGCCTCCCTGCAGTACAGAGAGGTATTACATGTTCTGTACTACTCTTTACCTATTCCAGGGTTAGCTGCTCCTTTGGACATCAAGTAAGGACGGCTCCATTTTACTTTCTTTTTTAGGACATTGTGTGCACTGTACAGGACCCTGAAAAAGCTCCTGTCCTCTACATCAGTGGTTCTCAACTTGGGGGTACTTAGCAGTTCTCCAGGGGTTACTTGAAAAAAAAATCAGTAATCAGTAATGGCAGCCACAGCCACTGGTTACTGGTCTGGACCACTGTGAAAGAAATGGTAGGCTGACGTCACTGCACCGAGGAGCGGGGCAGTAGGACAGCAAAGGGGAAGTGCGGGCACTGGGCTGCTGTGGGCAGTAACTACCATCAGCTTTGTTGCTCCACTTCCCCTGCAGACCAGGGACCTACTGCTACGAGCCATAGCAATAGGTCCCCAGACCAGAGGAGCAGTGAAGCACCAAACTGGGACAGTATGGTGGCCTACAAGTATATATGGGGGCAGTTTGGGGGCCTACAGATATATTTGGGGGCACAACCACTTTATGGGGACACAAAGCGGGTAATATTACTGTGTGTGACAATAAACATGGGGAGTTTGTAAATAAGTGGGTATTGTACTGCAGAAAGGAGCCTAACATGTTTGTTTGGCTGGTTCTGTGGAGAAGTCTTGTATGGCAGAAATCTTAATGGCGGTCTAGGCCAGATAGTGAAGATAAGAAATGTAAACAACTCCGGTTAGAAAAGATGTCACCTGTAAATCAGGGGACTGGGGAGATAGGGAGAGGAACAGGGGGCCTGTAATAGAGGAAAGTAAAGTATATGAATTATACTATACAGTAACCCCCCAACATGCGATGGCCCCGACATATGATCAAATCGACATACGATGCTTTTACATGTCGGGGCCATCGCATTAACTGCTATCCGACAGCGAAAAATGCTTAAAGGGGTATTCCAGGCCAAAACTTTTTTTTATATATCAACTGGCTCTGGAAAGTTAAACAGATTTGTAAAAAATCTTAATCCTTCCAATAGTTATTAGCTTCTGAAGTTGAGTTGTTTTTTTCTGTCTAACTGCTCTCTGATGACTCACGTCCCGGGAGCTGTGCAGTTCCTATGGGGATATTCTCCCATCATGCACAGCTCCCGGGACGTGACATCATCAATGAGCAGTTAGACAGAAAACTTCAGAAGCTAATAACTATTGTAAGGATTTAGATTTTTTAATAGGAGTCATTTACAAATCTGTTTAACTTTCCGGAGCCAGTTGATATATATAAAAAAGTTTTTTGCCTGAAATACCCCTTTAAGCTGCTGTCGGATAGCAGTTTAAGCATCCCGGACAGGTTCACTTACCTATCCCCGCTGCTCCGGGTCCACTTCGCGATCATGCGCGGCACGTCCCGGCTGCTGATCGCAGCCAGGGACCCACCCGTAATGGCGGACACCTGCGATCCCACGGATGTCCGCCATTAACCCCTCAGATGCCGTGATCAATACAGATCACGGCATCTGCAGCATCGCAGTCGCTAAAATGGATGATCGTATCGCCCGCATCGCTGCCACGGCGATCTGATCATCCAGCACGGCAGACGGAGGTCCCCTCACCTGGCTCCGCTGCCTTCCGGGAGTCTTCTGCTCTTATCTGCCTTCCCGGAGACCAGAGCAGAAGATGACCGATAACCCTGATCAGTGCTATGTCCTATACATAGCACTGAACAGGATTAGCAATCGAATGATTGCTATAAATAGTCCCCTATGGGGACTATTAAAGTGTAAAAATAAAAGTAAAAAAATGTGAAAAACCCCCTCCCCCAATAAAAACTTAAATTGTCCCATTTTCCCTATTTCACCCCTAAAAAGTGTTAAAAAAACCCATTTTATATACATATTTGGTATCGCCGCGTGCATAAATATCTGAACTATTAAAATAAAATGTTAATGATACTGTACGTCAACGGCGTGAACGTAAAAATAAAAAAAAAGTCCAAAATAGATGCTTTTTTATAACATTTTATTCCCATTTTTTTTTTTTTATAAAAAATGGATTAAAAGTTCTATATAAGCAAATATGGTATCAATAAAAAGTACAGATCACAGTGCAAAAAATGAGCCCTCATACCACCGCTTATACGGGAAAATGAAAAAGTTATAGGTCTTCAAAATAGGGGGATTTTAAACATACTAATTTGGTAAAAAAGTTTGCGATTTTTTTTTTAAGCGCAACAGTAATAGAAAATATGTTATCATGGGTATCATTTTAATCGTATTGACCCAAAGAATAAAGAACACACATCATTTTTACCATAAATTGTATGGTGTGAAAACAAAACCTTCCAAAATTAGCAAAATTGCTGTTTTCTTTTTAATTTCCCCACACAAATAGTATTTTTTTGGTTGCGCCATACATTTTATGGTAAAGTGAGTGATGGCATTACAACGGACAACTGGTCGTGAAAAAAACAAGCCCTCATACTAGTCTGTGGATGAAAATATATAAGTTATGATTTTTTGAAGGCGAGGAGGAAAAAACAAAAACGTAAAAATTAAATTGTCTGCGTCCTTAAGGGGTTAAAGCGTACCTGTCAGATCCCACACCTTCAAAAAAATATTCCATCGTAAAACATATAGAATGCATTGCCGTGTAAGGAGACGTCACATATTTGAGCGCTCCTAGCGCCAGCTTGTTCCACCAATGCCTCCCACCTGCAGAATGTTGGAAATTCTGCCATGTGAATGGGGCACAAGGGTCGGTTGCCTGCTAGTTTCCCCCCTGCAGGTTTGTGTTTCCTGCTGCAGATTTTCTGTAGTGGAAAATCCACAGCAAATTCCATTGACCTCATTTGGGTTTGTTAAGAAAATTCCACAGCGGGAAGCTTGCAGGTAGCCTGCCCTTGTGAACATACCCGGAGATGACATTGTGGTGAGTCTACCTCTCCCGATCTGTAAATCATCGCGTTTATATGAAGTGTGAGACCACAAGTGGATAAACCCTCTGGTATTCCGAAGAAGACAAAATAATCACATGTAGTTTATGTAATGTTAGCCAGCAGTATCGACACGCCGGAGTCTGGCGCGAATACAATCCCCAGGCTTCCTAAACAAGTGTCTGGAGATCCCTCTGTATCCTCTGCTGAGCAGCTGCTGCTGACTTCAGAGGTGAGAAAACAAATAAAATAAGGGATTACGGCGTCCTGGCGGTGTATATAGGTGTTCAGGGGAGAGTATCTGTAACACGGCATGCTGGGATTTCTTCACTCATGGCTGCTGTATCAAATTGTCTTCCTCTAAATAAACATTGCGCCCAATGTGACGGCAAAACAGAATGTGAACAGACCCGTATAGATGCATTATTTGGCAGGGGTAAGTAGTCAGGACAAATAAGGTTACCATGGCAACTACAAATGAGCGCTTGCCAGCAAGAATAGAGAAACTGCAGTGGCGTGGATTCTGCTGCAGATTGATTTTATTTTATCATTTATAAATTGGTTAGAAGTGATTTTATCCACACACCCCCCCTCCCCCCCAATAATACATTCTGGTAAAAGTAATGAACAGTTCCTTCAAATTCTGGAGACATGAATGGGGAGATTTAACAATACCTGTGCAGAGGAGAAGGTAACCAGTTGCTCAGTCAGGTCGCTTCTTTCATTTTTCAGAGGCCTTTGTAAAAATACAAAAAAAAATATAACGATCTGATTGGTTGCTATGAATCTCTCCAAAAGTGTTCTGTTCTTGTCCTATGTGGAGAATTTAGTCCATTTTTGTAACATATATAAATTAGTCAGGGAAATTGTAGCCTCATGTGTAAGTTATTTTTATTTTTTTCCCTTTTTTTCTTTTTCCTTTTTTTTTTTGAGCAGTTGTTATCAATATAGGGGGAGATTTATCAAAACCTGTGCAAGGGAAAAGTTGCTGAGTTGCCCATAGCAACCAATCAGATCGCTGCTTTCATTTTGCAGAGGCCTTGTTAAAAATGAAAGAAGCAATTTGGTTGCTATGGGCAACTTTTCCTTTGCACAGGTTTTGATAAATCTCCCCAATAGTGTTTGATGGGATTGAGTTGCAGTACCAGTCGCAGCCACTACAAAATGTGCAGTGCTGTGCCAGGTAAACAATGTAGGGAGTCAAGTTACTTGCCAGTGTCCCGTGGCCCTTTCACATAGCTGGTGATCGGGCGATACCTAAGGTAAGGCCATCAATATCAATGTCCCAATAGATGCCTTAGGGTAAGTAGACACTGGTTAGCATTGCTGCAGATTTGCGGGAGATCTTTTTTTTAATGCAGATATTGACCTGCGGTTTGGTAAAATGTCAATTTCTATAGTGGATTTTCTCAGACTGGGTGAAATCTGCATGTAAGTGACTTTCATGCGTAGATATACCTAAAATACCCAATAACTGGGGTGAAGAGGCAACAGTAGTTGAAATAGATCCTGGTTGTACCCAGTGAATATCTGCCCCCTTCCTGATTAGTTCTATGGCCCCGTTCACACTACGTAATTCTTGCGGCTGAATTCCGCGAGCGGAGTTTCCGCCTGGCGGGCCGCCGCCGAAGATACTTTGGCGCTAGGGCCGCGGGGCACTGAGCCTTCACCATTGATGGCTATGGTCCTCTCGCGGATTCCGCACAAAGAATGAACATGTTCTTTCTTTGCGCGGAACACTTTCAGCGGCGGAAATGTCGAGCAAGCAGTTCAGCGCAGCAAGGATATACAATGCAATTTAGGAAAATAGACATTTTAATAAGTGTGTGTATGTGTGTGTATATATATGTGTGTGTGTGTGTGTATATATATATATATATATATATATTATAATTTTTTATATATATATATATATATATATATGTGTGTGTGTGTGTTAGTACATATCAATCCACTGCAGTTTATATTAGTACATATGAGTCCACTACATAGTCAGGGCCTAAGGCAGCGTTTTCCAACCAGCGTGCCTCCAGCTGTTGCAAAACTACAACTCCCAGTATGCCCAGACAGCCTGTGGCATCTTCAGAGCTCCCATACAAATGAAGAGAGACGGCAAGCACTCTCACTGGGATCCGGGGTTCTGTTTCTGAGCAGTGGATGTCAGAATAACGGAGCAGCAGAACAGAGGGATTTGTGAGCCAAATACAAAAGCTAGACACATATATATATATATATATATATATATATATATATATATATATGTAATTTACTATTTTTTTTTTTTGTGATATGACAGCACTACATCTGTACTCAGGTTGTGTGTGGTTGTAAAGCTTGGCTCCATTCACTTCAATGGAACTCGTCGCGCACGCCATCCCGTCATCCAATAGGAGCGGTGTGCGTAGCGCCGTGATGACGGCGACAGAGAGCGTGGATCCCCGGGGAAGAAGACGTCCGGAGCGGCGGGGACACGTGAGTATTACCTCCTATACCAGTGGTCTTCAACCTGCGGACCTCCAGGTGTTGCAAAACTACAACTCCCAGCATGCCCGGACAGCCAACGGCTGTCCGGGCATGCTGGGAGTTGTAGTTTTGCAACATCTGGAGGTCCGCCGGTTGAAGATCACTGTTGGGTTCAGAATCTTCTTTTTTTTTCTTCTAGATTTTGCACCTTTAAAATTGGGTGCGTCTTATATGCCGGTGCGTCCTATAGGGCGACAAATGCGGTAACTTGCACCAAAATTGCAACTTTGCAACTGGCATACAGTTGTGATAAATTCCCCCATTGTGTGATTTTGTGTCTTTATCAATAGAGATGAGCGAACTTACAGTAAATTCGATTCGTCACGAACTTCTCGGCTCGGCAGTGGATGACTTATCCTGCATAAATGAGTTCAGCTTTCAGGTGCTCCGGTGGGCTGGAAAAGGTGGATACAGTCCTAGGAGACTCTTTCCTAGGACTGTATCCACCTTTTTCTAGCCCACCGGAGCACCTGAAAGCTGAACTCATTTATGCAGGATAAGTCATCAACTGCCGAGCCGAGAAGTTGGTGACGAATCGAATTTGCTGTAAGTTCGCTCATCTCTCTTTATCAATGTGGAGTATTCAGGGGCTCATATTGAGGGAGTATTTCTTAGTCTTTTACCAGTCTCTTTCTACGTTTGCGTGCATTAATATAAAATCTCTCAGACGTCTCTCGCTGACATATGCCATCTCTCCCATAAAGTCCTGTCGGGCAGTTGAGTGGTACACAAGGGCGTGTTGTCTTTTCACAGTGTGTTATGCCATTCAGTGTTTAGATTGGCATAGAACCCCATGTATCAGCGATCCGCTGTGTTCTTATTACCTCAGCGTGCACAGAAACGTTCCCACAATTGTAGCAGTGTAATAGTTTCCAGCCAGCAGTGTGGGCAGCTTCCAAATGTTTCTTTGTGGAGTGTGAGGAGTGGGAGCCGGTTTGCATTGAATCGGGGCGGTCATGCTTTGCCCTTTTGTCAACCATTGCTGAGTCTTTATTTCCAAATCCCTGCTTTTTTGCATCATTCTATTGGCACCCTCTGAATCGATGCTGCCTGCTCCGAGGGCTCAGAAGTAAAAAATACATTTTGTTTTCCCTTTTCACCATATCCGGCCTTCTATCAGAAGCTATTTCTGTCCCTGATGGAATGTGAATCACACAACGTTCATGCGGTGCGTGTATAGGAAGGGAAAAATGTCTGGTGTATATTAAACTTTACAGATTCAATCAAAAACTTTGCAGGGGGTCGGGGAGGGAAGGAGACTTATTTATAGGGAAGATCTGCTTTATAACTATTTTATTAGGGATTAATGACCAATTCTTCGCTCTTTCAGAATCAATCCCTGCTTTATATTTTGATGAGTTATTTATATGTACAATGGGGGAGATTTATCAAAACCTTTCTAAGGCTATAAAGAATGCTTTACCACAACAATTAGAGATATTCAATAATGATAGGAAATATTAATGCATTCTAATACAATTTATTAAATGGGCACTGTCGCCAACTTTATTTTTTGATATGTTGTAGTACTTATGGACTACAACATATCTCTAATATACTTTTATTATATTTTTTAAATTAAAATGGTTTAATTTACATTTGAAAACCGGCCACTAGGGGTCTCCCTCCTAGTGGCCGGCTGCAGCCTGGCATGACGTCACGCCTGAAAAAGGACTGATGCGGCCGGGCATCGGTCCTTTTTCATTCAGCCTGCGCTCGCTCCCTGCCTGTCAATCAGACAGGCAGGGAGCGAGCGCATTGGCTCCCCGTCGCCGCCTCGTTGCCGCCGCTGTCCCTGCACGCCCGCTGCCGGACTCTGCAGTAAGTGTAATGAGGGAACGGGGTATGCGGGAGGGGGGTTTGTGATGGAGGGAACAGGGTATGCAGGGGGGGGGGGTTTGTGATGGAGGGAACAGGGTATGGTGCGGGGGGAGGGAGACGGAGGGGACGGGCTAGCGCCGCATGTAACTAACTTATAGTTTATTTACACAGGGTGCCTCCAGCTGTTTCAATACTACATCTCCCAGCATGCCCTGACAGCCAATAGATGTCAGTGCAAGCTGGGAGTTGTAGTGGTGAAACAGCTGGAGGCACCCTGTGTAGATGAACTAAGGGCGGAAGTCCCCCCCAGCAGGCATCAGTGACGTGGTGCCTGCTGGAGAAGTCTGCCTGGTAGTGAGCACACTGCCAGGCAGACAAAAGGCATTTTTAATATAGTAAAAATAAAAATTAAAAGCAGGGAGGGGGTTAGGGATAGATTGGCAATAGGCAGGGACAGAAGAAAAAAAAATAGGATGGTGGGAGCTGCTCTTTAAATAATACTGAGTTGCAAAGATGGGTCCAGAATAAATCCCTAATTAAGAGATAAACAATCAATATAATATATAAGGCAAGATGTAAAATGTATAAAAAATGGAATAAAAAACTACTCGCCTGTTGCTGAGTTGCCCATAGCAACCACTCAGATCTTTTCTTCTTCCAGAGGCCTTTTCAAAAATGAAAGAAGCGATCCAATTGGTTGCTATGGGCAACTCAGCAACTTTTCCTCTGGACAGATTTTGATAAATCTCCCCTAAATCGATGTCCATTGCCTTGTATGTCAATAGTGAGCATCACTTAGTAGTGTCTTATAGGGTGGTTTACTTCAAAGGCTATGTTCACGCTCCATTTTACAGGCAAAAAGGGGGGAATTCATCGAAAACATCTATAAGAAATGTTTTGTTGCCCATAGCAACCGTTCATCTTGCATCACTTAAAGAGAACATACACTTTAACATTCAGCAAAGCCAAGTTTTTATGTTTGTTCTATGGGCAGACGTAAGCTCTGGTGCCAGATTATTTCTTCCAGAACAGTAAGATTGGGCAATAAAAATCCAACACGCCCAACCCTATTCTCCACCGACATCATCGGTCATTGGAGAGTTGAGTGGCTGTTATACGCTTAAGAGCAGTGGTCTCGAACTGTGGCCCCCCAGATGTTGTAAAACTTCAACTCCCAGCATACTGGGAGTTGAAGTTTTGCAACATAAGAGTTGGCCAAACCTGCTGAAGTCTGCTTTGATCGACTTTAGATTAAAGGGGTTATCCAGGAATAGAAAAACACAGGTAATTTCTTTCCAGAACAGCTCCATGTCTGTCTCCAGGTTGGGTGTAGTATTACAACTTGGCTCCATTCACTTTAATAGAACTGAGCTGCAGAACCACACCCACCTGGAGACAGACGGGGAGCGATTTTGGAAAGACATTACCTGTGTTTTTCTATTCCTGGATAACCCCTTAACGACTGTGCCCACGCAAATCCCGGCTGGCGTCAATAGCCGACATGCGGCGATCGCCGTGGGTGGCTATTAACCCTTTAGATCGCCGCTGTCAAAGCTGACAGCAGCGTCTAAAGGTACCTACCTTTTCAAGGAAAACTGTCAGCTTTCCCCCCCTGCACTAACCAGCAGCACTTGCTGGTAGTGCAGGGGATGCTGATCAGTTTGAGCCTTATCCTGCTCAGATCCTCCGCGCCGTTCGGCCTTAATATTCTTCTATTTTTGGCATATTCAAATGAGGTGCTAACTGGCACTCTGACGTCAGTGCCGGGCCGCAGCGCCGCCCAGCTCATCAATATTCCTCCCCTCTCTCCTCATTACAGAGCGGGAGAAGAGGGAGGGGAAGAATATTGAAGAGCTGGGCGGCGCTGCGGCCCGACACTGACGTCAGAGTGCCAGTTAGCAACTCATTTGAATGTACCGAAAATAGAAGATTAAGGCTGAACAGTGCGGCGGATCCGTGCACGGTAAGGATCAAACTGATCAGCGTCCCCGCACTACCAGCCAGGACCGTTGGTTAGTACGGGGGAAGAAAGCTGACAGTTTTCCTTTAACTGCTCCCTGGTGGTCCAGTGGGGTGGATCGCAATCCACTGCTGAGGTAGCCGGAGGGCTTACCTCACGTCCTGTGCTGGCTGCGGCTCTGACAATGATAAAGCCTGGCAGGACCAGGCTTTATCAATCGAGCGCAGAGCACACAGATCAATGTAGTTTTATGGAACCACATTGATCTGTATGCAGAATCTAATGGTTCCTTCTAAAAGTCCCCTAAGGGGGACTAAAAGTGTAAAAAAAATAAAGTTTAAAAATACACACATTAACCCCTTACTTATTAAAAGTTTAAATCTCCCCCCCCCCTTTTCCCAAATTCCATATAAAAAATATATAAATATAATAAAAATCAAATAATTGATGTCATTACAAAGTACAATTGGTGGTGCAAAAAATAAGCCCTCATATGAGTCTGTAGGTGCAAAATTGAAAGTGTTATGATTTTTAGAAAGTGATGAGGAAAAAATGAAAGTGGCAAAACTCGTGGTCCTTAAGGGGTTAAAGGGGTACTCCACTGGCCAGTGTTTGGAACATTGAGTTCCGAACACTGTGTGCATGCTGCGGGAGTTGACCACATCCCCTCGTGGGGTCAGGCCACGCACCTTCAATGCAAGTCTATGGGAAGGGGCGACACGGCCGTCACGCCCCTACCATAGACTTGCATAGAGGGGCTTGCATGCACACAGTGTTCGAAACTAAATGTTCCGAATGCTGGCCAGTGCAGTACCCCTTCAAGGTGCATGGGCACGGAGAGAAGTCCTGCTTGGAAATTCCAGTGCAGCAGCCGCCTGCAGTTTTCAATGGGGTTTTGCTGCATCATGCACATAGCAGCTTTTCAGCAGGCGTCCCCAAAAGAATGAACATGTTCACTCTTTCTGGGACTGGATTGCTGTCAATGGATACAGTCCATGTCCGCACGGGCATAGCGCTAATTTAAATTCCTTTGTCTGTAAAATGTGTAAAATCTCATCAAAAATATTGTTAAATGTAATTGACAGCTGTCATAAGAAACTGTAGATTTGTTCTATTGATGCCGTTTCCCACTAAAGTCTACCCACTTTTCTTAGCACTCTTAAAATTTCGCGATCAGCTAGCAGAGATGGCAGAATGTGTTTTTATTTATTTTTGTGTTTTTTCTTCATTTTTTTGTTATTTCTTTTTACACACAAATCCATCATAAATTGCTTGATAAATTCCCCCTATCATCATTTTTTCCCCCTTACCCTTTTTGAGTCGCTTTCATTATATTTTCAGTGAGTACTGTACATAATACAGATAATTTCCATTAAACACAACTGTTGCACGCCTCCGGTCGGATAAAGGCATTTTTTTTTAAGGCTGTTCCGTTAGGAACCTGTTGAGAGGACCACAAAAAAGAGCTCTGATAATAGTTCCTTTGAAAGGGATTTGAAGCTATCCTTGAGCCAAAGCCGGGCTTGAATGCTGACCAAAAAACAGGAAAAAGTCTAGGACTTCTAGAAACGATTAGCATGTCAAAGCCGTTCCTTTTCCCAGCGTCTAATCAGGCTTTCTTCTTCATTGTGTATGGGAGTACGCTTTCACACAGAAGAGACATCTGTGCAATGCTTTAACCTTTTTGAGGGGAAGGAAAGATAGACAATACCTCCCAGCGTTAGGGATGTGGGCCATGTCCTATAAAGCCTTTTGAGCAACACAGTTGGCCCTGGCGCACCGCTGCTTCATGCTTTGTGGTCACCGCAGGCAGCCAGAGGGTTAATGATGCAGCGCCTTCAGCAATTGTACCCCACGCACCGTCTAGAGGGGGGGGGGGGGCGGCGGCAGAATATTCCCAGGGTATTCTGTGTTTGCGCAGCTTGTCATATCACCACACTTTTATAATTATACTAATTGCCGCAGCATGTCATAAATGTGCCTCACACGGAGACTACACCGCGCATGCATCCGTATGAAGGCAGACTCATTGGATCACAGTGTTCTCATGGAAAAATGACAGCTTTTCCTAGGGCTCATCATGAAAATAAATTACCCCTGTTGTTTTATTTCATTTATGCAGATACTTAGACTTGTAATGGGAAATAAACAGCATTTTTGGAATTCTTATATGGGCTGTGCAGGAAGTTGTTGGCTCTTACAACGCCCTTTGATGTTTCTCAATGCCTTTTACTAAATGTTCCAGCAGAAATCCATGGCTGCCAGCGCTGTAATGGAGAAAACGCGTAGACTATGAAACCTGTTTACAGGATATGCCAGTGGTCTTGACATCATAGGGTTCATCAGTAGTTGGAGGGCCTCTATGTCATATTGTAATGCAGAATGTCATGTAAACCCAGTCCTAGTTGTGAATTTGGTCATTTTTTAAGTTTATTATCTTTTATATACTTTTAAGGGATTTCCAGTGCTACATATATTTTTTAAAAGGACATCAGATTGTCTTAAAATAGAAAAAAAAAAACGACCTATCTGTTTGTTCCTCTTTTGCTGCTATTTTGAAGGTGCGCAGGTTCCTCCTAAATTTCACTTTGTGGTTCCCTTCTTGACTGGGCCGTGTTCACGTGACAATTAGGGCCTTTGTGGCACAGATTTCTGAAGCAGAAATTGGCTACAATCGTATCTTTGCACAGACACATTCACTCCTATGGCCCACACGGACCTGATCTTAGTCAGCTAGTGACTAGGTTCAAACCATTTTCTGAGAGCCTCTGATTTTGGACTCTGACTAAAAATCATGATCTACCACTCCTTTAGGCACTAATTATACTAGCCTTGTCTAGCCACAGGCCTGTTTTTACCACTGTTTAAATGCCGACAAGTTGGCTCTAGGATAGGTCTGTTCGATATTCTTATATATATAGGGAACCTGTTATGTCTCCTAAGCCCTATAGACCCTCCCCAGTACCTTGTAGATAAACGG
This sequence comes from Hyla sarda, assembly GCF_029499605.1. Taxonomy (NCBI): domain Eukaryota; kingdom Metazoa; phylum Chordata; class Amphibia; order Anura; family Hylidae; genus Hyla; species Hyla sarda. The sequence goes on from NC_079195.1 coordinate 185,417,031, forward strand.
CACAGCATTTGAATGCTGCACCCATACGCTTCCTCTGATTCCACTCTAGAGAAAAAAACAGCTTTAATGATGGCTTTCCAACTGGGAGTAAGTAGTCATGGAGGCGGAGCCACAGTGAGGTGTCACGCTGCCTTCCCTTCTCTCCACCACTCGCACTTAATTGACACACTGGGTTCCGTGCACTTTGTGCAAAGAGGATAGCAGGGGCAGTGTGACTACTTTTTCTGTGGCTCCGCCTCCAGGTCTACTTACCTGTCAGGACTACATGTTATCTGGACAGTATTTGAACAATGGTGTGAAATACCACTCAAACCAGTTTCTACTCCTCGTATAGATGAGTTCTCCATGAATGTATGGATGGTTGGTGATATGTTCTTATGAATGTCATCTGATTAATGATATTAATTTCTCCGCCATCTATTGGAGAACTATTCCGGACTGGGTGACCTTGCATAGTCATTTGTGATGGTTTGCATTTTGTTTGCCTTGACATCATGTAGTCATTTATATTCTATAGGCGTTCATGTGTGGAAATGTTTTTGAGCTCATGGTTTCCATCACTCGGCTTTTGCCAATCATTTGGCCATTACATTCTGTGCACTTTTCAGACAATGTGAATAATGAGTCTTGTTGTCGAGCTTGTTCTATTTTCTGTTAGGTTAATAGTCCATCATTGATACCTGTAAGTAGTGTTCTGTTTGCTGTAGCTATGTACACATCTGCTATTCACGTAGGTCAGGAGCTCCTCACCTTCTAATTACTGGTTTTTAAGCTCTTTTTACTTATATGTACTTTGTGGCGGTAAATGTCTTTTTAGCTGGGGGTTGGAACAGCGGTGGGGAGCATACATATGTTGAACTTCATTCAGTCTTGCTCATGAAGGTAGAGGCTGATGGCCTTGTATCTAGTGTATATATCAGTTGGATTTGTTGTTTTTATTTGGCCCCCTCAAGGAATGTTTATCCTAAGGTTGCATTCACATGACGTTCTGATCAAACGGTAGCTGGATCAAGCGGGAGAATTTGAAAACCACCTGCAGCCCCACCCTATTTATTTCAGTGAGCCGGACAGAGGCAGCTAGTTACTCCGGCAACTCATTTTTGGACTGTATCAGATTCTGGTGGACCAAAACCACGGCACACCACGATATTCAGTCCGACAACAAAAATTAATAAGGTCCAAAAGTGAACCGAATGCAGTACCTAGCTTACTCCATACAGCTCATTTAAATGAAGGGGGTGCGGCAGGGAAGCGACAGCGGATGGTTGTCAAATTTTCCCACCAGATCTGGCTGCTGTATGGCCAACGCATCATATGAATGAGTCCTAATAAATATTTCTAACAACAAACAACCCCTTTTTCTAAACAGTATGCAGTTAGCACTTTAGCGCCACCTGGTGGCACCTGTAAATAGCCAGAATTTTATCATCTAACTCTACATTAAGCAGGAGATTTGGAGCACTGTAAGATCTCTGAACAAAATATATTTACATATTATGCTAGGTTCTTACCACCATTCTTACATTAACAGTCACAGCCTGCAAATTTCATATTGACAAAACAAAATGGACAAAAATGTCTTGAAAAAACAAATGGTTAAAAAAGGGCATTTTCTGAGACTGTATGATCCACAGGCCATCAATCGCTGTCCATTGCCATCACTACAAAACCCTGCACTGTTCATTGTATAGTGGTGGTGCTGGGTAACTGCAGCTCAGTCCCTAATCACTTCAGAGGAAGCTGAGCTGCAGTTACCCGGCACCACCACTATACAATGAATGGCATGGATTTCCTGGCTCCGTTCACTGTGTGCAGGGTGCTGAACAGCTGATCATCAGGGGTGTTAAGTGTTGATCAGCGATTGATGGTTTGTCCCAGTGTTTTCCAACCCGTGTGCCCCCAGCTGTTGCAAAACTACAATTACCAGCAAGCTGTTCATGCCCGAAGTTGCTTGCAACAGCTGCAGGGACACGGGTTGGGAAACACTGGTCTATCCTATGAATATACCATTAATCATGTTGTCCCGAAAAACCCCTTCAAAAGTGTTCCAAATTCCAGAAAGAAGGTCTGAAAGTTTGAAACCCATTTTGCTCAAATTGAGTTACAAAGTACTCCATGTGAACATAGCCTTAAAAGAATAACCTCTTCAAATGGCTGGAATTAAAATAAAATATAAAAGTAAAAAAATTCATTTTTGGCATGTAATGTCCAGTAATGCTTCTGACCCGGTTTTAATAGGTGATCATTTTTTAGGTTGGCTTTACTGGTTACTGCGATAACGCCATTTTTTTGTAGGCTTTATTCATCTGTACATGTTTTGCGAGAGCATTTGGAAAGAATCGTCAATCATGTGGAAAATCTCATCCGTGTTACATCTAGCCGTCTATAACTGTAGCCCGCCGGAGATTATGTGCAGCGCGCTCCGCAGGAATAATTGGGTGCAGATAAGGCATTTCCACTTGTTAGGACGTCTGTATGAAAACGTTGCTTCTGGCTGGGAATAAGATGATGTGGCAGCTCCGGGACATGTTGGATGGGAGCCGCTTACTCTCTGCGTCTCCCAAACCAGTAGCTCCTCATCACTGTCATTTCACAAGACCTGCAAAGCAGTGAACGGTGAATTGATCCTATCATGAAAGCCTTGCTGGGAGAATTCCATTAGGGTCACTCTGTCTTCCTGTAAGCGCCTTCACCGGGAATCCAAACATCTTTATTAGCTGTTATCGACATGTTTTATGAAGTATTAATATATGAATGATGGCGCCTCCTGACATTTCAGTATTTTTGAAGACTATTAGGATAGGAATTTTAATATGTTAATGTACATGGAAATAGTAATCCTTCTGGCCGGTGTGAAGGCTGTGTAGGGAAGTGAAGATGTGGGCGAGATAGAAAATGGATATCCGTGCAGGACACAAGCTTTTCATTGCTTTTAATGGGACCTATATGATCCTTTCTCATTGGTTGCGGTGCAGGTGAATTGACCATTTGGGGCTCGTTCACATGGCCATTTTGCTCCGGTAAAGGGAGCTCTGTCAGCCATTCTGTCGGAACAACGGGAGTTGAGCAGAGAAAAAAATATTGCATGTCCTATTTTTTTTACTCTCCGCTCATCTCCTGTAGAATACTGAATCCCTGGCAGACCCCATTCAAGTCGACCCAGTGGTGTCACTTGTCCTCAACCCGTTCTTGGTCCGTTCAGCACTTTTTATTTTTCAGTTGTACCCAGATGGAGCATAACTGTGGTGTGAACTTAGTCTTATTGTTGAGATCCCCCCCCCCCTAATAATGCAGCTGATCACTGGGGTCCTCACAGAAGGACACCTAGTAATGAGCTGATCATCACAGGAAGCCAAAACTAGAGAGTAGAAATGGGAAGTGTACTTTATAGACCGACTTTATAGCCGAAGACTGTAAATAGTTGCAATAAACTTTAGTTTTTGTCATGATCACGTTGAAATGCTCCTATAGGCAGGCAAAATGGTATAGAGTGGCATTTAGCACCCCATTACCCAGTATTTGTAACAGAGGTGGTACCATGTAAAGAGACTAGTATGGTGTACATAACTTTTCAGAATGTTAGCGATCATGTATTCCAGTACATCTATGTGTGACATGCTGGTGCCATGAGATCAAATATGTTGGCTCTGCCTCCCCAGATCGTATGCTCAGCTGTTTCTTAGGAATCTCCGTTCCACTGGCTCCTTACATCTTGTCAGATGTGTCGTCTTGACCCCACCTATCCTAGATGTGATGGGAACAGCTGCAATGTCAACCTGTGGGCTCCATTTAACAGATGGGCTGTCCTGCAGGAGAAGGAAAGTATGAATACACACACGTTCGTCTTCACACTTTGCGGCCCGGCCTCTGAGAGTCTATAAATGTAATAGCTAGAAACTTTATTTATTTATTTATTTATTTATTTATTTTTAAGCCTGAAGGTGCCATTTAAATTACATAGACTCTTCCTCCAAATGATCATACATAGGTTAACTTTAAAGGGGTACTCTGGTGGAAAAACACTTTTCTAAATCAACTGGTGCCAGAAAGTTAAACAGATTTGTACATTACTTTTATTAAAAAATCTTTACCCTTCCAGTACTTTTTAGCAGCTGTATGCTACAGAGGAAATGTATTTTCTTTTTGAATTTCTTTTTTGTCTTGTCCACAGTGCACCCCTAGACATCTTATCCCCTATCCAAAGGAGGGGATAGGGGATAACATGTCTGATCCTGGGCTTCCGGCGCTGGGGATCCCGGCATTCGTTTAGAGCGTCTGGTTCAGCGTTGGAGGCTAGTGACGTCACGCCCCGATAGTGACATCACGGCCACGTCCCCTCAATGCAAGTCTATGGGAGGGGGCGTGACGGCCGTCACGCCCCCTCCCATAGACTTGCATTGAAGGGGCATGGCCATTACGTCACAGGCGGACCGTGACGTCACAAGCCTCCGCCCCCCCATCGCCAGTCATCCTTCATGGAGCGAAGTTTGCTCCGTGCGCCAGATGTCTGGGGTGCTGCAGCCAAGATATCGGGGGTCCCCAGTGGAGTATTCTTTGGATAGGGGATAAGATGTCTAGGGGTGGAGTACTCCTAGATAGATGACAAGCTTACAAGCCTACTGCCATGCTTCCAGTAAAGTTTTGCTCCCAAAAATACAGAACAAGAGCGCAATACAAGAATGTGTGTTATGTAGCCACTAGAGATAAGCGAACTTACAGTAAATTCGATTCGTCACGAACTTCTCGGCTCGGCAGTTGATGACTTTTCCTGCATAAATGAGTTCAGCTTTCAGGTGCTCCGGTGGGCTGGAAAAGGTGGATACATTCCTAGGAAAGAGTCTCCTAGGACTGTATCCACCTTTTCCAGCCCACCGGAGCACCTGAAAGCTGAACTAATTTATGCAGGAAAAGTCATCAACTGCCGAGCCGAGAAGTTCGTGATGAATCGAATTTACTGTAAGTTCGCTCATCTCTAGTAGCCACATTAGTGGGTTACACCAAAGGGTGCAGTGAAAGTCGCAGGTTTCACAGATCTCCAGTGAATGCAGCCTGTGGCAGTTGCACAACCTTTACCATTCACTTCTTCTAAAAAGTGGGAAAAGGTACAAACTGTGTAAAAGTCGCTCGATTTAGGACAAATGACCTGACCAGTAAAAATCCATCACTGGCCGCTTTACAAACTTCATCTACAAGATGCATAATGACTATTCTACTTACCCAGATTGATTCTGATTTGGGATTTAAGTAAGGGACTTGGCAGCCGGGCATGAAGGTCTTTTTTAATCTTGTAGAATTAATCTCTTGGTTGAAGGGCGAGGGGAACGGCAGTGGAGGTGAAGTCCTGAAAAAAGAAAGTGGATCACTACACAATGACATCCTACAAAGGAAGTCCTACTCCCTCCTATACTTCAGTGTTCATGTTTGCAGACTTTGTAAAGAGATGACTGACTGTCTCAGCGTCCCCGCCGGGAGATGGCTGCATGCTATCAACACTGCCTTTTGAAGTAGATGAACGGGACCTCTTTGCATCGCTGTATCCTTTTTAAAGGGGTTCTCCGGTGGAAAACTTTTTCTTTAACCCCTTAAGGACGTTTTTGCATTTTCATTTTTTCCTCATCACCTTCTAAAAATCATAACTCTTTGAATTTTGCACCTAAAAATCCATATGATGGCTTATTTTTTGTGCCACTAATTCTACTATGCAGTGACATTAGTCATTTTACCAAAAAATCCATGGCGAAACGGAGAAAAAATTTCATTTTGTAAGTTTTGGGGGCTTCTGTTTCTACGCAGTGCATTTTTTGGTCAAAATGACACCTTATCTTTATTCTGTAGGTCCATACGGTTAAAATGATACCCTACTTATATAGGTTGGATTATGTCGTATTTCTGAAAAAAATCATAACTACATGCAGGAAAATGTATACTTTTAAAATTGTCATCTTCTAACCTTTGTAACTTTTTTATTTTTCCGCGTACAGGCCAGTATGAGGGCTCATTTTTTGCGCCGTGTTCTGAAGTTTTTATTGGTACCATTTTTGTGTTGATCGGACTTTTTGATCGCTTTTTATTCATTTTTTTTTATGATATAAAAAGTGACCAAAAATACGCTATTTTGGACTTTGGAATTTTTTTGCGCTTACGACATTGACCGTGCGGTTTAATTGATATAATTTTATAGTTCGGACCTTTACGCACGCGGCGATACCACATATGTTTAATTTTTGTTTTTATTTACACAGTTTTTTTTTTTTAATGGGAAAAGGGGGGTGATTCAAACTTTTATTAGGGAAGGGGTTAAATGACCTTTTAACTTTTTTTTTTTGCAGTGTTATAGCTCCCATAGACCCTGTCTTTCACACTGAGGTACCCCCTGAGTCCTTAAGAGGTTAAATCAACTGGTGCCAGAAAGTTAAACAGATTTGTAAATTACTTCTATTAAAAAAAAAGAAAATCTTAATCCTTTCAGTACTTATTAGCTGCTGAATACTACAGAGGAAGTTCTTTTCTTTTTGGAACACGGTGCTCTCTGCTGACATCACAAACAAAGTGCTCTCTGCTGACATCTCTTTCCATTTTAGGAACTGTCCAGAGCAGCTAGGCCGACATTTATCATAGTCTTTAGACTGTTTTTTTTTTTTTTGTGTCTAGAAAAGGCGCAAAAAAGACGCAAGCAGGGTTTATTTGGGCCTTTTGGTTTACACATTTCTGCTGATTTTGAGTTGCAATCCACTGATTTTGGCAATACACATGATATGGAAGGGTTTTATGAACTGCGCCTTTTTGTGACAAGGCACAAAAAAGGTGCAAAGTCACTGAAAAGTCTCTAAAACTACACCAGCCCAGACTTAGCTTAGCTTTTTGGTGTATGTGAAGAGAGAAATTTCAGAAAATGTGTCCTGCACAAAATGTATCAAATGCTCTGTGACCATTTAATAAATTTGGTGCTCCTACACATTACCAGCACACAAAAAAGTGTAGAAAAATGCTTCACTTACACCTACAATTATAAATGCTTCACTTACACCTACAATTATAAATGCTTCACTTACACCTACAATTATAAATGCCGGCCCATATGTTTGCTATGGGGATGTTCTCCTACTGTGGACAGTTCTTAAAATGGACAGAGATGTCAGCAGAGAGCTCTGTGTTCCAAAAAGAAAATAATTTCCTCTGTCGGACTCAGCAGCTAATAAGTACTGGAAGGATTAAGATTTTTTAATAGAAGTAATTTACAAATCTGTTTAACTTTCTGGCACCAGTTGATTTATAAAAAAAAAAAAAAAAAAAAAAAAAAAATAAGTTTTCCACCGGAGTACCCCTTTAAGTGTAGTTTGAGCAGTCGGCATAACAACCCTTTGAATCACCTTGCAACACACTGGCAGGCGCAACTCCAGCAGCATTACCGAACAGCCAAACACTGTGCTGTATTTGCGGTGCGGCCCCATAAATGTAGCAAAGTCCATAAATATAATAGTACAGTAGTAGAAATAAATGATCGCACTAAAATGTGTAGCTTTATTTGGTGCAGTTCATCGGTGCGGACACTTCGTAACAGACAAGTATGCAGGATACCGAGTTAGAGGGGTACTCCGGTGAAAAACTATTTTTTTTTTTCCTTTTTTAAATCAACTGGTGCCAGAAAGTTAAACAGATTTATAAATGACTTTTATTTAAAAATCTTAACCATTCCAGTACTTATCAGCTGCTATATGCTCCACAGGAAGTTCTTTTCTTTTTAAATTTCTTTTCAGTCTGACCACACTGCTCTCTGCTGACACTTCTGTCCATGTAAGGAACTGTCCAGAGTAGGAACAAATCCCCATAGCAAACCTATCCTGCTCTGGACAGTTCCTGACATGGACAGAGGTGTCAGCAGAGAGCAGTGTGGTCAGACAGAAAAGAAAAGAAACTTCCTGCGGAGCATAAAGCAGCTGATAAGTCCTGGAAGGGTAAGATTTAACTTTATTGTACCAGTTGATTTAAAAATAAGTTTTTCACTGGAGTACCTATTTAAAACTGGTTACAGCTGTTACGGGTGTGTGCCGATATAGTGAAATAAAGTTTTCGCACCGATGAACTGTAATAAATAAAGGTAAACAATTATCCGTGCTCAAGTGGTGAGTGCAACCATTTATTTCTACTACACTCTCTCTCTCTCTCTCTCTCTCTCTCTCTCTCTCTCTCTCTCTCTCTCTCTCTCTCTCTAGTGATTAGTAGTCATGACATCGGTTTGAGTGACATCTAAATGGGACTGGGGTCACAGGGCTGAAAATTGGATGTCAGTCAGGGGTATGTGATCTCATTTAGTGGGAATGCTGAGCTACCCATTGTATCCAGTTTATGGTACATAGCACTCATGGAGAGCAGCCCAGATCTGCCCATATTCGTGTAGCTTTAGATGTTGTGCACGTGAATCACATATACTTTCCATGAATTTATGTTACCAGAAGGAACAAGGACATCTAGGTGTCCATTAAAAGGATTTGTGACAGATTTGCTTCAGTGGACACCTTTTGGTCCCCTAATGTCAAGAGCCTGCAACGCATGTGGCATTGTGCATTAGTTTAAAGGGGTTTTTCTTCTGAAAACATCCTCAAGATAAGTGACAAATGTCAGAGACATGCCAAAAGTTTCCATCAAACCGCCACCGATTACCAGATCAAGGTGGGAGAAACATACGGCTCTGCATGTGACACTCTCCATTGTCTTTATAGCCTGTTTTGTGCAGCTGTGAGTGAGACGGGGAGAGAAGCGCCAAGTTGTGCACTTCTCCCACCAGGCTTTGATGATCGGTGGGGAGCTAAAACCCAGACTTTAACGGATCAAAACTATTGACATCCAATAGAAATAAAATGTCCAGAATGAATGTCACTGGGCCAAAAATACAACACCTTCATCAAATTACAAGGCTCCAGTCACACATGAATCAGCATATACTTTATTAGTTGCAATAAAAGTTAAAACATACATAGATAATAGATAAACATACCCCTATGTACGTTTCGCTATGGCTTCCTCAGGGGGGCGTCAGGCCCCCTGAGGAAGCCATAGCAAAACGTATGTAGGGGTAGGTGGTACAGAGCTCCTGACTGCATGCATTTTCTCCATTGCTTTCTCTTTTTGTGCCTATCATTCCATCTCTTGATCATTGCCTGGCCTTTACTAGGTTTGTCCAGTTGTTGCCATGGATTTGTTCTTATAACACCTATTGATATGCACTTGATGGATCATTATTGTAATAATTGTATGCACTTTAGTTGTATCTACTACCCTCATATGCACCTATATGTTATCAGTGTGGATTCTTCCATTATCTATGCATGTTTTAACTTTTATTGTGACTAATAAAGTAAATGCTGATTCATATGTGACTGGAGCCTTGTAATTTGGTGAAGGAGAAAACTATTGATATGTCAATTATTAAAATTTTCTTTTTTTTTTTTTTTGCATAAAATTCTTCCAGAATTTTGTTGACAAGCTAATAATATAGCTATATCTTTGGATGAAGTGAAGTAAATTACTCATGGCAGCTTTAACCTGTCTGCGTCTCTATGTCCTTAGGGTAATGCAACATGTGGGCACTTAAGAGCTGTCATTGTTCTTAAACCTTATAAAGACTTCTTCCTCTAATTCTATTCAATATGTCCTGGAATCATCTTATTGTCTCTCTCAATCAATATCACTTTGTGTGTTGTCAGCGCTGCTTGGGGGACTTCAGGGCTCAATTCCTGGACAAACCATTTAGAATGGATAAAGTCGGCCCCGTTAATTGGGTTTACTAAATGAGAGAAAGTATTTATAGAGGCAGCGCCGATCCAGCAGAGGGTAAAGTGCAGCAACGCTCTGGGCTCTGCAGACCTATTAACCACTGGCCGGGATAAGTGGGAAACAATATGCACTTGTTTAGGTCTTCTAGAAGAAACTACAGGAACATGATGGTGACGTCACCACCACATCTATCCTGGACTTTGAATGCGTACAGAAATGTTTTTACTGTTTAATGTATTTTCCCAAGCTGAGCTTTAGTTTGACCTCATTAGTTTTGTATTTTTCTTTTTTATATTCATTCAGTTGCTCAGCCCTATATACTACCCCAGGAGATGGTTTTGGTTTAGAAATCACATTAGTCCTCTTCTATAATATAGAACAGTGTTTTCCAAACAGGGTGCCTCCAGCTGTTGCAAAACCACAACTCCCAGCATGCCCAGACAGCCGAAGGCATGCTGGGAGATGTAGTGTTGCAACAGCTGGAGGTACCCTGGTTGGGAAACACTGATACAGAAGATTGCCCCCTTCATTCAGAACCATAGCAGAAAGTTAAACAGATTTGTAAATGACTTCTATTAAAAAATCTTAATCCTTTCAGTACTTATGAGCTTCTGAAGTTAAGGTTGTTCTTTTCTGTCTAAGTGCTCTCTGATGACACGTGTCTCGGGGACCGCCCAGTTTAGAAGAGGTTTGCTATGGGGATTTGCTTCTAAACTGGGCGGTTCCCGAGACACGTATCATCAGAGAGCACTTAGACAGAAAAGAACAACCTTAACTTCAGCAGCTCATAAGTACTGAAAGGATTAAGATTTTTTAATAGAAGTAATATACAAATCTGTTTAACTTTCTGTAGCCAGTTGATATATAAAAAATTGTTTTTTCCTGGATAACCCCTTTAAACATTTGCTAAGTACTCTAATGGGGAGATTTATCAAAACCTGTGCAGAGGAAAAGTTGCCCAGTTGCCCATAGCAACCAATCAGATCGCTTCTTACATTTTGCAGATGCCTTGTTAAAAATGAAAGAAGCGAGCTGATTGGTTGCTATGGGCAACTGGGCAACTTTTCCTCTGCACAGGTTTTGATAAATCTCCCACGAAGACTTTATCTCTGTCTTTTCTATGTAGCAGAGCAGACCTGTCCTTATACTACGTTACATAGAGCAGCAGAGTCTGATGTTACATCTGCCTTAAATGGGGTACTCCAGTGGAATTTTTTTATTTAATCAACTGGTGCCAGAAAGTTAAACAGATTTTTTAATGACTTCTATATAAAAATCTTAATCCTTCCAGTACTTATCAGCTGCTGAATGCTCCAGAGGAAGTTGTGTAGTTCTTTTCTGTCTGACCGCAGTGCTCTCTGCTGACACCTCTGTGGATAGGTTTGCTATGGGGATTTGTTCCTAAAATGGACAGAGGTGTCAGCAGAGAGCACTGTGGTCAGACAGAAAAGAAATTCAAAAAGAAAAGAACTTCCTGTGGAGCATACAGCAGCTGATAAATATTGGAAGGATTAAAGGAAAACTGTCACATGTTCACTCTTGCACTAACCACAGATACGATATGATCCCTACCTTGCCCGGATCCGTCCGTCCGTTTGCCCGCAATCTTGGTTTTTCTATATATGCAAATGTGGCTGTAACTGGCATGGGCGGGGTTTTCAGGAGCCTAGTTGAACTGTGATGTCAGCACCGCCTGTCCGCAACGCCCGCTTATGAATATTCATCCCCCCTCCCTCCAGCTCTCCCTTTCCCGCCGCTCCTAACTGGTCTTCACTGCGCATGTCAGGAAGCGGCACATGCGCAGTGAAAACCAGTTAGGAGCGGTGGGAGAGGGAGAGCCGGAGGGAGGGGGATGAATATTCACAAGCACTGACGTCACAGTGCCACTAGGCTCCTGAAAACCCCGCCTGTGCCAATTATAGCCACATTTGCATACATAGAAAAACTAAGATTAGTCAGCACTCTATTACTTCTGACTATTGCAGTGTTGTTTGTATACATCAGGTCACGTCCATTATTTCTAGATTATAGGTAAGTCGATTACTTCTGTCTGCTCTCTAATTTACTTTCTTCAATGTGCTGGCATGAACCGCTGGCATCATTCACAATATTACCCTACTTACGTGAGGTCCCGTAGACAAGGAGTGTGGGTTAAAAAGGGCACCCCTCCCCATTTGTAAGTTTACTGTGGTTATATTACCTGTAAACATATTTAAATCTTCTTTTAAAACTGGGACCCAACATTGTCAACCTGCACTTCATTCTCTTATGTCTCATCAAAGTATAGAAAAGTAATGTTATGACCACATTGTACCTGGCCCATATGCAGAACTGAGATATCATCAGGAAGCAGTCCCTCTGGTCAGCCATGCAGAACAAAAGGGCCAAAACTTAGATTTTGCCATCATAACTCACAACTTTATCATATAAATGGGGATAATAATACCCCCATACTCTGTACCCTGTTCCCACTTGACTGCTACTTTGGTGATATAAAGTCTTTATTCTACAATATTGAAAATAATCAAAACTTAAATATAAGTTGGTGTTGGTAAAATTATATTTTGATATCTATGTTCTCTGTATTCATATATAGTCTAACTTTAGATGGTGTTGGCCGGTTTTATCTAGTTTCTATTAACCATTGTCTTAGTTCTGGCCAGTGCCCAGTGATGCTCGAAAACTATCCAAAGGACCTTGGTAAATAATGGGGCTTTTGTTGGATAATAAGCTTTTTCTATGATAAGAAAGAAAGTGTAAAAGGAACCCTGTGATTGGTAATAATGTTATACACCCTGAGCCACCGGGGTTCCTTAGCCAATCAGCTCACACTCAGAGTGTTGCCATATACAAGGGCTGTAATCTATCTTGGGGTAGGATTTTCTTCTGCGGAGCTGTTTCTCTGCATGTAAGAGAACATCCACCTGGAGTTGACTGATCACAGGGAGAATTAGATCCTAAGGCTAGGTTTAGACTATGGAATCTCCAATCGACTGCAATGTGTTCCGCCTGAGTATTTCCGCCTAAAGAATGAGCAACGCCATTCCTTAGTGGAAATTTCCAAGTGGATTTTCCGTTCACAAATTCCGAAGTGTGAATTTGTGAACGGAAACCCGTTCACTCCCCTATACATTTTAGCAAGCAGAATTTCTGCCTGCAATTTCAAAACGGAATTGCAGGCGGAAATTCCTTAGTGTGAACCTAGCCTAACAGTTGGTGTCTGAATCGGCATGTTCTTGGAGCCTGCTGTCCATACAAGCATTTCCCATCACTAAACTGATCTCAGGTCATGGATGGGTTTTGAGATGCTTTTTCTAGCTTTTCTCCACTCTGACTAGATCAGTGGTCTCCAAGCTGTGGACCTCCAGCTGTTGCACACCTACAACTAGTATGTCTGGACAGCCGATGGAGTAGCTAGATGCTTGAGTTCCTCTCTAAAGCCCCCCAATAGGATATCAGGATTTTCCCAACCTGACAACCCCTGTTCACCTTTATATGTAAGGTGAGCAGTATACCTATTTTTAATTTTTTAAATTTTTTTATTTTTTATTTTGAATGATTTTGTCCCTTTTGTTTATAGCTTATTAGTGGTATAATCTGGAATAAGACCATACTGATCTAGTGCTGCCTATGACAGCTGTAGCTGAATGTAGATCGCCATTGACTCTACTGCTGCTTAGAGTTACAGCACTAAGAAATGACGGTATTGTGACCCCAATGTCCATTTTATTCGGCCTCTCGGTTGACATTGGAGGCTTTCTTTCTTTTTTTATCTGTAGAGATGAGAGATTTATAGCTTTTACTTACCTATCAATATGAAAAATGAAGCAATTTTCAATGTCCTTTTTTATGTCTTTTCCTCTCTAGGAAGTTTTATGTTGCAGAGGATGTTATCGGGACAAAAGTCGCCCTTTGGAAATCCAATTTGATTATTGGCCTGTCCCTTGACCCTCTCACCCCTTAGATCTATTTTGCACAGATGTTTTGAGGGTTGACCGGCACAGTGATGACTCTGCCTGCATACATTGTTCATCTTCATATAGGCTCTCATTGTAGCGGAGGCCTGTCCCTGATGTATTGGGAGTATGTAGTCACGGTCACAGGGGGAATACATCAAATACACTAAGTGAGTAGCTGACATATCTATTGTGCACTCACTCTAGATATAGGCGAGTATTAATCACAAGACGTGTAAGTGTCATTAGAGTAGAATCCCTCGTAATTCATTGAGGTTAGAGAGTATATTGTGGCCCTATGACTGTGGTCATGGTTCATGTCAGTGAGCTCATTTCAGCTTATGGGCCCCTTTGGATTTGAAGGAAAATCATATTAAGTCACAAGGGAAATTGCAAAATTAGAGAAAGGAACAGTTTAAGCGGAGTTCATATTTGTGGGATTTGTTGCAGTTTTTTTGTGACTAAGCCAAGAAGGGATACAAAAGGCTTGGGATGTTTTTAAAAAAATGCAGCTTTTCTGCAGTTGGAGATTCACACAATATGGTCCTGATTTACTAAGAGTGTTGTGTAGGTTTCTTTGTGGGTTTTAATTCCCTACAATTTTTTCCCTCAGTATTTACTAAGGTTTCCCTACATTTTCCACTTTTCCTACATTTTTCTTTTTTTTACACATGCTCTGATCTGTCGGGTTTTCCTCAGCTCAAATCCACCACATTTTCTGTGGAAACCTTAGTAAATATGCAGTTTTTTGTGAAAATGTTGGGAACACACCCCTTTTCGGTGGCCACACCCCCTTTCCCCGATGACTACACCCCTTTTTCGGGTTTTCTCAGTAAAATGGAGAGTTTGTCGGGTTTTTTCAAATTTGGCGCAGACAGAATTTCTGGCGCAATGGCCAGAATCTGGCGCACAACCCGACAAAACATGTCGGGTTTACGATAGTAAATCAGGGCCATTGTGTTACAGATTTGTTGCAAAATTATTAGTGCCTATTATGTAGTTCTGAAAATTAATATAAATCAATGGATGTTGATTCTTTCCCAAAGCATTTCTGTTGCAGAATTCACAAAAGTAAAAATGTTATTGCGGATATTGACTGCTCCACTGAAATGAATAGTGAACATTTGCAACAAATTACAAGCGTACCCGTGACAGATCACCAGTGCTTAGTTTTACTGTACACATTGTAGAAATAATCAGGGGACTAAAGTTGAACATTGTGGATTGGTCTCTATAGCCTGGGTGTTATTTCTTTAATAATGTTATGGATTTTGTTATCTCCACTATATCCGGTCGATCTGATGGCTCCTCTTTAAAGGGGTATTCCAGGCAAAAACTTTTTTTTATATATCACCTGGCTCCGGAAAGTTAAACAGATTTGTAAATTACTTCTATGAAAATTTTTTTAATCCTTCCAATAGTTATTAGCTTCTGAAATTTTCTGTCTAACTGCTCATTGATGATGTCACGTCCCGGGACGTGAGTCATCAGAAAGCAGTTAGACAGAAAAAAAACAACTCAACTTCAGAAGCTAATAACTATTGCGAGGATTAAGATTTTTTAATAGAAGTAATTTACAAATTTGTTTAACTTTCCGGAGCCAGTTGATATAGATAAAAAAAAAAACGTTTTGGCCTGGAATACCCCTTTAAGAATCGGTCGCACCCTTTCTTTGTCATCGAGTCTGCACTGCTGCCAATTTACTAATTGCTATGAGTAATTGTAATTGGTATTACATAAAGCTGAAGGGATTGTTGGCAAGCACATTCACCATTACACCTTAGTATGTCTCAGGGTTTATTTTTTAACTTACACTAAAGCCTAAAGATTTTTGATCTTATTACTTGAATGTGAAATGCAGTTTCCAGTTAACAGATAACGTATAGAGTTACATAAGCTTAACCAAGGAGGCATGGAAGGCAAGGCCTGAAACGTGCCAGTGGTGGACCCCCCTGTTAAAGTGAAATACAGAAGAGTGATTGTATTTTGGATCCTAAGGTTTCACCTATTTAGTCAGTATGTTAAAGGGAACAGAACTCCAGGGAACTGAAATGATCAGACACTTATCCCCTATGCACAGGATCTGGGATAAGTGTCTGATCGCAGGGAGTCCAACCACTGGAACCCCCCGCGTTCTCTTGTACAGGGCCCCCAGCTACCTATGGGTCCTCGCCACGCTCCGGCCCCCAGTTTTCTGATCAGCCAATCGCCAACCGACGCGATGTCCCGCCTCAGCCAATGATTGGCTGAGTGAGCCGTCGCTTGCTCTCGTCCAAGAAGGTAAGAGGCTGGATCGCTCCAAGGACAGGTAAGTATCCGAGGCCCCACACAAGAGATCGCAGGGGGATCCTGTGCATATTGTATAAGTGGCTTATAAATTAAGTTCCCTAGAGTACCCCTGTACGTTTTCTATCCATTTTGGCTGGGGATATCTGGGTTGTGACTTTGTTAGATGAGTTCAGCTAATGTTGCCTAGTCTTTCACAGAAAAGTGGGCAAACACAGGTCTTGCCTCCTAAGTCCTTGAGATAGTGAAAAGAACAAATTGGTTACCACTTTGGACGTGCAGAATGATTTTCTAATATGAATCTATTCAACTATTGGCACACTGGCACTTTGTACAATTAATAAAGTCATGGCTAAACCTTAATGGTTGGCCACTCAGCTGGTATCTGGTATAACTGAGAAACAATTGGATAGAATATGCAACAAATTGGCAGAAGTGGTCAGATCAAGGACATAGTTACATAGTTACATAGTTACATAGTTAGTACGGTCGAAAAAAGACATATGTCCATCAAGTTCAACCAGGGAAATAAGGGGTAGGGGTGTGGCGCGATATTGGGGAAGGGATGAGATTTTATATTTCTTCATAAGCATTAATCTTATTTTGTTCCAGGAATGTATCTAATCCTGTTTTAAAGCTGTTAATTGTTCCTGCTGTGACCAGTTCCTGAGGTAGACCGTTCCATAAATTCACAGTCCTCATGGTAAAGAAGGCGTGTCGCCCCTTGAGACTAAACTTTTTCTTCTCCAGACGGAGGGAGTGCCCCCTCGTCCTTTGGGGGGGTTTAACCTGGAACAGTTTTTCTCCATATTTTTTGTATGGGCCATTTATATACTTATATACGTTTATCATATCCCCCCTCAACGTCTCTTCTCAAGACTAAACAATTGTAACTCCTTTAATCGCTCCTCATAGCTAAGATGTTCCATGCCCCATATTAGTTTAGTCGCGCGTCTCTGCACCCTTTCCAACTCCGCAGTGTCCCTTTTATGGACAGGTGACCAAAACTGAACAGCATATTCCAGGTGAGGCCGTACCAATGCTTTATAAAGGGGGAGTATTATGTCCCTGTCCCTTGAGTCCATGCCTCTTTTGATACATGACAATATCCTGCCGGCTTTGGAAGCAGCAGCCTGACATTGCATGCTATTCTGTAGTCTGTGATCTACAAGTACACCCAGATCCTTCTCTACCAGTGACTCTGCCAGTTTAATCCCCCCTAAGACATACGATGCATGCAGGTTATTAGTACCCAGATGCATAACTTTACATTTATCCACATTGAACCTCATTTGCCAAGTGGATGCCCAGACACTTAGTCTATCCAAGTCATCTTGTAACTTATGCACATCCTCTATAGACTGTACTGTGCTACAAAGCTTGGTGTCATCTGCAAAGATAGAAACAGAGCTGTTAATACCATCCTCTATATCATTGATAAATAAATTAAACAACAGCGGTCCCAGTACTGAACCTTGGGGTACACCACTAATAACCGGGGACCAATCAGAGTACGAATCATTGACCACCACTCTCTGGGTACGATCCATGAGCCAGTGTTCAATCCAGTTACAAACTAAAATTTCCAAACCCAAAGACCTTAACTTACCTGTCAGACGTCTATGAGGGACAGTATCAAATGCTTTAGCAAAATCCAGAAACACTATATCCACAGCCATTCCTCTGTCAAGGCTTCTACTCACCTCTTCATAAAAGCAAATTAGATTGGTTTGACAACTTCTATCCTTAGTAAACCCATGCTGGCTATCACTTATAATACAATTATCCCCTATGTATTCCTGTATGTAATCCCTTATAAGTCCTTCAAACAATTTACCCACAATGCACGTTAAACTTACCGGTCTATAGTTTCCTGGGGAAGACCTAGAGCCCTTTTTGAAGATTGGCACCACATTCGCCTTGCGCCAGTCCCTTGGCACAATACCAGACACCAGAGAATCTCTAAATATCATGAACAGGGGTACAGATATTACTGAACTTACCTCTCTAAGAACTCTTGGGTGTAGTCCATCCGGCCCTGGAGATTTGCTTACATTTATATCACTTAACTTACCTTGTACCATCTCTACATTAAGCCAGTTCAGTACATTACATGATGTGTTACCAGCACTGACCTGGCCAATGTCAGCTCCTTCTTCCATAGTGTATACAGAACTAAAGAACCCATTCAGTAGCTCCGCCTTCTCTTGATCGCCTGTGACAACCTCCCCATTATCATTATTAAGGGGTCCTACATGCTCTGTCCTTGGTTTTTTTGCATTTATATATCTAAAAAAATATTTAGGATTAGTTTTGCTTTCTTTGGCCACCTGTCTCTCATTTTGAATTTTTGCTGTTTTTATTACATTTTTACAGATTTTATTAAGCTCCTTGTACTGTTTAAATGTTATAGCTGACCCATCAGATTTGTATTTTTTGAAGGCTATTTTTTTGTTGTTTATTGCTCTTTTAACATCATGTGTCAGCCATGTAGGATTTAGTTTTAATCGTTTATATTTGTTCCCCTTTGGTATATATTTAGCTGTATAGTTATTTAGAGTTGATTTAAAGATGTCCCATTTACCTTCTGTATCAGTATTTGAGAACACCTCCCCCCAGTCTATGTCCTGTAGTGCAGCCCTCAGCCCAGGGAAATTTGCCTTTTTAAAGTTATATGTTTTTGCTTTCCCCGCCTGTCTTTGTTTTCTACATTTTAAGTCAAAAGTAACTATATTGTGGTCGCTATTACCAAGGTTTTCCCTCACAGTTACATTACCAACCAGCTCTGCGTTGTTGGAAATGATCAGATCCAACAAGGCATCACTTCTTGTTGGGTCCTCCACAAACTGGCCCATAAAATTATCCTGCAATAAATTTAGGAATTGTCGCCCCTTTGTAGTTTTAGCCAACCCCGGACCCCAATCTATATCTGGATAGTTAAAATCTCCCATTATTACCACTGTACCTGCCCGGGCAGCCCTCTCTATTTGTTTATGCAGCCGAACTTCTATCTCTTCAGTGATATTAGGGGGTCTGTAGATTACACCAAATACTATTTTTTCAGTATTTCCCTCCTTTTGTAATTCTACCCACAATGATTCCACATCCTCAGAATCATCACATACTATGGCATCGTTCACACTGACTTTCATACCACTTCTTACATACAGACAGACTCCACCACCTTTTCTGTTCATTCTATCCTTGCGAAACAATGTAAACCCCTGCAGATTGCCAGCCCAGTCATGCGAGGAGTCCAGCCATGTCTCAGTGACCCCAACTATATCAATATGTTCCTCCAGTATCAAGGCCTCAAGCTCCCCCATTTTATTTGCTAGGCATGGGACATGGGACAGCTTATTTTTTGGAGCAAAATATTGCCAGCTCGGAGAATGTGCCAAGTCTTTAACCCCTTAAGGACACATGACGTACTGGAACGTCATGTGTCCACTCCCGATCTATAACGCGGGGCCACGGCGTGGCCCCGCGTCATAGCGGGTCGGGCCCGGCCTCTAACAACGGCCGGGACCCGTGGCTAATAGCGCGCGGCATTGATCGCTGTGCCGCGCGCTATTAACCCTTTAGACGCGGCGTTCAAAGTTGAACGCCGCGTCTAAAGTGAAACCGAAAGCATGCCGGCTAGCTCAGTGGGCTGTTCGGGATAGCCGCGGTGAAATCGCGGCATCCCGAACAGCTTACAGGACAGCGGGAGGGCCCCTACCTGCCTCCTCGCTGTCCGATCGCCGAATGACTGCTCAGTGCCTGAGATCCAGGCATGAGCAGTCATGCGGCAGAATCGTTGATCACTGGTTTCTTATGAGAAACCAGTGATCAACATAGAAGATCAGTGTGTGCAGTGTTATAGGTCCCTATGGGACCTATAACACTGCAAAAAAAAAAGTGCAAAAAAAAAGTGAATAAACATCATTTAACCCCTTCCCTATTAAAAGTTTGAATCACCCCCCTTTTCCCATAAAAGAAAAAACACAGTGTAAATAAAAATAAAAATAAACATAAATGGTATCGCCGCGTGCGGAAATGTCCGAATTATAAAAATATATCGTTAATTAAACCGCACGGTCAATGGCGTGCGCGCAAAAAAATTCCAAAGTCCAAAATAGTGCATTTTTGGTCACTTTTTATATCATGAAAAAATGAATAAAAAGCGATCAATAAGTCCTATCAATGCAAAAATGGTACCGTTAAAAACCTCAGATCACGGCGCAAAAAATGAGCCCTCATACCGCCCCATACACGGAAAAATAAAAAAGTTATAGGGGTCAGAAGATGACAATTTTAAACGTATTAATTTTCCTGCATGTAGTTATGATTTTTTCCAGAAGTCCGACAAAATCAAACCTATATAAGTAGGGTATCATTTTAATCGTATGGACCTACAGAATACATATCAGGTGTCATTTTTACCGAAAAATGTACTACGTAGAAACGGAAGCCCCCAAAAGTTACAAAACAGCGTTTTTTTTTAAATTTTGTCGCACAATGATTTTTTTTCCCGCTTCACCATAGATTTTTGGGCAAAATGACTGACGTCATTACAAAGTAGAATTGGTGGCGCAAAAAATAAGCCATCATATGGATTTTTAGGTGTAAATTTGAAAGAGTTATGATTTTTTAAAGGCAAGGAGCAAAAAACGAAAATGCAAAAACGGAAAAACCTCCGGTCCTTAAGGGGTTAAAGGAACACTCCAAACACTCCGTGGCTAGGATTGGGGCTGAGATGTTAGTGCATGGCACAGAAATTCACATAACGGTAGAAGAATCTGTATCATGCACTATACCCTTTGACCCTGTCCTAGCAGTGTATCAGTGAACATAGTGTTCCTTTAAAATGAATCTGTCAGCTCAAGGAGGTGGTGCTGAAATGCAGAATGCATGCTGCCTTCCTGCCTGACCCCTCTTTACTTGGCTCTCAGAACTGAGCCCTGTACGTCAGGCAGACAAGGTGGGGTGGGGAATGGAAAGGATGTGCGTGCTTCAGTTCAGCACCGCCTCCTTGACACTTAAGCTCTGAGCATGAGCTGACAAACTCCCTTAAAATTTGGGTGTGTTGTCAGCATTCTTTAGTATCTTGCATGACTTTATCTGCTGCAAGTTGTTGAAGCTTGTGCAGATTGATTTATATATTGAACATTTTTGGTTTTATTGATGCAGCACATCTTTGTGTATTTATTCCCAGAACATTTAGGGAGTTGTCCACATAGACCCCGTATGTCTTGGACCGGTTCTTAGTAATAAGATTGCATTGGGAGTCACAGTCAGGGTATTCCGTGCAAGGTCCCACAACTCTCTTCTGAATAAATATTGACAAAGGTGGGATAATCTCTGTAAAATGTGATAGCGCTGACCTTGGCTGCTCCCCGTAAATTCCTTCTCTAGAGCAGGACACCACTTGCTCCCACCGTTTCTGTAATGTCTGTTTTTATGACTGCTTTCTGTTTTCATTGGATTTTCACATTTGACATTTAGATCATCTCATGCTGATCTTCCTTTTACTTGTAATCTGCTTATTATTCGTCTTGAGTCAGGAATTTCCTTTCTGGCACAGCACTAACGTTTAAAATACGTCTTCCTTCATAGATTAGAAATGTGCATTGTTAGGGTGACCAAGCATACACATATGTAGAGGTAGGTTGATGGTCGAATGGTCATCTGGTAAATGATCAATTCACCAACGGTGCCATACGCATTTTAGTTCATATTGGCTGGTTGAATGTGATCAGTGACACCAGGCCAAGGACTTATGGGAAGATTCATTAAAACTTGTTGCAGAGGAAAAGTCGACCAGTTGCCCATACCAACCAATCGGATTGCTATTATCATTTTTGAAAAGGCCTCTGAAAAATAAAAGAAGCAATCTGGTGGCTATGGACAACTAGTCAACTTTTCCTCAGTACAGGTCTTGATGAATCTGCCCTATGATCTTTTTTGGGGGGAATGTTCATTCATGAAAATTTTGTTCACAAATTGGTGTCTATCAGATGACCTAATTTAGATGAATATGTTCTGCCAATACGGTCATTGATAAATTTCAACAAGCGAACCTTTTGGTTGAAATCATCCACTTTAATCAATTTTGATATCATGGGTATCTTTCCTTTTGATGTGTTATTTTTTGTTCGCTCAAACAAGAAAACTTTGCCCATCTGTTGGGTGACAAGCAATATGGCTGCCATAACAGGCTCAGACTCGTAAATGGTGAATCATCTTTGATATGTAATTATACATATGCTTCTTGTCAGGTTAAGCTTTTACAGCTCTAGGAAAGAAGTTAGAAAAACAAAACAACAAACCTTTGCAGTGGATGTAATGGTGTCTATGAAAGTCTGTATTGCCAAGTCAATAAGAATTTAAGATAATAGGGTTCTAGCTGAATTTTTAAGGGTCACTGTTGTTGCAAATAACTTTCTTTTCTAACATGTTTGTAAGCCACTTAATTTACCCAAAATGAATTCTTACACCAGAAAAAAGTCTTGATCACTAGGTGTCCACTGCCTGCTGTTAGGCTCAGTCCATCTCTAGTAATGAAGAGACAAAGATGAAACACACGAACTGGGGGTGGAGCTAATTCTATGTGCAGGAAAGGAGGAGAGCGCCTAGGCTGTGTTTCAGCAAACTGTGTGTTTGTCTACCTCCTCCAGGGGATCTGAATGTTAAATCAAGGCTTCCCATTCATCTGCATCCACCTATAACATTCTGTAAACTTTTGTTTTCCAGTTACTGTAGGTGCTATCCTATGATTGGCCAGACAAGGGAAAGGAAGTGCCTGTGTGAGCAAACAGCTCAGCTATGGTCCCACCACCTGAAATGGAGAGATATCTGTGCACCATGGAGGGGACTCTCAGAGGCTCAATAAAAACAATAAGAGCACAAAAATCACCTTGTCACCACCCTAAAGGGTGATGTGTAACAAAAATAAAAAAGAAATGCACTCATGTGATAGCAGCTCGTTCCATCTATGGACAGTCATGCAGAATCTTACCAGTGGGTGGGTTGTGTCTTATTTCTGTGTTCGTGTCTGTCTGATTAAAATTAAGGTTTGATCCAGTGCCAGGAAATAATTTACTCTCTGGGTGCTGTTTTAGAGAATTGATCTAAGTGCCGGGCACATTATGTTGTATCTCTTTAATTAGTAATGAGCGGCTCTGCTGTAGCTGCCATCCCAGACACCACGCTGCCCCCCCCCCCCCACAGGAATGATTGAATTTGGAGGATTTTGCATAAAAAGTGTGCCCAGTCAGGTGAACGTTTGCAGTATTTGTGTAATTGAGATGTTTGAAAGCAACATTATCCTAAAGACAGAAGCTTTCCACCATAGCGAGAAAAAATATGACTAAATTTGTGTATGGGAAACTTATATCACATTTGTTGTTGGTTCTTCGACTGCCGCTCTATTTATTCCCTATGGGATCCCTGAAGATAGCCTAGTATGGGGCCGTCTAAGTGATTGGACACCATTACTTATCACTATCAAGGATGCAGGCCTCTTAATATTAAAGGGGTATTCTTATTGAAGTTATCTAGCGGATCAGCGGGGGTTGACCACTTGGGTCCCCACCAATCCAGAGATCTCAACAAAATTGTGCCAGCACTAGCTGTATACATGCCACCGCTCCATTTATTTGGAGGACTTTCGTTGTTCTTGGAATCGTCTCCTAATCTGTTCCAATTCAGAATACTCCTTTTAAAGGAAATGGTCAGGTTGAACATTCTGTGGAATCTGCAGATCATGTGATAGCGCAGAAGAAGCTGAGGAGATTGATCTATAGCTGTGTAAGAAGTTTCTGGATAACTTCTTGTTCTATTCATGTAACTCTGCTCATTCTGGGCTAAGTTGAGGTGTGGGGGGAAAGCTAATGAGTTTGCATATATAAAGAGCTGTCAATCACTGAATAGGACCGCCCATATGACTACTTTATGCCAACATGAACAGAGGTTTACATAAATAATTGACAAGTTATCCTGGCATGCCTCCCACAACGCTATATATCAGTCTGTTTGGCTCCTCCTGCACTGTGACCTACTTAAGACTGTTTTCAATGTGACCCATCCCCTTTAAATGGGCACTGTCACTAAAAAAATAAATCAAAAAAAGTTTTCATTGGTTAGGGTCTCAATGCTGAGACCTCTACCAGTTGGGGGGGTGGGACGTGCAGGCACATGAGCTCCAAGAGCCTGACCGATCAAAACTTTTGACATGTGTCTCTGTCAAAATTCTTTTTCTTTAAAGGGGTACTCCGCTGCTCAGCGTTTGGAACAAACTATTCCAAATGCTTGAGCCAGCGCCAGGCTTGTGATGTCATGCCCCACCCCTTCAATGCAAGTCTATGGGAGGGGCGTGATGGCTGTCACGCCCCCTCCCATAGACTTACATTGAGGGGGCAGGGCATGACCTCATGAGGGTGTGGGGCTATGACGTCACAAGCTCCTGGTGCCAGCTCCAGTGTTAGGAACAGTTTTGTTCCAAATACTGAGCAGCGGAGTACCCCTTTAAGTGACCGGGACCCTTTAAGTATTAAAACACTTTTTGTTATAGAAGTGATTTGTTTCTGGCTATCCGTGAGTTAACAGGATGCCAATACTCAGATTTCTACTCATTTGAGCACCTGTAACGCCTTATCCGGGGTCTCCAATGACCTCTGATCCGGCATCTCGGACCTCAGAGCTCCTCGTCTGCTGTCTCTCCGGAATGTATTATGACCACAGGTATTGGCACATGACTAGTCTGAGACTTTTTACACCAGACTGAGATTTTGCCCTATACACAGTATGTGGAGCGATAAGGGAAATCCAGACATCGTGCTGTCTGTACACCAGAAACCCAGAGTCTCTTTATGACCGGGATTTACGAGCTGCCTGTCAATCTCTGGAGGAGAGAAATGTTGGCGTGTTTACTACCTCTGAGTCCTGGCGCCTATGTTTTTACTTCTGCTTCATAGATTTCTGTGATATTATATGGATGAACACGTCCTGCATCTCTGTTGCAGTGATATCTGTGGTTTATTGGGTCATTACAGGAGCATAAATGGTTCTGCAAGAATAATAGCTAAGCTTTATTTAAAAATGAAGCATTAAATCCAAAGCGTTTACTTGGCTCTGCGTGATTCATGTTGCCTTACATTAAAGGGAATCTGTCAGCACTTGGACATAAAGCGATTTGCTGACCGTGTTACTTATCTGTGCACTAATGCTGATCCTACTTTTTCTGTAATTTACCATGTTTTGTAAATTTATAAAACAGGTTTATTTGTTTTTCACTTATTTCCCACTCTCTCTTTCTTCATGAATATTAATTAGATAAACAACTCACCGCGCAGGCGCCACCTTGTGCATCAATGGGCGCAGGCGCAATATTTTAATGTAGAACTCGCACAGAAGGACGGACCTCATTAGTATTCAAGGAAGGAGGGGTAAATAAGTGGAGTGGTGTGCCAGGCCGTGGCATTGATGTAGCTAGCCAACACCTTTTTGACTCTTCAAGTTTACAAAACACTGGGAGCTGGGAGAGTGCCATTAGAAGTCTATGGGGCCGTCCATTACAACTGGACAACTCTATCACAGCGAGGAAGTGAGGTGCACACTCGTCTTAATGATCGTGGGGGTCCCGGCACTGAGAACCTGTCCGATCAAAACATTTGACGTGTCATAAGTTTTCTTTCCAAATGACAGTGACACTCTAATGGATGAATTAACACAAATAAATATGGGGTGAATTCACACAAATGAAATACATAAATGTGAGGATTTCCGGCAAAATCTGTGGCGAAACATTTCCACTGCACCTTGAACGGAGACTAAGGGCCCTACTACAAGGGGCGATTACGGACTGCTCACTTCATTCTGACCTGTCAAAAAATAATCGCTCTTTGGTCACACAAGTCTCCCAATGTATTAAGGGATGTGTGGCCCATGAATGATGGCGGCAATTGGCTGCATAAATGATCAGGCGGGGGTGGGGTGGATGAATGCTCTGCTCCTTGCTACACACGACTTCCGAGTGTAGCAAGGCAGCGGCACCTGCACTCAACACCTTTTGTGTGAACTCAGAGAGGAGGGAGATACAGAGCAGCCTTCAGTGATTGGCTAAAGAGACACAGCACAGCAGACTCAGGGAGGAAATTCATGCATAATGAGTGAATACGGGCTAAGTGCTTTCCTCAAACACGCTCCTTCCTGAGCAGTGGATATTAGGGTGAATAAGCAGCAAATCTGAGGGCCAAATACACAATTTGTGAGCCAAATACACAAGATAAACACATAACATGACATGTAAACGATCTGTATGATCTATTAAGTAACATATATAAGCATGTTTGTCTTGTGATAGGACAGGTACGCTTCAACAACTCAAAGACACACAGTGTGGAGTAGATCAGATTGTTTGTTTCTTTTAATTTAAGAGGGCTTTTTAAAAATGAAAGAAGCGATCTGATTGGGTGCTATGGGTAACTGGACAACTTTTCCTCTGCACAAAGTTACCAAAGCTCCCGCTGTGACTTCATGCGGTGGCCTTTAGTTTGTGCTGTTTTTAGATTATAATTTTTTTTTAATTTGTTTTAATCTTTAATCAGATTTATCATCTTGCTCCTGTTATTGTAACGATTGCAAGATTAGATTAGGATGTTCTCCAGAGAATGCAGAACCAACCATTTGTTTATTGGGTGTCCTGGACATCAGCACTGCAGGGAGCTGGATTTACTGTACGGTCCAATCCAGGTCAGTGTAAGTGCGCCAGCCTGGGTTTAACCTGGGTTTAACCTTATTTCGGTGGGTTTTATTACCCTAATCTTGCATAAAAATTACACATCAGATGCGTGTGATATAGATGGATAAAGTAACAGACATTAAAGGGGTTATCCAGGAATCGAAAAAGAGATAATTTATTTAAAAAAAATAAAAAATAAAAACTCTCCCTGTCTGTCTCCAGGTTGGGTGTGGTTCTGCAGCCCTGTTCCATTTGAAGTGAATGGAGTCAAAATGTAATACCACACCCAATGTGGAGACAGACAGGGAGCGGTCTTTGAAAGAAAATAGGTGTTTTTCGATTCCTGGATATCCCCTTTAACCTGTTACCTACCTTACATTACATGCATGAAGGTGTCTAGAGAATTCTGTAATTCATCAGACAGAAATGGACCGTCAGCTCTGCGGTCTTGTATGCAGAACGGTCTTCCTGTAGTACATGTTTATTTGGAAGGTGAGAGCCCACGTTATATAATGTCTATATTTCTATTACTGACTCAGACACAGCGCCACACTTGTCCATGGGTTAGGGTTGGTATTGCAGCATATCTCCATGAATGAAATAAAATTGTAATACTAGACATTCCATGGAACAGGGTTTCCCAACCAGGGTGCCTCCAGATGTTGCAAAACTACAACTCCCAGCATGCCCGGACAGCCTTTGGCTGTCCGGGCATGCTGGGCGTTGTTGTTTTGCAGCAGATGGAGGCACTGTGGTCGGGAAACACTGTGCTGATGAATTGCATGGTTGGAACTCGCCAATTGGTAGGATGGGCCAAACTCTTATGAATGTTTTATACCTAACCTGAAGCTTAACAATGGCTTTTGTTACTGCAAGAAAATAACAAATATGGATTCATCGTGTTGGTGACACGTACACAAAGATATTACACAGTAGAATGCTTCTGTTTTACTGATGTGATTAGG
The DNA here is from genome assembly GCF_029499605.1 of Hyla sarda. Taxonomy (NCBI): domain Eukaryota; kingdom Metazoa; phylum Chordata; class Amphibia; order Anura; family Hylidae; genus Hyla; species Hyla sarda. Next base: position 185,444,735 of record NC_079195.1, read on the forward strand.
AGCTTATCCATGTCAGAAGCTCAAGCGTCCTTAGAGACTAATTGTCATTATGCAAAACTTTTTACATGTCATGTCAAATCTTTTGATTGGTGGGTGCATGAGTGTTCAGACCTCCGCCGATCAAGAGAGAGAGCCAGGAAAAGTCTGCACTGCTGCGTGTTCCTCTCCCTGTCTCTAAGGATAGGATGGAGTATCTGCTCACTGAGGGATCAGGTTAACTGTAGACCAGAGCAGTATATAAGGGGTAGAAGATAGGTACAGAGTTAGACCGCAACAGAGAGAGACACAAATGCTGTCGATCTAGAGGGAAATTTATCAAAACCTGTGTAGAGGAAGAGTGATGTGGTGACCCGTAGCAATCAATCAGTTTGCTTCTTTCATTTAAAAAAAAAAAAAAAAAGTCTCTGAAATATGAAAAAATCAATCTGAGAAAATTTTAAAAACTGTTTCAGCTCAACTGAGTGCAATGTGCTCGGCGGTACTCAATAGAATAAAAAGGGGAAAAAAGGGAGTGTTCAGCCAGCACTGTTAAAAAGGCTTCATTTATTATATTCTATTAAAAGTCCATATAGGAAGGCAAGTATTTAAAGGGGTACTCCGCCTCTAGACATCCTATCCCCTATCCAAAGGATAGGGGATAAAATGCCTGATCGCGACCCTCGCGATCTCTGTGCAGCACCCGGCGCACACGCCCCTCAATGCAAATCTATGGGAGGGGCATGTGCTCGTGACGTCACAACCTCTGCCGCCCGTTCCTAGGGTTCGGTACAAAATGTTCCGAATGCTGGGGCAGCGGAGTACCCCTTTAAGAAAGAATAATCAGACGAAAATACAGTGGGTATAGCATGGAAAGAGCCCAAAGTACACCAACGCGTTTCAGGTTGAATAACCTTTAGTCATTGTAGGATATGAAATGTAATGTATGCACACAGTGGTGGAGATTTATCAAGACATATGCTGAGAAAACCTTGACCAGATAACCATAGCAACCAATCAGACCAACCAATCTGACTGGTTGCTATGGACAACTGCACCACTCATCCTCTACACAGGTTTTGATACATTTCCTCTCTAGTGTTTTAACTTACCCCACTTTCACTGCTTAGGGCTATTCTATAATGTCCTTCTCAGTGTGTTCTATAAAGACATAGGGATCCCCACTTCTGTGTTTGTGCAGTGTATGGGAAACATCAGAACAGCTAGTCTACACCCAGTAGCTTAGGGACAACTGTAATTTAGAGAAGTGGGAGATTGAGAAAACTGGTGAAAGTACCACAATAGGCATATACCCGGTAAGACCCCCAAAACAAGTGTTGACATCATTGGAGGGGTGTTGTAATCTGTGGTGGTACAAATGGGGATTGAGTTATAAATACTGGTCATTGCATTTGCACCAGATAGAGGTGACCCCTGTCTTGATGATGCCATAAAAGTTGGTTGTTTAGAATAAAGACTGTTTGGTCTCTTAAAACGTATCCACTTCTCAACATAATCAGACCACAGGTGTGCACGTAATGGGTGGCTATATATATGGTCTCTTAAAACCCCAGTACATGGGATGAGGTCATGAAGGGGGATATAAATGGTTGTCCAATTTAAGGCCCTAGAATTGATGGAGATATCACCAGGGATGGTGTGACAGGCGCTGACATTACAAGGTGTCCTCTCCCTATAAATGGAGCAATGGGACCTCCGGCTCCTGTCTCTGTGTGCACTTCTTTATGGCTCCAGGCTCCATATCATGCAAAAAATGAAATGGATGTGACATCATTGTCTTTATGATGTCATCATGGGGATCATGAATTGCATGAGCTTTTCCTTGTCCCCCACTGGACCTGTTCATCCTGCTCCAGCATTGTTGTCTGGACACGTGACCCACCCAGCTGTGACCTCATTGGGGTAGACACTGAAGCCTGGAATACAGACCCACCTCCACCAGTGATTGGCTGAGAAGTCACTTCCTGTGTTTTCAGAGGTCACCAGGAAGTGCTGATCAGCTGGGACTGGGCACTGGCGGCACAGCAAAGCTGCGGGTTTGTCCAGGGAGGTTTATAGCTTCTATTTTATCTGTAAGCCTGAGCTCAATCCCACAATCCCTTTACATGTTAGTATAGTATTTCTGGAGAACCTCATTAATATCTGTAATAAAACCGATGCCAGGCCGAGTACAATAATATCTGTGTTTTCTTTGTAAGGGAACAGCTGTATTTCTGATCACATGCATTTAGACATGGGCTATTTTCAGATTTCTGGGCGTGAATGGAAACCTAGGGGAAATTTTAGATTGTAAGCTCTGTTGTGGGAAGTGGCTGATGTGAATCAATGCCTCTTCTGTAATAACCCATGATGGCAATCATACTTCCGTCTCCCCCTTCTATATGATGCCATTTATCATGATGAATCTACCTTGGTTCATAGTTCGGTTACCCAGAGCAACCAAACTTTTATGGCGCTAAAGGGGCTTCATCTCAGTACCGAGTATACTGAGAATTATTTTTTTTATTTTAGCACAAAGCTGCGTGCAACAAAACTAAACGTGAAAGGGTTTGAAGACTTCCCGAATGCATTGTAAATACGTGAATTCTTATTGTATCCCTCTACAGTGCTGCAGAATGTTAGTGCTATAGAAATGAATAAAATGAAGTCGGTCAGCCATATTCCACCATATGTGACCTCCATGAGGTGGATAATAATAGAGGCATACAGAGCATGGCGGGAATTATCAAAAGATGGCAACAACAAGGGGGGAATTTATCATTGGTTTTAGGCTCCTTTCACACTGCCGTTTGTGCCCGGTAGGCGACGTCCGTTAGTAAGATAGCGGGAGAATAATTTGTGCATGCCACTACTTTTTCTCCCGCAATCTTTTCCCGCAATAACGGGACTTATAACGGACGTTAGAGGAATCCCATTCAAGTGAATGTGATCCGCTTTTTCCGCTATGACTCCAGTTGGGCTCCGTTACAATAACAGACGTTAAGGACGGTCAAAGTGGAGGAAAAAAAAAAGAAGCCCTTAATGAGGCCACTTTCTTAGTGTTTTTATGGTGTTGATTTGTTGCATGATTCTCAGTTGCTTTTTAGAGACTTTTCATTGCGACTTTTGCCTTAGATTTTTCTAAAATTGTTTAGCTATGGCATAGTTTTTATTTTTATTTTTTTTTGCAATATCATAGCAATTACTGGTTGTGGACAGCGTTTGTAAAAATGTGCACGTTTTGGCGCAATGGGTTAAAAGTTGCAGAGAAAGAATTATACAAAGTGATGCATTGACGTGCAATTAAAAATAAAATCTAAACTAGCACTATATATCTCATTTGCCGAATGACCATTAAAGGGGTATTCCGGCTTTATACATCTTATCCCCTGTCCAAAGATGTACGATCGCAGGGGTCCCGCCGCTGGGACTTCCACGATCTTTGTGCAGCCCCCTCGTGACATCACGCCACACCCCCTCCATTCACGTCTATGGGAGGGGCATAATGGCCATCACGCTGCTACCCATACACATGAATGAAGGGGGGCGTGACGTGATGTCATGAGGGGGGCGTGGCTGTGACGTGACTTCTTGGAGGCAGCACCCGGCACAGAATGCCGGGGGCTGCACAGAGATTGCTGGGGTTCCAATGGCGGGACCCCTGCGATCATACATCTTATCCCCTATACTTTGGATAGGGGATAAGATTATGTACACATTACCATCACACAAATTAAAGGTGCAGAAAAATCGTTCATCTACGCCACTCATGATAAAGTCCCCCCCCCCCCCCCCCCCCCCACCCACCCCAGAGCAGTGATCCCATACTACAGCTATTGAAAAAGTACAACTCCCAACATACCTTGACAGCCATGCTAGTGGGAATTGTAGTTTTTGGAACAGCTGCATAGGAATAGATTTGGGATCAGTGACTTGGAGCTTTCTGCGATAAAATGGAATGCTCTAAATCACTGGTTTCCAAACTGTGGTTCTCCAGATGTTGCAAAACTACAACCCCCAGCATACTGGAAGTTGTAGTTTTGCAGTTTGGAGACCACAGCAACACTATAGAGGCAAATACTGTTATTACTGTAAATACTGACGTTCTCCTCGCTGCAGATCAAGACGGCACTGTTCAGCCCAGGTGCTGCGGATAGTTCATTCAATGTAGTGATCAATGATCTGTGTAATGACATGCATCCTAGCCTCATCCTTAGGGTGGTGAATGCAGCAAGCTACAGTTCAGATTGAAAGTCCAACATTTACCCCAGGACATCCTCATGGACGACACCAGCTGATTTCTGTATGTATTGTTATCTTATCTTTTCTCTTATCACTTATTATGGTTGTGTATGTTTTTATTGCTCACACCAGGTGACCTTTACAGTTTTACAGTTTCTGCTCTGCAACTGCAGATTTGGTGCCATTTGTGCAGCAGCTTTGCAGTGAAAACCAGGTGGGGATCATAATAAATTAAATAAAATTAAGAACAGATGCTGCTTCTACTTGGACCGCTCAGAAATGCATTTTCAAGTGAAACCTACAGAAAGAATAGACAATTCAGACGCCAGATTTGGGATTCCACCGTGTACAGTGCAGCAGGATCCCTTGAAATCAATGGGAATCAGCAGAATGTTTGCTGGAATAGTCCACACGGACATTCCACAATGTGAACATAGATTCACAGTTCTTCACAGGTCATTTGGTTCTGCTTCATTACTCATAATTAAGGCCTTGATGTAATTAATTAGCTCTAACTTCATCAGCTGATTCTGATGTGAACAGTCCACAAGCTAGTTGGAGACTTATCTATTGTATGTGGGTGAAGGTTGTCGGCCCCAGGAGCATTGTTAATGATGGAGAGTGCTGCTGTGTGATGCTCGGAGATTAAAATGCGTGGCATGTGTCATGTACATTATAATTTGCCTTTTTTTGTACCTTGCTGAGTTTAGCAATCTCTGCTGAAGGGTTATCTCTTCACCCACCTTGGCATTTGTTCATATGGCTCTATTGTTTGTTTCTAGATTAGGGGCCTTCCCTATGCAATTGTCTTCCTGTGACATCATATTTGTGCCCAGCCATTGTATAGTGTGACCTTTTAGATTTTAACCCTTTTATGTGCATTGCTGCCAATGTGCTCGGACCAAAAGTATCTGATCGTAGCATTACATTGCTCTGTGTAAATAGATTAATATATATCTTTCTGATCAGGTTACCAAAGACTCTGAGAAATCATCTTGATGCAAAATTCTTCATCTGCAAGATTTTTGGTTTGTTTCATATTTTGGAAACCAAACTGTATTGTTCCAGAGACTGTTGGTATTATAGCCTTTTGAACACTTCCTTAAAGGGGTACTCGGCCCCCAGACATCTTATCCCCTATACAAAGGATAGGGGATAAAATGTCTGATCGCGGGGGTTTCACCGCTGGGGACCCCTGCAATCTCCCTGCTGCACCCGGTGTTAGTTTAGAGCGTCTGGTGCAGTGCCGGAGGCTCGTTACAGCCACGCCCCCTCAATGCATGTCTATGGGCCTTCACGCCCACTCCCATAGACTTGCTTTGAGGGGGCATGGCCGTGACGTCACGAGCCTCCATCCCGCATCGCCAATCATCCGGCATGGAGCGAAGTTTGCTCATTGCACCGGATATCTGTGGGACCACAACCGAGATCACGGGGGTCCCGCCACTGGGGATAAGATGTCTAGGGGGCGGAGTATGCCTTTAAGGTGCCCATACAACTTAGACTAAAGTCGGCTAAACCTTTGGCAGGTGCATGCGGCTGTCTGTATGGTGGCCTCCTGCCTCTTCACTGACAGATGATGTCCGTGGACAGAGGGGTTGGCATGTTGGATTTTCACAGCCCAACCATATTATTCTGGGAGAGATAAAGCGCCAAAGTGATCTGGCTACAGATTATCCCTCCCCTCCCTATAGAGAACATATGAACATTAGGCTATGATGCACGTTATTGTGTATGAGAAGATTGGGAGACATAATTTATGGCTATCTTTAGCCCACCTACTTATGTAGGTTATTTTTAAAGTTCACCACAGTTTAACGTTCCTTTCGCTTGTTGAACATTCCTACATAATACAGTACATTGGCCCTTATGCTTAATCAATGTTTATTAAATAAGTTTTACCAATAGCATAACAAACAATCAAAAGTACTTTGGCCCTAATAAATTAGTATGATTGGATATACTGCTCTATGCTATGGGATTTTAGCACCACATGGATTGAATCCTATCTCGTACCTGTGTCCATACAGTCTCTTGGTCCAGTGTGCAGTGTGTGGATGCTATGATATGTTGGTAACTGTGTGGACTGCTGTGTCTGCCTTGCGCCTTATAAACCCGTAGTGTTATATTAGGGTCCATTCATACTTTCTTTACAATTTCATTTTAAATATGTAAATTGTTTTATGCCTATGGCATCTTTTCATTATGCAGGATCCATATTGGTACTGTTTTTAGTGCCTAGAAGTCAGTCGGTTGAATTTAAAAATAGATTTGTTCAAAGGTATTCCAGGAAAAAACTTTATATATATATATATATATATATATATATATATATATATATATATATATATATATAGATATAATCAACTGGCTCCAGAAAGTTAAACAGATTTGTAAATTAAAGAATATAGAATATAATCACTGCTCTAAGATTTCACCTACAAAAGGTGCATAATGATATTTCAAGGATTGCAAAATTGGAATAAAATTTACATTTATTAAAAATGTCAATATAAAAAATATAATTAAATATATATCTTGGCACTAATATAGGAATAAACCACCACTGGGCCCTAGTGGGGATATTCACACAATATGTACATTTTAGAACATTATTCACATTTCTGGAGAATACTAAATTGGCATCAATCTAATAGTCCGGCATCCAATGGTTCAATATAGTGGCAGGCAATGTGGTAAGTATGGTCGTAAATGTAAATGTTTGTAAATGTATGGTCCGATCTGTAAATTACTTCTATTAAAAAATCTTTATCCTTTCAATATTTATCAGCTGCTGAAGTTGTGTTTTTCTTTTCTGTCTGGCAACAGTGCTCTCTGCTGACATCTCTGCTTGTCTCGGGAACTGCACAGAGAAGAAAAGGTTTGCTATGGGGATTTGCTTCTAAACTGGGCGGTTCCCGAGACAGGTGTCATCAGAGAGCACTTAGACAGAAAAGAACAACTCAACTTCAGCAGCTCATAAGTACTGAAAGGATTAAGATTTTTTAATAGAAGTAATTTACAAATCTGTTTTACTTTCTGGAGCCAGTTGATATATAAAATTTTTTTTTTTCCTGGATAACCCCTTTAACCCCTTAAGGACTCAGCCCATTTTGTCCTTAAGGACTCAGAAAATTTAATTTTTACGTTTTCATTTTTTCCTCCTTGCCTTCTAAAAATCATAACTCTTTTATATTTTCATCCACAGACTATTATGAGGGCTTGTTTTTTGCGCGACCAGTTGTCCTTTGTAATGACATAACTCATTATATCATAAAATGTATGGCGCAACCAAAAAACACTATTTTTGTGGGGAAATTAAAACGAAAAAAGCAATTTTGCTAATTTTGGAAGGTTTCGTTTTCACGCCGTACAATTTATGGTAAAAATGACATGTGTTCCTTATTCTGAGGGTCAATACGATTAAAATGATACTTATTATGTACTTTTCTATTATTGTTGCGCTTAAAAAAAATCACAAACTTTTTAACCAAATTAGTACGTTTATAATCCCTTTATTTTGATGACCTCTAACTTTTTTTATTTTTCCGTATAAGCGGCGGTATGGGGGCTCATTTTTTGCGCCATGATCTGTACTTTTTTTTGATACCACATTTGCATATAAAAAACTTTTAATACATTTTTTATAATTTTTTTAAATAAAATGTATTAAAAAAAAGTAGCAATTTTGGACTTTTACCTGGACACTTTTACTTTTACATTTTTTAACATTTTTTTTTACACTTGAATAGTCCCCATAGGGGACTATTCATAGCAATACCATGATTGCTAATACTGATCTGTTCTATGTATAGGACATAGAACAGATCAGTGTTATCGGCTATCTCCTGCTCTGGTCTGCTCGATCACAGACGCCGGGAGCCGGACGGAGGAAGGTGAGGGGACCTCCGTGCGGCGTTCTGAATGATCGGATCCGGTCATTCATTCAAATCGCGCACTGCCGCAGATGCCGGGATCTGTATTGATCCTGGCACCTGAGGGGTTAATGGCCATTGCCGGCGGGTCCCTGGCTGCGATCAGCAGCCGGGATCAGCCGCGCATGACACGGGCATCGCTCCGATGCCCGCGGTTATGCACAGGACGTAAATGTACATCCTGGTGCGTTAAGTACCACCTCACCAGGACGTACATTTACGTCCTGCGTCCTTAAGGGGTTAAGCATTATTACTAAAACTGAAAAAGAAAAAAAAAGTTAAAACATTTTAACTTATAAGGCTTCTATTACACTGCCATCCAAAAACAGCCGTTAGGCTCCCTTTTTTTTATTTTTGCCTTCAGCGGCCGTTATCTGGACTGGGCACAACGGGTCCTGATGGATCCCATTGACTATGTTTTATAGTGGGGTAGCGGGAGAAAAAGAAGGCATATGCACTAATTTTCTCCCATTATTCTCCCCTAATTTTTCAACAGCCGCTGTATTGCTGGGACATGGCGGCAGTGTGAAAGAAGCCTAATAAAACATGGAAAAATAAACAGACCTAAAATAGAACAAACTGTAAAAACAAAACATAAAACATCTGTATTTTATGTAGTCAATCTGGATTTATATATAAAAGTGTGAATGGGAAATGAATACAAGTCCTTCATCTGTCCTAGAATTATTATTCTTTTTTTTTCATGCAGTACAGCCGGTGACGTATACTTGTAGTACACTTTCTAGGATCCCACCGATCCTCATAATGAAGGGGCCACAGCGCCAGTTCACTTGCTGAGAGTTGTGTTCCTTGCACATCAGGTAGATATCCAGAGATGTCTGCTGGTTTATTTTCCTTGGTGAATGCTCTTATGTATGGCTCACTTCAGGGTGTGGAACAGATTGTTATTCTTTCTGTATAGGCATTGTCTTCCCCTATTGTTTTGGTCTCCACCTGTAAGGGGGCGTCAGGTGTGGCTTACACGCTGCTGTGTCATAGTGCGATTCATGAAGACAATTTGGCTATTATTGGGCAAGGACAATAGACATATTCAACCTGTAATATAAATGAGGAGTCTTAGTTTCATGAATTATATTACATCTTCATTTGATATGTAGATTTAGTATTTATCCATTCAATGTTACTACTTTTACATGACGTTATAGATGAAACGCATGAAGTTCTCAGAGCTGACGGTATGGGACATAAACTTGTGATCATGGGGCAGAGATTTCTCTACAGCCAGCCTCCCCCCAGCCTGATGGACCAGTTTAAAGGGTTGTCTGCTTTATCCTACCACTCTCCAGCAAAAACCTCCAAGCCACTAAGGGATTCTCCAGGCGCAAGCAGCGGATAGCAGCAGCATAAGGTATAGCAGCAGTAGATATGGATGACGATCAGTGGCATTAAAACCAAGGGGATTTATTAAGAACAACGCGTTTCGACGCCAGGACGGGCGTCTTTCTCAAGTTCATACAGCATAATGAAACATATTCAATATATATACACATAGACATACCGTATTGCAAACCACAATTGGCCTGCATTACACCATGAGACCGGGCTCCAGGTTCTCATGGTGTGATGCAGGCCAATTGTGGTTTGCAATACGGTATGTCTCTGTGTATATATATTGGATATGTTTCATTATGCTGTATGAACTTGAGAAAGACGCCCGTCCTGGCGTCGAAACGCGTTGTTCTTAATAAATCCCCTTGGTTTTATTGCCACTGATCATCATCCATATCTACTGCTGCTATACCTTATGCTGCTGCTATCCGCTGCTTGCGCCTGGAGAATCCCTTAGTGGCTTGGAGGTTTTTGCTGGAGAATTGAACAACACGAGGTGGTGGAAGGGTTTGGCTGCACGTTGGAGTCTATACACACCTACACCAGTGTTGTGCCTTTCTGTTTGCACAACTATTTTGGGTAAGCGCATGACATTAGCCCATACGTGGTTTACCCTGTTAATTGCACTATGGAGCGCTCTCTTTGTGTTTTATGTCCTTATCCTACCACTCATGATCTTATGGGCCCCTGGCAATAATTTGATCACAATGAGTCAAGAAACTGGGGCCCATGATCAGCTTCCGTCACTAGGGTATGCATTACACCTGCAACAACCTTACAATTAATCCCCCCCCCAAATACATAAGTACATATGCTCTAAAAAGTCATGTGATAAGGGTTTGTCAAAAGCAGATGATGGTTGCTAGGATTTTCATCGTAGCCTTGTTTGGAAACCAGATTTATATTATGGCTGACTTTTTTTTACTTTGGCCTTAAATGGGAAAACTTTTTTTTTTTTTTTTTTTTTTTTTTTTTTGTGTTTGTCAACTGGTGCTAGAAAGTTAAACATATTTGTAAATTACTTCTATTAAAAAATCTTAATCCTTCCAGTACTTATTAGCTGCTAAATACTACAGAGGAAATTCTTTTCTTTTTGGAACACAGAGCCCTCTGCTGACATCATCACCACAGTGCTCTCTGCTGACATCTCTGTCCATTTTAAGAACTGTCCAGAGTAGGAGAAAATCCCCACAGAAAACATATGCTGCTCTGGACAGTTCCTAAAATTGACAGAGATGTCAGCAGAGAGCACTGTGTTCCGAAAAGAATTCACTCTGTAGTATTCAGCAGCTAATAAGTACTGGAAGGATTAAGATTTTTTAATAGAAGTAATTTACAAATCTGTTTAACTTTCTGGCACCAGTTGATTAAAACATTTTTTTTCCAGTGGAGTACCCCTTTAAGCTGGCCATACGTGTTCTATAAGTGTTAGCTGGGCCTGCCCATTTTAGTAGGATGTGCATCCCATCCAATGGTCATGGTGGTCTACCTTTACTTCTATAGCATATGTTGGTGGAAAGAAGAATTGAGCTTATTGGATTTCAGATGTCTAATATTTCTGTTCTTGAGGAAGTAAGCCGCTGCCAGGCACCTCACCTACATCGAAATCCACATTGAGAACATGTGCACACTTGGCTGAGCTGAGCGAACAAGCGTATGGAGAGTTCAGAGATATAGTTGTTGGCTATACAAGTGTTTGGTCACAGCAATTTTGTGTGTGTGTGTGTGTGTGTGGGGGGGGGGGGGGGCAGCTTTACATACCTTCCAACAGTCCCAATTTTGGCAAGACAGTACACCAAACTGGACCACAAAAGAGGACTCAGCAGTGTCCCCACCTCAGTTGGTGTTTGGCTGAGCAGGTCGTCATCACTGAGACGAGAGCATTTCAGAAGGGGGCAGGGGTGTTTGTGTAGTGTTCAGCGGGAGAGTCAGGTCCTGTTCTGGAGATCTTGGGAGGTCTCAGATGGCCGACCTGTGCATAGGGGATATATTTACAGTATATCACTGGAGTACCCCATTCAATTTTCTTTATTAGAGACATTAATGTAAAATGCAAAACCACACACCCCCTATTTCCACATGCAAATCTAATTTTATTAAATTTTTTTGGTAGTATGATTTTTCGATACCTATGGTCAGCGATACTAACTTGGGTTCTGATGCTGCAGTGATCAGATCTGTTAAGTTATGTTCACAAAGCGGATTTTCCATGCGGAATCCGGCGGAAAACTTCAGCTCGAAAATTCTGTAACGTGAAGTTGAAATTGAGCTGATAGGAATTTACGCTATCCAATTTTCGTCAGAATTGCTGCAGAATTTTCGGGCTTCCGTCCGGAATCTGTGTGTTGAGCGCAATTAATACGGCACAATTTCCGCCAACATTACTTCCGCTGCCAGCATGGCAGAACAGAATCTTAGCGGAAATTCTGCATTGTAAACATAGCCTTAGAGCTCAGTATTTTTACTTTCCCTGGTAAATGGCCAATATATAATGTCAATGTGTATTCACTGTGATTCGTCGCTGTCATATACAATCCATTCACTGCTCATTAATATATTATGAGATATTCTGCACCTCGAGGCCTTGATCCACCTTTGTACTTTGTACCTGTGGGGTCAGACTTTATGACCTTCTCATATAAATGCGGCTTTGTTCTGCAACAGTCATAAAAGTTTGCAGCGGCTTCCTAATGGTACGTGAAGTGACGGCTTGTTAAATCTAGTTGTAAGTTTATGGCCTATTAAATTGACGAAAGGTTCACAGAGATGACATTATATCCAGCAAGCTAGAAAACGAGTTCTGTGTTGATAAATTTCATAGAAAAATCAATAGCATCCACTACTGCAGTTATTCCCGCCATGGCATCCAGTACTGCGGTTATTCTTCCATGGCATCCAGTACTGCGGTTATTCTTCCATGGCATCCAGTACTATGGTTATTCTTCCATGGCATCCAGTACTGCGGTTATTCTTCCATGGCATCCAGTACTATGGTTATTCTTCCATGGCATCCAGTACTGCGGTTATTCTTCCATGGCATCCAGTACTGCGGTTATTCTTCCATGGCATCCAGTACTATGGTTATTTCAGCCATAGCATCCAGTACTGTGTTTATTCTGCCATGGCATCCAGTACTATGGTTATTCTGCCATGGCATCCAGTACTGCGGTTATTCTTCCATGGCATCCAGTACTATGGTTATTTTGCCATGGCATCCAGTACTATGGTTATTCTGCCATGACATCCAGTACTATGGTTATTCTGCCATGGCATCCAGCACTATGGTTATTTCAGCCAAAGCATCCAGTACTGTGGTTATTCTGCCATGGCATCCAGTACTATGGTTATTCTGCCATGGCATCCAGTACTGCGGTTATTCTTCCATGGCATCCAGTACGCGGTTATTCTGCCATGGCATCCAGTACTATGGTTATTCAGCCATGGCATCCAGTACTATGGTTATTCTGCCATGGCATCCAGTACTATGGTTTTTCTGCCATGACATTCAGTACTATGGTTATTCTGCCATGACATCCAGTACTATGGTTATTCTGCCATGGCATCCAGTACTGCGGTTATTCCCGCCATGGCTTTCAGTACTGCGGTTATTTCCCATTTTTTGTCGGTCTGTAGTTAAAGGTCCGCATATTGACTACATTACACCTATCATTATTGATAAATTATTGACCGTTTCCGATGACATAGATTGTACGTGTAGTATAGGGTCTTAATGCTGCTTTGCATCTTCTTTACTAAATTACTTGATTCTGAATGCCAGTGTTATACCCCGTTAATCTCGCCTATTAATCTGTATTGTCCAGCTTTTTGTGTGTGAGATCCATCGCATATTAATGTATGTTCAGCTTTAACATCAAGTAGAACCAACAGATATTTGGCCAGCTCCGAGCTTCATGAAAAGGCATTTTGGTATCAAGTGGAATTTTGTTAAATATTTGTGGAACACTGCATTATATAATTATTACTAATGGAGTTTTTGGATATGATTTTTATTTTCCAGCAGATCAGGAAAGGGAATTCTGCCATGCTCCATTAAAGTACCTATTTTATATTTATATATATATATATATATATATATATATATATATATATATATATATAATTTATAGTTTGGTAGATGCTTGTGGTGATCAGTTTAACTGGTGAAAGCCTTGGTTCATCTTTAAGCATCTGTCTAAATATAATGGAGGTATTTTATCTATCTATGGCCGTGTCTTTCGGCAGTATCTTGCATAGTCTGAATGCAGTTTTGGACTATAATCCAATAAGTCAGTGGCACTCTCCCCTAATAACCCCCACATGCACATTCCATTTGACAGAGCATGCACGTGTTCATTGGGAGAGAGGAGAAAGTCTCTGCCAGACTCTTATGGCTGCAGCTTCTTTCCCTACTAACAAAAGGATCAGATTCATCAGGTAGAGAACTTTCTTCTACGGGAGTGTTTTCCAACCAAAGTTCCTCCCGCTGTTGCAAAACTACAACTCTTAGCATGCCCAGACAGCCGTTGGCTGTCCGGGCATGCTGGGAGTTGTAGTTTTGCAACAGCTGGAGGCGCACTGGTTTGGAAACTGTGTTCTATGGTGTTTGGGAAGAGATTGTGGCTTTTAAAGTTTAGGGTTTTAAAATGAAAAAAATAAATAAAGATCGGAGAGTTGAAATCCAACTGCTCAATCCTTATGTCCCCTATATCTGCCACCAAGCCTCCATACACATGGTTTGGCTGGTCCCAAAAATGTTGGTTTTGGCTTACATTTTGTTTAAGTGTATGGCCAACATTAGGTACCCTACCATATTGTAATGTACAGAGTTGCAACAGGCCTGGAGCCTCTTCTGTACTTCTATGCTTCTGATTTTATCATCATATTTACGGCTTGTTCCATTAGATGCCGTATTTTAGGGCATTTCTTCTCTAGAACACTTGCTTATAAGGTCCGTCTCACGTGACCCTCATCTGCCTGAAACACTGGCAGAACAAGTTCGCGCTAGGACCGCCCGGAAATGCGTCGCCTCCATAGACAGCAATGCATTTTTGGTGCATTTCCAATGTTCATTCTTTCAGTTGAGTCCAGAATCTGAATTTCTGCGGCAGTTAGTTTCGCTGCGGAAATTCTGCAGTGTGCTTGGGCCCTTAGGGAACTAACTCCATCCATACAGCACCCAATGTAACATTCTGCAATAGTAAAGAATTGTTCAGCTCCTCTCCTTCCGCCTTACACCCTCTAAACAGTGATCAGGTATGTGACATAATCCAGCTATGAATCATTCCGAATAAGAATCGTGATTATACCCCATCATTAATATCAGGCTTATGTAATCCCTGCATTCCTCCTGCCTACAGGACTTCAATATACTGACACACCTCAATTACATAGGAAGTGCCCGAGCCAAGCACCCGAATCTCCCCTAGGTGTGATCAGACACACCAGTGTTTTGCTGGATATAGGTAAAAGGATAACGCAGGCTACTTATTACACTGTTCTGCATTCTTTTCATACTAAACATTGTCGCAGGATAAGCTACAAAAGACACAAAAATACACTATATAAATAGTAAAATAGACATTTTGCATATACAGTGAAATGACATTGATCTCGTGTCTAGTAGTCTAGAAATTCTCATAGTCCAGTTCAGTTTTCCATCCTAGAACTGTATGGTTTTAGGGAATTTCAAAGAGCAGTACCCGATAAGAACAAACTTCCACCTACACAAGTAAACTCTATATACTTAGATTTTTGGCGCTCCGTCAATCCTATACTTCCCTTAGTGCCGGATTAAACTAATTTTACTGGATTTAATCTTTTTCAGTGCACCCACAGACATTTTCTCATGATCTGGACAACTTTCCATGTAGAGGCTTTCCACAATGCAAATGTACATTTCCACATGGATAATATTCAGACAATTATTAAAGGGATACTCCAGGGAAGTGTGTGTGTGTGTGTGTGTGTGTGTGTGTGTATATATATATATATATATATATATATATATATATATATGTATATGTATGTGTGTGTAATATATATATATATATATATAATATCAAACCTCTAAAGCCACCACACTACCTTGATATGTTCCCGGTAAACCATTCTGCCTGATATGCATGGCTCCTGTGGCCCCTGTTGTCTTCTCTGGCTGCTTTATATTCTTTGACATCTGTCCCTCCCCTTGTCTACATCTCCCAGTAATAATTGCAGCTCTGCTCTGCCAGCCAGCTTTCTCTCTGAGAGCAGCCCCCACCCTTCTGCTCTGAGCAGCAGATAGAGGTTCAGTGTCTGATTGGCTGAGGCTGCACACACCTCCCAGTTCTCAGCACTAAAGAGAGCATGACTCGTCAGTGACGGGCAGAAACCACATGGTTTGTGTCTAACGGGAGTGTGGTGACTGCTTTCGGAGAGGGATTTGGAAAGAGACAAAGTGGATGGCTACATGATGTCATTCCCTCACTTCATTTATGTAAGTAACAACCAAAGAGGGGAAGCTGTTCTATAAAGCTAATAAATTATAGTTAGACAAATAAATAGATTGAGAGGGTAAGGATGGGCTATAGGTTTAGTTCCCTGGAGAACCTCTTTAAGCTCTGTGATTATATCCATAGTAACTAGTAGCAACCAAGAATGATTTGGAAGTCTGTCTAATATGTTTCTATGTTCAGGAATGTCAATGGTAGTATCAGTGCAGTGGTGTGAAACAAGTGAATTGTCAAGGATAGCATTGGTTGAGGATATGTGACCATGGAGGGTTAAGCTTTCTGTACCTAGAAAATAGTATGCTGCTAACCCAGACACAACGCCACACTCATCCTAGGAATGAGATGGAGAAGCCATGCTGTGGGCTGGGAATGAGATGGGGAGCCATAATGGGAACTAGGAATGAGACTGGGAGCCATTCTAGGTGCTAGGAATAAGATGGAGCCATGCTGGGGACTAGGCATGAGATGGGGAGCCATGCTTGGGACTAGGCATGAGATGGGGAGCGGTTTCGGGACTGGGCACGAAATGGAGAGCCATGCTGGGGACTAGGCATGAGATGGGGAGCCATGCTGGGGACTTGGCATTAGATGGGGAGCCATGCTGGGGACTAGGCATTAGATGGGGAGCCATGCTGGGGACTAGGCATTAGATGGGGAGCCATGCTGGGGACTAGGCATTAGATGGGGAGCCATGCTGGGGACTAGGCATTAGATGGGGAGCGATGGTGCGGACTGGGAAGGAGATTGGCAGCCATGCTGGGGACTAGGAATGAGCTGGGGAGCCATGCTGGAAACTAGGCATGAGATGGGAAACCATGCTGGGGACTGGGCATTAGATGGGGACAAAGGTGGGGACTGGGAAGGAGATTGGCAGCCATGCTGGGGACTAGGAATGAGAGAGAAAACACTCTCACATGTTTGCTTATAAAACTGCAATGTTACTGGCAAGTTGGTGCAGTCATTTGCTACCTTGTGCCTATTCTCCAGCATGTGTGGCTGGCATAAGGCCTCATGCATACTATGTCATTTGAGACAGAATTTGCACCAAAATATAAAAAAAAAAACGACTAACTCTCCATTTTACTCAGAAATCCCAGAAAGAGGCATGGCCATGGGGAAAAGGGGTGTAGTCACAAAAAAGTAAAAGGGGCGTAATCGCAAAAAAAAAAAAAAAAAATGTCCCTGTCATTTTCATGAAAACCCAACATACTTACTAAGGTTTACACAGAAAAATTGGTAGATTTCAGCTCCACAGCTCTAAGCAGTAGTAAAAAAAAAGCAAAATGTAGCAAAAAGTGCAAAACGTAGGGATACATTAGTAAATAATGTGGAAAATTGATGTAGGGAATTAAAACTCACAAAGAAAATCCACACCACTCTTAGTTACTCAGGGCCAATGGAGGGATTTTACCAATCACATCTCAGCTTTCACTTTACCAGAGCCCGTAATGTGAGCTGTGATTGGTCGCTGTGGGAAAACCTTTCCACTTTTTCTCTCACACAGTTTGATAAATCTGGGCCAATGTCTTTTATAAGCTTTGTTTCTGTAGGACTGTATAGCTCTTTAATTCAGCATCTGATGGAAAATGCCTCCGTTTTCTTTCCTATGAAGTCTGACAGAACAAAACATATCAAATTTAGGGGTATACAGAGTTTACAATAAAGGCCACGTGCACCTCTATGGGTGCCCAATTATTCCTGATATATACAGCGCTGTAATCCGGCCAGGTCTCTGAGGCTTACAATGTATTGTGCGGATGCAGAGGATCAGCGGCTCATTATATGTCGGGCCTTTCTGGAATAGATGATTTTTCTCTAAAGGTTGTTTTACAGCATTACTCCTATGTAAGGATTGCTCAAAGGAAATTCCACTGGATTTCTATAAGTGTGGACCGCATGCCGTCCTCACCAGTTATCTAGATAAAGAAATGGGTCGACAGAGGTAAAGACTGTCAGTAATAGCTGCATTCAGGCCTACGTATCAAGCCATTGTGAGGGGGGGCACAAAGACATAAAAGCTCTGATAGAGCCGTATATAGTGACTGGTGTACTGTAGATTCATCATCCATAGATAAAGTGCCTTCAACTTGCCAGCTTTTGAGTGACATCTAGAAACTGCATAGTGTATGATCTATTTTTTTTACTTTTTCAGTGTACTTCTGGTTTTATGGAGTCCCAAGCACTGTTAACTTTTCCTTAGTTGTAAAAAAAAAAAAAAAAAAAAAAAAAAAAAAAATTTGACACAATTAAAATAACTTTTCCTTAAGAATATGATAGAAGGAAAGAAGTTAAAGGAGTACTCTAGTGCAGAGTATTCCTGCTCCGTTCTGCCTGGGCTGCAAAAGAAATGAAAATGATCCATCACTCACCTCCCTGGGTTCCTGCGGAGCGCCGCTACAGCTGTTCGGTCCTCCGGTCCATCTCCTTCATACTTCCGGGTGTAACGAAGCGTCACATGGCGCTCAGCCTATCGCCGGCCGCCGCGATGTTCAGCCTCGGCCGGCGATAGGCTGAGCGCCATGTGACGCTTCGTTACACCCGGAAGTATGAAGGAGATGCACCGGAGGACCGAACAGCTGTAGCGGCGCTCCGCAGGAACCCAGGGAGGTGAGTGATGGATCATTTTCATTTCTTTTGCAGCCCAGGCAGAACGGAGCAGGAATACTCTGCACTAGAGTACTCCTTTAAGTTCTGTAATTATATGACTTGGAACAGGATTTCTAAGAAAATATTAAATGGATACTCCGCCCCTAGACATCTTATCCCCTATCCAAAGAGACCCCCGCGATCTCTGCTGTAGCACTCCAGTAATCCAGTGCACAGAGCGAGCTTCGCTCTGTGCTGAATGACTAGCGATGCGGAGCAGGAGGCTCGTGATGTCACTGCCACGCCTCCCTCGTGACGTCATGCTCTCCCTCTCAATGCAAGTCTATGGGAAGGGGCGTGACTGCCGTCATGCCCCCTCCCATAGACTTGCATTGAGGGGGCGTGGTGTCATGGCACAAGGGGCCGTGGCCGTGACGTCGCTAGCCTCCGGAGCTGCAGCAGACCTTCTGAACGAACGCTGAGTGCTGCAGGGAGTTCGTTGGGGGTCCCAGCGGCGGGACCCCCAAGATCAGACATCTTATTCCCTATCCATTGGATACAGGATAAGATGTTTAGGGGCCGAGTACCCCTTTAACGATAAATCCTGAGAGGACTCCTAGGAGAAATAATGAGTCCTGCTTACCCTGCCCACATCGAATGATCAAATCTGCATCTTTAAATTCTGCGCATCATTTATGTGCAGGATACTGTATGTGTGAATAGACCTTTTAAAGGAAATGTGTCTTTAAAAAATAACCTATAGTTTAAATCAAGTTTTTTTGTTAGCCATGAAGGAGACTTATCATTCTTTTCAAACATATAGCTTTTATATGACAATTTTTTCTTAACTTACTTTTGCTTACATGCGACCTATTTATCAAATAGTCACACGACCTTGATAAGTAAATCACACGTAAGCAAAACCCGGGAAACAAAAGCATTTTTTAAAGCAGAAAAGTTTTCCCTTATGTTAATAGTTGAAGTTCTTTATCTACCCTTTATTACCAGTAGTGTTGCTAGAGAGTGATGGGGAGGGGGGCGTACCGCATTGGGTGGCACCCTGACTGGCACTAAATAGCTGCACTCCAACTATCCTGCAACAACCCATCCACCCTCCTCAGAAATTAAAAATATTAAAAACATACTATGGCGCACCATGAATATCCGTACTCTGGAGGCTCTTTTGTTAAATTTTGAGCCCGCATTTTGTGACTTTGGTGGGCGGAGTCTTGTGTCGCTGTGCTGAGGCCGGAGTTTACGTCAGGAGGAAAGACAGCGCAGCACCAACAGGCACATAAACAATAGTGAAGCCAAAAAAAAATGGCTTGGTACGTTACCCACCCCAGAGTGTGCATGAAGCTGTATTACTATGGATGTTTCTTATTTTAAGGAAAAATTTTAGTGGCACATATGGGTTATTTACGTTGTCTGTAAAAATTCTATTTTAACACAACATTAATTTAAAAATTTGGTGGGTACGCCAGCATGTACGTGCCCTAAAATTAACGTGTGCGCAGTGTGTATTTTAAACCTTAAAAGAGTTATTATTTATATAAATAATTTTTTTCTATAATTAAAGGACATCTGCAGCGGTACAAACACTTATCCCCTATCCTCAAGATAGGGGATAAGTGTTTGATCGCGGGGGGTCAGAACGCTGGGGCCCCCGGCAATCTCCTGCTGCGGCTGGCACGCCTCCTCCATACAGCTCTATGGGAGAGGTGGGGAGGCAGCATTCGTGCCTCCCCACATCCCCCATAGAACTGTATGGGGACGGGGAGGAGACGGGGCGTCACTGTCGACCTCTAGGTCGACGCTACATCACCATGGGCGCTAATGCCGGTGCCCCGTTAGGGAGATCGAGGGGGGGCCCAGCGGTTGGACCCCCCGCGATCAAACACTTATCCCCTATCCTGTGGATAGGGGATAAGTGTAATTCCGCTGCAGTTGTCCTTTAACAATAACATTAATGTAGTACCTTTTGTTTCATGATGCAGAACAAGAACGGTTGTTAAAGTGGGTGTTAATGTCCTTTTCTGCAGACGTATGCACTTTCTGTAAGCCAGGTTGGACCTGGAATACGTATGCGACTTTTAAATAGAGATGTGTCTTTTTTTTCTTCATAAATACATGACCACTGCAAACCTTCCATATTTTTAAAGAATTTTTGCTAATGTTTTTTCTAATTTTCCATTTTACTATCTTTATTTTATTATAATCCTGAAATCATGCAGTTTCTATTCTGGTCCACAGGCCTAAAACTAATGTGAGGCTTCCTGTTCTGTACAGATCATTTTCCAGTAATGCCTTTCATCTCATCACAAACAGGATTACAGTCAAGGGTGACACCTGTAGAGAGAGAACACCGGATTCATCGCCATTCTCAGCAGAGATCAGCATCCCCCTTCCTTGTAGAATGACCTCTGAAAAGGTCACAAACAATGCCCAGTAGCATCTCTAATTCATGTGAATGAGACCTGTCAATTGTTGTCTATGGGTCCAAATCCAGATCTCCAAATGCTGTTAAAAATATCTCGGGCAACGTGGCTGCCTCCATAATAATGCACAAAAATAATAAATATCTAGTGTTTGTATTTTTTGATTGCAATATATAATTTTAATAAGAAAATACAAACATTAGAAAAAGACCATGTTTCAGTATCGGTCTCTAGTCAGGAAAAAGAAGTCTAGTTGACACATTCCCTTTAATTAGGACTCTCTCTCTCTCCCGTCAGGATTTACTCTGCTTTTCCCTCCTATATGCTGCTTCACGACACATAAACCCATACATCACAGAGCCAAGCTTCTTGCCTGCTATTATATCTTGCTCTCAGATAAGACCCCATAAATCTCCTGAACAGTTTACCTGTAATGTTCCATCAAAATTGCAGCAAAAACCACCTTCTTAGAAACCATTAAAGGGGTACTCCGGTGGAATTTTATTTATTATTTTTTTTTTTTTGAACTGGCTCCAGAAAGCTTAAAAAAAAGCTTAAAGGGGTACTCCAGTGAAAACCTTTTTTTATCCAACTGGTGCCAGAAAGTTAAACAGATTTGTAAATTACTTCTATTAAAAAATCTTAATTCTTCCAGTACTTATTAGCTGCTGATTACTACAGAGGGAAAGCTTTTCCGTTTGAAACACAGAGCTGTCTGCTGAATCACGAGCACAGTGCTCTCTGCTGACATCTCTGTCCATTTTAGGAACTGTCCAGATTTTGAGAAAATCCCCATAGCAAACATATGCTGCCCTGGACAGTCCCTAAAATGGACAGAGATGTCAGCAGAGAGCACTGTGCTCATGATCTCAGCAGACAGCTCTGTGTTTCAAAAAGAAAATAATTCCCGCTGTAGTATTCAGCAGCTAATAAGTACTGGAAGGATTAATATTTTTTAATAGAAGTAATTTACAAATCTGTTTAACTTTCTGGCACTAGTTAATAAAAAAAAAAAGAGAAAAAAAGTTTTCCACTAGAGTACCCCTTTAATCCTTCAAGTACTTATCAGAGCAGGAGAGGTTTGCTATGGGGATTTGCTCCTACTCTGGACAACTCCTGACACAGACAGAGGTGTCAGCAGAGAGCACTGTGGTCAGACAGAAAATAACTACTACAACTTCCTCTGGAGCATAAAGCAGCTGATAAGTAATGGAAGGATTTAGATTTTTGAATAGAAGTAATTTACAAAATTGTTTTCCACCGGAGTACCCCTTTAAATACGTTTATGCACACAAATAGATATATTATAGTACGCTATAGACAAATACTTGCACAGATCTGTATTTTATTTATACGACATGGTGAGACCAGAAAGGGAACGTTTCAGTGATTTTCATCTAAGTTTCCGGTAAGTGCAGTAACATTAGTGGTTCAATTCTCTTTTGTTATACAAGACATGTTGTATAAATAAAACGGATTGAATTAGGAGGGACATGAGCACAATACTGCGGGTTTCTGAAATGAAATCCATAGCACTCAGATGTGCCCTCGGTAACACAATGATGTGCCAAGTCAGCAGAACAATCGCTCCTCGTGTCATTATCTCTTCTGTCTGGGAAACGCCAGCTCGGGTAGAGCGCCTCGGCGTAATTGTCAGGCTATTCAACTGCAGCATTTAGCGAGTTGTAATTATTAGGAGCACTATGTGTGTTTTATATGGACTCATTATAATTGTAATTATTTGTAATTAGTTCTGGCCGGGCTCACACAAATGTAGCTGCAGCACCAAACGGCCAAAACCACATAGACCTACGTGCCAACATGGCGCTCAAAGTGATTGCAGCTAAAAGCAGCTATTAAAGCAGGTTGTTAATGGCTGCATTATATTGTAAGGGTGTGTTCACACATTTAGATGCACTTCTTGAATCCAAGGCCAAGAATGGGTTCAAAAAGGTAAAAAATTAATGGCTCCAGATAAACCTTAGGATGGCCAGCTTTAGCTGGCCATCCTAAGATTTATCTGGAGCCATTCATTTCTTTTTTTTTTTTCTATTCTATTTTTATTGAGTTTTATAAGTTTAACATTGTAGATGACAAAGACTGGAAATCACTCAGAAGTCAAGATATAGATGACTATGGCTGCATTAAAGGGGTACTCCGGTGAAAACCTTATTTCTTTTAAATCAACTGGTGGCAGAAAGTTAAACATATTTGTAAATTACTTCCATTAAAAAATCTTAATCCCTCCAGTACTTATTAGCTGCTGAATGCTACAGAGGAAATTCCTTTCTTTTTGGAACACAGATGACATCACGAGCACAGTGCTCTCTGCTGACATCTTAGCAACCATGCATAGCAGATGTATGCTAAGGGCAGCATGGTGGCTCAGTGGTTAGCACTGCTGCTGTGCAGTGCTTGGGGCTTGGGTTCAAATCCCACTAAGGACAACAATAAATAGAGTGTTATTATTATTATAATAACGTCAGCAGAGAGAACTGTGGTCGTGATGTCATCAGAGAGCATTCCAAAAAGAAAAGAATTTCCTCTGTAGTATTCAGCAGCTAATAAGTACAGGAAGGATTAAGATTTTTTAATAGAAGGAATTTACAATTATGTTTAACTTTCTGCCATCAGTTGATTTAAAAGAAAAAAGGTTTTCACCGGAGTACCCCTTTAAAGGGGTTATCCAGGAAAAAACTTTTTTTTATATATCAACTGGCTCCAGAAAGTTAAACAGACTTGTAAATTACTTCCATTAAAAAATCTTAATCCTTTCAGTACTTATGAGCTTCTGAAGTTAAGGTTGTTCTTTTCTGTCTAAGTGCTTTCTGATGACACATGTCTCGGGAACCGCCCAGTTTAGAAGCAAATCCCCATAGCAAACCTCTTCTAAACTGGGCATTTCATCAGAGAGCACTTAGACAGAAAAAGACAACCTTAACTTCAGAAGCTCATAAGTACTGAAAGGATTAAGATTTTTTAATAGAAGTAATTTACAAATATGTTTAACTTTACGGAGCCAGTTGATATATATAAATATTTTTTTCCTGGAATACCCCTTTAACACCACGATCTGACCTTCCGATACACAGATATGATTTCGGAAGCTCAAATCGCCTGATATCGTATCTGTGCATGGATAGGTACGGACAGATACGGAGCCATTAACTATTATGGGGCATTGGACCCGATCGTAGTCAACTAGTGACTACGATCTGGTAATTTTCTCAGGGGATCCGATTTTTGACTCACACTGCATATACAATGCATATACAAAAGTAACGAGCTCTTACTTAAAGTCAAGA
Organism: Hyla sarda; assembly: GCF_029499605.1. Classification (NCBI taxonomy): domain Eukaryota; kingdom Metazoa; phylum Chordata; class Amphibia; order Anura; family Hylidae; genus Hyla; species Hyla sarda. Next base: position 185,469,058 of record NC_079195.1, read on the forward strand.
AGTAAGGGACTAGAAAAGGGGATGAGGATAGGGAAAAGAGAGTAAGAGAAAAGAGGAAGGGGAGTAAGAAGGATAGGAAGGGAGTGAAAGAGGAAGGAATAGGCAGAGAAATTAGAAACTACAGACAAGTGCCTCCCAAATCAACAATAACTAAGAGAGAGACCCAACTATATACAGACCGGACAATATGAACAAGGGCGGAAATAAGGAAGTCAAATGCAGAATCAAGACTTGGCAAACAAAACAGGTACAGTAAAAAGCAGGTCAACTGTGGGTTAAAAATGTGATTCAGTAGAAAAAGCAATATGACGAGAGGTAGGTCACAACTAGTCCCCATAAGAAAAAGCAGAAACATTTAAATAAGTCAGAAGATTTGGGGAAGGAGGGGGACCGATTTAAGATGAGGTAGGGAATGATCCAGAAGGGGCTGTGGCAGGTTTGGTTGAACTATATATTTTCCGAGGCGCCCATACTTGGAGGAAAATGGCATGGTTTCTCAACTCCCAACTCGCCAAATCCTCCTTTCTACAGATATGATCTATTTTGTCCAGCCAACTAGGAATCCTGGGAGGTTCCGTAGATCACCAGTTGGCGGGTATTAGAAGCTTTGTAGCTGTCAGCATGGACGTTGCTAAGTCAGATTTTTTAGGGCGGAAATGAGGGTCATTTGCCCAAAGCAAAAGAAGGGGGGGGGGGGGGGAGCCATTCATTTCTAAGATACATATACACCCTCGCAGTACGGTATAGTCTTTTATCACATATATACTGTGTTACACAAGCATTTTGCTGAAAAGAATTCCCAACCCACCATGGCACATCAGTGTAATGTTAAGCCCATGGAATTGGAGTTTTGTGGTGGGATAAATCCAATGGTGTCATCCTAATGTGCTATTAGCCCAGCGATGTGTCTTCTGCATTTGCTTGTTTCCCAACAGGGAGTTAGTTGAGTGCAGCAAATCTCTGGATGGAAGCGTGTGTCTGTAAGGAGAGAGCATGCCCGGACATTGATTATTTTTCCTCATGTCAGACGTAAATCATTGCACAAGGCTTATCCACAGGGATTGATCTTCCTGCTGCACACAGACTGCTGCCATATTGGTAGTGTCAAGTGCAAACATGGAAAGGCCGACCTGCAACTAACCTCTTCATCTAAAAGGCCTAACCACTGATGACTAGACTGCTGAAAAATTCATGCAAAGTCATCTGCCATGTTCTGTAATGCCAAAATGTTAAGACTTATATTTCCTAATTGGCATATTTCCTAGTTTATTGCGTGTAGTCCATTTCCAAAATCCATGCACTCCTATATAGGATACGGAAAAGGACATGCCTAAAGCCTACAGGGCCAGACTGTCATTTAAATTCCTCTTAATTCAGCACAAGACTTATTTTGTGGATTATATCAGGACTTATCAGGTGCTGATCTAACAGACTTTAATGGGGTTATCCAGGAATAGAAAAACAGAGCTTATTTCTTTCAAAAATAGCTCCACGTCTGTCCCCAGGTTGTGTGTGGTATTTCAACTTTGCTCCATTCACTTCAATGGAACTGAGCTGCAGAACTACAGCCAATCTGGAGACAGATGGGGAGCGGTTTTTGAAAGAAATTAACTCTGTTTTTTCTCTGTTCCTGGATAACCCCTTTAAAGGGGTACTCCGCCGGAAAACATCTTATCCCCTATCCAAAAGATAGGGGATAAGATGTCTGATCACGAAGGTCCCCCCGCTAGGGACCCCCGCGATCTCCGTGCCGGCAGCGTCAGCGTCCGAAACACGGAAGCTTGGAGCTTCTGTGTTAGTGACGTCACGCCTCCAGTTTACTAGTACGTAGCATTCACGCCTCCTCCCATAGGGGGCGTGGTGGTTGTGGTTGCCAGTCATCCAGCACGTAGCAGAGTTCGCTCCGTGCACTGGATAACTTGGGTGCCGCAGCGGAGATTGCAGGGGTCCAGAGGGGACAAGATGTTTTCTGGCGGAGTACCCCTTTAACTTTCTATAGTTATACAATGCATGTGCTGCAGCTACAGATCTGATATATGTCGTACATGGCTGTATTATTTTTCCTGTGAGATTGATAATCCTCCTCTGTAGGGGAAAAAAAAAAACACATTCACCATGATGTGCTCACTATGTACTGTCTATTAGTAACACATTGTCCCTTGTGTAACCTAATGCAATCTGTCACCTCTCCACCAAAGTGTTAACATAAGGGGGGCAGACATGACTCCGCATACTGCTGTCTCAACACATCATGTGACCACTCAACTTGTGAGACCTATTCCCTGAAGAACAGGGCCTCTGTGTTAGCATATACAATGCACTACATTTTAGCCCCCCATCCCCCCAGATCAGTATTACAGGGGGGCAGATCTGTGGGCATGATAGCTTTTAAAGGGTTCTCCTTGGATGTTTCCATGTTACTTCCAGTACTGCTGAGAAAGGGTCACGCAAGCAGTGATTTTTTTATTTACTGTATTTATCGGTACTTTTAAAACTTAAATTCAAGGCAAAAAGTCTGCCTGCGTGTTATACGCCGATAAATCTTTTTGTCACTGATTTAAAGTTGCCGCAGCAGCGTCTGCTTGTTAAGGATTAGCAGCCTGGCCGCAGCCACTTTAAATCAGTGACCAACGTTTGGCTCACGCTTTGTTTTTTTTCCCCTCCATTTCCGCCCTGCTTTTTATTGTATTTTTTTTTTTGTATCTTCCTTACCTAGCCGCGCTCGGCAGGCCAGGTCCGGTGTCGGGTGTGGTCAGTGAAGCAGGATGAGTGACGTCCTCTGCTAGCTCCACTGCACAGAATCAGGGACGTCACTCATTCAATGCTGCTGCCGCTGTGACTATTCTAAGGTGGCTGCGGCCACACACTGACCAGCGGCGGCTGCAGCAAATGATGAGTGACGTCCCTGATGCGGTGCAGCCGGCAGAGGACGTCACTCATCCTGCTTCACTGACCGCAGCCTGCAAGACCCGACACCAGACCTGGCCTGCCGAGCGCGGCTAGGTAAGGAAGATGGGAAAAAAAAATATATATATAAAAAACGGGAGAGGGGGGCATGATGAGGAGAGGGGGGCATGATGAGAGGGGGCATGATGAGACAGGGGTGGGGGAATGATAAGACAGTGGGGGAATGATGAGAGGGTAAAGGGGGGGATGGGTGTAAATGTGGCACATGGGCTGATAAAACGGGAGGAATGATGTGGCACTGGAAGGGGGGACCAAACTGAAGTTCAGGCAAAATCAAAGTTAGAGGGATGATATGGCATTTAGTCTGTCATTTATCATATATATATATATATATATATATATATATATATATATATATATATATATATTTTTTTTTTTTTTTTTTTTTTTTACTTAAATTTCCCTATTAAAATGGGGGTGCGTGTTATACGCCAGTGCGTAGAAGCTCTGCGAAGAACCAGACATACTATGTACGGGCCAAAGGTGCTCATGCACCTTAAATTAAAGTTGATGAAAGTGGACTATTTTAACAAAGACGAATGTTTACTAGGTGAAGTTGAAAAACGGGTAATTGTTTTAATAAACTGTTATGGTCTAAAAGTTGTAAATTTTTTAATTTAAAGGGGGTATTCCAGTAAAAATCTTTTTTTTTTTTTATCAACTGGCTCATGAAAGTTAAACAGATTTGTAAATTACTTCTATTAAAAAGTCTTATCAGCTGCTGAAGTTGAGTTTTTCTTTTCTGTCTGGCAACAGTGCTCTCTGCTGACATTTCTGCTTCTCTGCGCAGAGTAGAAGAGGTTTGCTATGGGGATTTGCTTCTACTCTGGACAGTCCCCGAGACAGGTGTCATCAGAGAGCACTTAGACAGAAAAGAACAACTCCACTTCAGCAGCTCATAAGTACTGAAAGGATTAACACATTTTAATAGAAGTAATTTACAAATCTGTTTAACTTTCTGGAGCCTGTTGAGATATATATATATATATATATATATATAAGATTTATCCTGGATAACCCCTTTAAGGATGATGGTTGCACAAAAGCTTGTTCCAGAAAGATCTTTTCAGGAAAGACTGTTGTTCAACCATCAAACTACTTTAATCCAATGCATATGGCCATCTTAAGATGTGTTGATTGCCGTGCCCTACTGTAAAAGTGTTCTTATAGGGAACTTCTGACCTGGTTCCACAGATCTCTGTTTTGCTTGTGAAAGGTGGAACTAAAATATTTGTCGTTTAATAAGGAAGGTCTAACACTTTTATAGAATGCTTGTTTAGCGATGGATCAGATTAGAAAAACTACAGCAAGTATAAAAGCTTTGATAGAGCAGACAAATGGTTGCGTGTTGCATTAGATAGTATAAAGTAATCCTAGCCGGTCTCATAAACATGACCATTCAGACATAATGGCACACAGTGTGCACTGACTGTAATGTGTGCCTCCGCTCCGGACACTTACAGAGGAAATAGAAAAGCACATAATGGCCATCCAAAACAACACAAGGGTCCTATGAAGACATACAACATTTCTTTACTGATGAATTATGTAAGAGATGAGGATGAAGAAGAAGCAGTCCTACTTGGTCAGAAGCAAGCAAGTGGCTAAAATAATGGCAATAATTTATGTACCCCTTATCCAAGATATATCCGTATAATTGTATTTCCAGTTACAGTGGTTTTATACACTGCATTTTGTGAAGGCACAACAGTTTTTGATGCAGTTTTTTTTTTAGCCAAAAGCCAGGAGTTGTGGTGTGTGATTTAGAGAAGCTCCTTGTGCATAAGCCGAAAGTAACCATGGGCCTTGGTTGACCAGTGGAGTCATCCAAAAGAGTATCCTTTTGGCCTCCATTGGGCTGGTATGCATATACAGAACTTTTTGGTTTTACAGTCTAGGAAAGCATAGCAGACTATTCTGTCGTATATATACAGTTGACCATGTTGTACAGGTTTTAGTTTTTTTTCAGCATTGTGGACAGTGACTGATGTATGATGTTGAACAGAAGATACTCCATCAGAGAATGTATACCCTGAAAATATACATACATTGTGATGTGAACCGATCCTTGTGTGGACTGTCTGCATATACAGCAAAGAAGCAGGGTAGATCCATGGGCAGGCCTTATTTTTTATTAGATCTGTTAGTTTGCCACTTACAAGGTCAGTTGCATGAATGTCGCCCTATGGTGTAAACACCGCATGTAAAGTTTAGGAACATTTGAGCAGACAGAGGTGCGGCTGTGGAACACTTACGATACTTCTCCGGTGTAATGAGACACCCTTCCTGTTCTGCGGACTGGTCAGATGCCCACGTCTCTACCTAGAATGACCTCAATGATGTGTATTTTAGGGTTTCTTTGAAATCATTAATGAAGAAGGAGGTGACCAGAGGACAAGACCTTTTCTGTTCCCAAAATTGGACCTCATCTGTGAAATGATAATCTGTTCCCGGGCTCTGGTTTGGATCATGGTTTGCAGTGTATGCCCTATCTGCTTGTCAAGATGAAAGGGGTACTATGCTTCAATATGAGCTGTAACCACAGACTTCTAGAAACAGATTTCATCATGACTTTGCCCAATAAAAACAAAAAAAAATGTGACCTCGCCACGGTTCTGAGGGGCACGACTACAGTCCCACTGAGATTCCCAAGAGAGAATACTAAACTCTTACCCAGCATTGGCAGGCACCAGGCTATTTTAAGCTGCATATTTTTCCATGACGTTCATGTTTTACCATTTTTTTTTTTGTGCCAGCTCTAAAATATAGGATATTTCTAGGCTATATTTAGAGCTCCAGACCTTTCCATTAAAACATTCCTATCTGTCGACTCTGTAATACACAACAATGTTTAAAGCCAATATAGTTCTGGTTGAAGATAAAGCACACGGCTCCTACCTAAATTTCTTTTTTTCACACACGTTACATTATGCGAATCTTGCGACCACAACATTTGATGTTTGGCCTAAGCGTGGCGTTTATAGATTTCATGCATCACTTGAGGGAAGTGCTGAGACACAGTGTTTCTGGGGTTTGTTAAGAAATATCATTTTAATCCTTACTAGCTTTTGCCCGCGGCTTCGCTCGCGTTAAATTTGGGGTAACATAGATCTACTTTTTACGATCCTATAGTAATGAGGCCGCTCTGGGTAAAGTCTACGGGCATCCAACCCAAATTCTTGTTGATCTCCGTGTCTAAAGAGTTAATGCCGGACATCTGCCAGAACGGCGATGTCCGGCATTAGCCACGGGTCCTGGCTACTGATAGCAGCCGGGTCCGTGCGGTATGATGTGAGCTCAGCTCAGCGTTGGGTATACCCGGCATTCTGCGGCAAGGGCTTAATTCATACAAACTTTGAACCCCTGTTTCACCCCTTCAGGGGTAGAATTTTAGAAAACTTTAAACACGTGTTTCTTTGTCTCTGATTGTTAGCATATAAACTAAGTTTCATGCTTCTAGCTTCAAAAATTACAGATTTCAATACAAACTTTCAACCCCTTTTTCACCCCCTTAAGGGTTGAATTTCGAAAAATCCTTTCTTATTCCTCGTCTTAAAAACAACACCTGTTAAAATTTTTTATATATATTTCTATATTTGAACTATGATGGAAAATGCTATAGATAATACTGTAGCAGAAGACCTGGGCTGTATCTACTGCTGGATAATTTTTCAGGCTTTATAGACATCTTGTAGTTTTTCACAGTTTTTGTTTAATATGTTTTAAAGTTTTGCACCAAGACCTAAAATGGTGCATGGAAGGTAGCGCCACCACTTGTAAACAAAGAGGGAAATAGTTCAACAGCAGAAAATCCTCCGCATTCCCGCAGCAGAAATTCCACACCAAGTTGTGCGAAATGTGGTACTGTAAGGCTGAGAGAACTGTCGACTGAGCGAACGTATGACCACCTTTACAGGTGTAATCCTGGTCAGGTGTGAACCCACAGAAAAATCTCTACCATATACAAGTGCCAACATCTGAGCCATAATTACATCTCTCCACTTAGGGCTGGGCGGTTTACCGGTTAATACTGAATACCGACATTTTTGTGCTGCACGATATGAATTTTAACCCATACCACAACACCAGTTTGGCCCCTCCCCCTCGGGAATGAATGAATTAGCCCAGCGCTGCGCTGTCCCCACATCGGGGAGCTTTCATATGTGACCTGCGAGCGCTGTTCTGCCTCCCAATTAATTATCAGCCTAGCGCTGTCCCCATCCTCCTGTTTGTTGCGCCCGCCGGCCCTGACACTATACCAGTGGTCTTCAACCTGCGGACCTCCAGATGTTGCAAAACTACAACTCTCAGCATGCATGCTGGGAGTTGTAGTTTTGCAACATCTGGAGGTTGGCAGGTTGAAGACCACTGCTCTATACTGTGTGGTATCCCTATGCCCGGGCTGCAAAAAATAAACAAAATAAACTTTATCTTACCTCCCGTTGGTCAGGTACCGGCCTCACCAAGCTTCCTAGTAAATGGAACGTCGGACAGCCGTTAGCCTATCACCGGCCGCAGCGATGTCCCGCCCCGGCCGCTGATAGGCTGAGCCCACTGTCATGTAAGAAGCCGGCCAGAGCTCCTTACATGACAGTGGGCTCAGCCTATCAGCGGCCGAGGCGGAACATCGCTGCGGCCGGTGATAGGCTGACGGCTGTCCGACGTTCCCGTCCCCAGCGTAAAGCCGACATCGGAACATGCGTTAGTTTATTTTATTTACCTTGTGTCAGCACCGGCGGCCGCAATAAACAGCACGAGGAGGGCAGCGCTAGCGGGTGACATGTGAGTATTTACCCTGATGGGGGCATCGCTGGGCTGATAATTAATTGGGGGGGGGGCGCAGAGCTGTGCTGGGCTGATAATTTTAGGGGGGGGGGAGGAGGAGAAAATACCGTTATGTACCGTGGAACCGCCGAAAGTTACAAAAATACCGTGATACACACATTTGGTCATACCGCCCAACCCTATCTCCACTTACCTACAGTCATGGCCGTAAATGTTGGCACCCCTGAAATTTTTCAAGAGAATGAAGTATTTCTTACAGAAAAGGATTGCAGTAACACGTTTTGCTATACACATGTTTATTCCCTTTGTGTGTATTGGAACTAAACCAAAAAAGGGAGGAAAAAAAGCAAATTGGACATAATGTCACACCAAACTCCAAAAATGGGCTGGACAAAATTATTGGCACCCTTAACATAATATTTGGTTGCACACCCTTAGGAAAAAAATTACTGAAATCAGTCGCTTCCTATAACCATCAATAAGCTTCTTACACCTCTCAGCCGGAATGTTGGACCACTCTTCCTTTACAAACTGCTCCAGGTCTCTCTCATTGGAAGGCGCCTTTTCCCAACAGCAATTTTAAGATCTCTCCACAGGTGTTCAATGGGATTTAGATCTGGACTGATTGCTGCCACTTCAGAACTCTGCAGCGCTTTGTTGCCATCCATTTCTGGGGGCTTTTTGATGTATGTTTGGGGTCATTGTCCTGCTTGAAGACCCAAGATCTCGGACATAAACCCAGCTTTCTGACACTGAGCTGTACAGTGCAACCCAAAATCCGTTGGTAATCCTCAGGTTTCATGATGCCTTGTACACATTCAAGGCACCCAGTGCCAGAGGCAGCAAAACAACCCCAAAACAGCATTGAACCTCCACCATATTCACTGTAGGTACTGTGTTCTTTTCTTTGTAGGCCTCATTCTGTTTTTGGGAAACGGTAGAATGATGTGCTTTACCAAAAAGCTCTATCTTGGTCTCATCTGTCCACAAGACGTTTTCCCAGAAGGATTTCGGCTTACTCAAGTTCATTAAGGCAAAATGTAGTCTTGCTTTTTTGTGTCTCTGTGTCAGCAGTGGGGTCTCCTGGGTCTCCTGCCATAGCGTTTTGTTTAATTTAAATGTCGCCAGATAGTTCGTGCCGACACTGATGCTCCCTGAGCCTGCAGGACAACTTGAATATTTTTGGAACTCTTTTGGGGCTGCTTATCCACCATCTGGACTATCCTGTGTTGACACCTTTCATCAGTTTTTCTCTTCCGTCCACGCCCAGGGAGATTAGCTACAATGCCATGGGTTGCAAACTTCTTGATAATGTTGCGCACTGGGGACAAAGGCAAATCTAGATCTCTGGAGATGGACTTGCAACCTTGAGATTGTTGATATTTTTACACAATTTTAGTTCTTAAGTCCTCAGACAGTTCTCTTCTCCTCTTTCTATTGTCCATGCTTAGTGTGGCACACACAGACACACAATGCAAAGACTAAGTGAACGTCTCTCCTTTTTATCTGCTTTCAGGTGTGATTTTTATATTGCCCACACCTGTTACTTGCCCCAGGTGAGTTTAAAGGTGCATCACATTCTTGAACAATTTTGTCCAGACCATTTTTGGAGTTTGGTGACATTATGTCCAATTTGCTTTTTCCCCCCTTCTTTTTTTGGTTTAGTTCCAATACACACAAAGGGAATACACCTCTGTATAGCAAAACATGTGTTGCTGCAATCCTTTTCTGTGAGAAATACTTAATTTTCTTGAAAAAGTTCAGTGGTGCCAATACTTACGGCCATGACTGTAAGTGTACAATATAACCATCAGCAAAGTGTTGCATGTAATTTGGGCCTGCACACAGTGTACTCTGGTATAAAGTATTTGTACAGAAACGTACCCTCTGTAAAATGATTACTATTGACCAGTGGTCTCCAAAACTTCAGCCCTCCAGATCATGCAAAACTACAACTCCCAGCATGTAAGCATTTTCCTGGAAAATTAAAAAAAAAAATTGAGTATGGAATGTGTTCTTTTATAATATAAAATGTGTTTATAAAATGATATTCAAACTATAAAACATTTAGACCCTCATAAAGGCATCTCGGAACGAAGTTCTCCAGTCTCACCTAAAGACAAACAAATCCTGAAATGCAATTCAAATACTGAGAATGCAATATGCATTTCTGTCTCTAGGAGCGCTGCAGGGAAAAGGTTTCTGTTTAGTTTGAATGTGGCTGATCTCCATCTTGTTGGTATTAAAGTCATTGGTTGTTTTTGCCTCCCCATCCCAGATACTGTTCTCCCCCACAATATATACTGTCCTCCCCCACATTATATACTGTCCTCCCCATCATAGATATTGTTCTCCCATCACAAATAATGTTCTCCCCCATCACAGATAATCTCCCCATCACAGTTGATGTGTGTCCCCCATCACAAAGAATGTTTTCCTATTTTCTGGCTGACTAGGTCACTAGAGTCTGGCTGACTAGGTCACTAGAGTCTGGCTGACTAGGTCACTAGAGTCTGGCTGACTAGGTCACTAGAGTCTGGCTGACTAGGTCACTAGAGTCTGGCTGACTAGGTCACTAGAGTCTGGCTGACTAGGTCACTAGAGTCTGGCTGACTAGGTCACTAGAGTCTGGCTGACTAGGTCACTAGAGTCTGGCTGACTAGGTCACTAGAGTCTGGCTGACTAGGTCACTAGAGTCTGGCTGACTAGGTCACTAGAGTCTGGCTGACTAGGTCACTAGAGTCTGGCTGACTAGGTCACTAGAGTCTGGCTGACTAGGTCACTAGAGTCTGGCTGACTAGGTCACTAGAGTCTGGCTGACTAGGTCACTAGAGTCTGGCTGACTAGGTCACTAGAGTCTGGCTGACTAGGTCACTAGAGTCTGGCTGACTAGGTCACTAGAGTCTGGCTGACTAGGTCACTAGAGTCTGGCTGACTAGGTCACTAGAGTCTGGCTGACTAGGTCACTAGAGTCTGGCTGACTAGGTCACTAGAGTCTGGCTGACTAGGTCACTAGAGTCTGGCTGACTAGGTCACTAGAGTCTGGCTGACTAGGTCACTAGAGTCTGGCTGACTAGGTCACTAGAGTCTGGCTGACTAGGTCACTAGAGTCTGGCTGACTAGGTCACTAGAGTCTGGCTGACTAGGTCACTAGAGTCTGGCTGACTAGGTCACTAGAGTCTGGCTGACTAGGTCACTAGAGTCTGGCTGACTAGGTCACTAGAGTCTGGCTGACTAGGTCACTAGAGTCTGGCTGACTAGGTCACTAGAGTCTGGCTGACTAGGTCACTAGAGTCTGGCTGACTAGGTCACTAGAGTCTGGCTGACTAGGTCACTAGAGTCTGGCTGACTAGGTCACTAGAGTCTGGCTGACTAGGTCACTAGAGTCTGGCTGACTAGGTCACTAGAGTCTGGCTGACTAGGTCACTAGAGTCTGGCTGACTAGGTCACTAGAGTCTGGCTGACTAGGTCACTAGAGTCTGGCTGACTAGGTCACTAGAGTCTGGCTGACTAGGTCACTAGAGTCTGGCTGACTAGGTCACTAGAGTCTGGCTGACTAGGTCACTAGAGTCTGGCTGACTAGGTCACTAGAGTCTGGCTGACTAGGTCACTAGAGTCTGGCTGACTAGGTCACTAGAGTCTGGCTGACTAGGTCACTAGAGTCTGGCTGACTAGGTCACTAGAGTCTGGCTGACTAGGTCACTAGAGTCTGGCTGACTAGGTCACTAGAGTCTGGCTGACTAGGTCACTAGAGTCTGGCTGACTAGGTCACTAGAGTCTGGCTGACTAGGTCACTAGAGTCTGGCTGACTAGGTCACTAGAGTCTGGCTGACTAGGTCACTAGAGTCTGGCTGACTAGGTCACTAGAGTCTGGCTGACTAGGTCACTAGAGTCTGGCTGACTAGGTCACTAGAGTCTGGCTGACTAGGTCACTAGAGTCTGGCTGACTAGGTCACTAGAGTCTGGCTGACTAGGTCACTAGAGTCTGGCTGACTAGGTCACTAGAGTCTGGCTGACTAGGTCACTAGAGTCTGGCTGACTAGGTCACTAGAGTCTGGCTGACTAGGTCACTAGAGTCTGGCTGACTAGGTCACTAGAGTCTGGCTGACTAGGTCACTAGAGTCTGGCTGACTAGGTCACTAGAGTCTGGCTGACTAGGTCACTAGAGTCTGGCTGACTAGGTCACTAGAGTCTGGCTGACTAGGTCACTAGAGTCTGGCTGACTAGGTCACTAGAGTCTGGCTGACTAGGTCACTAGAGTCTGGCTGACTAGGTCACTAGAGTCTGGCTGACTAGGTCACTAGAGTCTGGCTGACTAGGTCACTAGAGTCTGGCTGACTAGGTCACTAGAGTCTGGCTGACTAGGTCACTAGAGTCTGGCTGACTAGGTCACTAGAGTCTGGCTGACTAGGTCACTAGAGTCTGGCTGACTAGGTCACTAGAGTCTGGCTGACTAGGTCACTAGAGTCTGGCTGACTAGGTCACTAGAGTCTGGCTGACTAGGTCACTAGAGTCTGGCTGACTAGGTCACTAGAGTCTGGCTGACTAGGTCACTAGAGTCTGGCTGACTAGGTCACTAGAGTCTGGCTGACTAGGTCACTAGAGTCTGGCTGACTAGGTCACTAGAGTCTGGCTGACTAGGTCACTAGAGTCTGGCTGACTAGGTCACTAGAGTCTGGCTGACTAGGTCACTAGAGTCTGGCTGACTAGGTCACTAGAGTCTGGCTGACTAGGTCACTAGAGTCTGGCTGACTAGGTCACTAGAGTCTGGCTGACTAGGTCACTAGAGTCTGGCTGACTAGGTCACTAGAGTCTGGCTGACTAGGTCACTAGAGTCTGGCTGACTAGGTCACTAGAGTCTGGCTGACTAGGTCACTAGAGTCTGGCTGACTAGGTCACTAGAGTCTGGCTGACTAGGTCACTAGAGTCTGGCTGACTAGGTCACTAGAGTCTGGCTGACGAGGTCACTAGAGTCTGGCTGACGAGGTCACTAGAGTCTGGCTGACGAGGTCACTAGAGTCTGGCTGACGAGGTCACTAGAGTCTGGCTGACGAGGTCACTAGAGTCTGGCTGACGAGGTCACTAGAGTCTGGCTGACGAGGTCACTAGAGTCTGGCTGACGAGGTCACTAGAGTCTGGCTGACGAGGTCACTAGAGTCTGGCTGACGAGGTCACTAGAGTCTGGCTGACGAGGTCACTAGAGTCTGGCTGACGAGGTCACTAGAGTCTGGCTGACGAGGTCACTAGAGTCTGGCTGACGAGGTCACTAGAGTCTGGCTGACGAGGTCACTAGAGTCTGGCTGACGAGGTCACTAGAGTCTGGCTGACGAGGTCACTAGAGTCTGGCTGACGAGGTCACTAGAGTCTGGCTGACGAGGTCACTAGAGTCTGGCTGACGAGGTCACTAGAGTCTGGCTGACGAGGTCACTAGAGTCTGGCTGACGAGGTCACTAGAGTCTGGCTGACGAGGTCACTAGAGTCTGGCTGACGAGGTCACTAGAGTCTGGCTGACGAGGTCACTAGAGTCTGGCTGACGAGGTCACTAGAGTCTGGCTGACGAGGTCACTAGAGTCTGGCTGACGAGGTCACTAGAGTCTGGCTGACGAGGTCACTAGAGTCTGGCTGACGAGGTCACTAGAGTCTGGCTGACGAGGTCACTAGAGTCTGGCTGACGAGGTCACTAGAGTCTGGCTGACGAGGTCACTAGAGTCTGGCTGACGAGGTCACTAGAGTCTGGCTGACGAGGTCACTAGAGTCTGGCTGACGAGGTCACTAGAGTCTGGCTGACGAGGTCACTAGAGTCTGGCTGACGAGGTCACTAGAGTCTGGCTGACGAGGTCACTAGAGTCTGGCTGACGAGGTCACTAGAGTCTGGCTGACGAGGTCACTAGAGTCTGGCTGACGAGGTCACTAGAGTCTGGCTGACGAGGTCACTAGAGTCTGGCTGACGAGGTCACTAGAGTCTGGCTGACGAGGTCACTAGAGTCTGGCTGACGAGGTCACCAGAGTCTGGCTGACGAGGTCACCAGAGTCTGGCTGACGAGGTCACCAGAGTCTGGCTGACGAGGTCACCAGAGTCTGGCTGACGAGGTCACCAGAGTCTGGCTGACGAGGTCACCAGAGTCTGGCTGACGAGGTCACCAGAGTCTGGCTGACGAGGTCACCAGAGTCTGGCTGACGAGGTCACCAGAGTCTGGCTGACTGACTAGGTCCAGTTTTTTTCTCATGGCTTAAAAATTTCTGGAAATGCTACATCTCTACTCTCAGCCCACTGTCTGTACTGCACTGTGGGGATTGCAGTGTCTATTCTAAGGATAGTCAAATGATATAGTTAATGTTCTAGCATTTATTATAATCCATTACTATGGTCTTGTGCTAGATTTTTTTGTATTGCACCCATGTTTCCCAGCTGTAAATTTCACGGCTATTGTGAATTAATCATCCAGTGTTAACTTCGCTTCCACAGCTTTGTATATATGGCTTGTTTGGACCCTGTAACCAGAGGATTATTAATGTCCCCTCTGCGGATCCGTTTTGGAGCCTTTAAGACATAATTCTTGATTTTTAAACCTTTTGCTTGGCAGCTCACCTCAGAAGACAATTGCAGGCAGCGGCCAGTTCCTTAGCAGGCTAAATTAGTCTCCTTCCTTTTTCAGTTTTTAAACAATAAGTGTTATTGCCAGTAACTTACCATTTAGTAAAGCTTCAATTGAAGTGATGTCAGGAGCCAAATTATAATGTGAAAAAGTGGTGGCACCGAAATATTACAATTACTGGAATTTTAATAATCCTATGGCTAATTGGTGTTTCAGCATAATGTCAAAATTTTCCCCGAAACAATGAGCAGATACCAAGAACCCTATCTGCAACATCCCACCACCTGCCGCCCAACAACCTTCTGTCCCACTAACAGCCTGCAAACAAACACTACTCTAGTATTGTCTCACAACCAGGTAATGGCACAAAACTTACCACTTCACTTAGGGCTGGGCGGTATGACCAAAAATGTGTATCACGGTATTTTTGTACATTATAGCGGTTCCACGGTATTTAATGGTATTTACCCCCCCTCCCCCTCATCATCATCATGTGATGGGCGCAGCTCTGCCCCCCCAACGTCCCCCCCCCCTGCCGGTTTATCAGCCCAGCGCTGCACCCCATATCGGGGGACTAATCGTATGTCACCCGCGAGCGCAGCTTCTCAAACCCCCCCCCCACCAAATAATTATCAGCCGCTGCGCTGTACTTTGTATTCCTGTGCTCGGGCTGCAAATATTAAAAAACAAACTTTAATAACTTACCTTCATCCTCCGTTGCTAAGGAACCGGCCTCACTGTTCTCCGCTGTTCTTGCTGCTTCCTGGGGATGGGAACGTCACAGAGCCTTCAGCCTATCACCAGTGATGTCCCGCCTCGGCCAATGATAGGCAGAGCGCATTGTCATGTAAGGAGCCGGCAGATTGGACAGATGGTGGAGGAGTGACTGAGGCATCAAGAGGGGAGGTTATAAAAACCCCCTAGTGCCGTTGGTCACTAGCATTGCCCCATAACCTCTGAAGACGTCACATCTGTGACGAAACATGTTAGGGGGGCTATGTGAATGATTTTAATTTACGGCATCAGCACTGCTAACAGCGCACACTGCAGGTGTGCTGTGTACAGTTCCAATATTAGTCTGGCTGGACGATTATACAGTAACCACAGTAGAGTGCATGTGATGCTGGGTTTTTTAATCACTTTTCAGCTCATTATTTTCTAGAGTGACTTTTAAAAGTTACGTTTTAAAGAAATTGGAGTGAGGGCTAACAAGTAGACCTTTTACCCAGTCCAATGGGCGGAGTTGTGTATAAATTAACATGATTTGTTAGGTGACAGCGCTGCGGCTGATAATTCATTAATTTGAGTGGGGGAGGGGCCCAACCGGTATTGCGGTATGGGCCAAAATTCATATCGTGCATGAAAAAAATTTCGGTATTCGGTATGAACCGGTATACTGCCCAGCCCTAACTTCACTAGCATTTGCCTGCCACTGGCGCTCTACTGGCAATGGCCCACAACCAGCTACTGCCCTAGGAAGCATAGATTGGAACCAGAGATTCTGCCGCTGTAGATCTGCCGTTTGTCAGGATCACTAATGATCATTATCTATCTTATTGGCAGGACTGTTGGTCCACTCATGTTTAGTGTACATTATGCTTAACTCCACACTGCACCTTCAGTAGATCCCAAAACCGTTTCCCAACGTTTCACAGTCCCTGCCATTGTATTGCCAAGATATAAGGCATTCTGTCACTAGGACAGACCTCCTTTTACTTTATCGCATTGTGTTGGTCCTATAAAAAAAAAAGTCATGGCCATAAATGTTGGCACCCCTGAAATTTTTCTAGAAAGTGAAGTATTTCTCACAGAAAAGGATTGCAGTAACACATGTTTTGCTATACACATGTTTATTCCCTTTGTGTGTATTGGAACTAAACCAAAAAAGGGAGGAAAAAAAGCAAACAGGACATAATGTCACCAAACTCCAAAAATGGTCTGGACAAAATTATTGGCACCCTTAACTTAATATTTGGTTGCACACCCTTTGGAATTCTTACACCTCTCAGCCGGAATGTTGGACCCCTCTTCCTTTACAAACTGCTCCAGGTCTCTCTTATTGGAAGGCGCCTTTTCCCAACAGCAATTTTAAGATCTCTCCACAGGTGTTCAATGGGATTTAGATCTGGACTCATTTCTGGCCACTTCAGAACTCTCCAGAGCTTTGTTGCCATCCATTTCTGGGTGCTTTTTACCTATGTTTGGGGTCATTGTCCTACTGGAAGACCCAAGATCTCAGACACAAACCCATCTTTCTGACACTGGGCTGTACAGTGCGACCCAAAATCTGTTGGTAATCCTCAGATTTCATGATTCCTTGTACACATTCAAGGCACCCAGTGCCAGAGGCATCAAAACAACCCCAAAACATCACTGAACCTCCACCATATTTCACTGTCGGTACTGTGTTCTTTTCTTTGTAGGCCTTGTTCCGTTTTACAGTAAACAGTAGAATGATCACCTCCTCCTTCTCCACCTGGACATATATATGTGTGTCGTTTAGTTGCCGGTGCCAATTTTTTTCACTGCAGTTTTTTCTGTACTTTCTGTTGGTCGCAGTAGAATGATGTGCTTTACCAGAAAGCTCTATCTTGGTCTCATCTGTCCACAAGACATTTCCCAGAAGGATTTTGGCTTACTCAAGTTCATTTTGGCAAAATGTAGTCTTGCTTTTTTATGTCTCTGTGTCAGCAGTGGGGTCCTCCTGGGTCTCCTGCCATAGCGTTTCATTTCATTTAAATGTTCATGCTGACACTGATGCTCCCTGAGCCTGCAGGACAGCTTGAATATCTTTAAAACTTGTTTGGGGCTGCTTATCCACCATCCGGACTATCCTGCGTCGACGCCTTTAATCAGTTTTTCTCTTCCATCCACGCCAGGGAGATTAGCTACAGTGCCATGGGTTGCAAACTTCTTGATAATGTTGCGCACTGTGTATAAAGGCAAATCTAGATCTCTGGAGATGGACTTGTAACCTTGAGATTGTTGATATATTTTCACAATTTTAGTTCTTAAGTCCTCAGACAGTTCTCTTCTCCTCTTTCTGTTGTCCATGCTTAGTGTGGCACACACAGACACACAATGCAAAGACTAAGTGAACTTCTCTCCTTTTTATCTGCTTTCAGGTGTGATTTTTATATTGCCCACACCTGTTACTTGCCCCAGGTGTGTTTAAAGGAGCATCACATGCTTGAAACAATCTTACTTTTCCACAATTTTGAAAGGGTGCCAATAATTTTGTCCAGCCCATTTTTGGAGTTTGGTGACATTATGTCCAGCTTGCTTTTTTCCCCTCACTTTTTTTTGTTTAGTTCCAATACACACAAAGGGAATAAACATGTGTATAGCTAAACGTAACAAGAAAGGCAAAGTCCAGCGCAGTATCAAAGCAGTGCGTGAAGTTTATTCAGCAATCATGGAGAGTAGGTGACGCGTTTCGGCCACGATAAGTAGCCTTAGTCATACAGACTAAGGCTACTCTATGACTAAGACTACTTTTCGTGGCCGAAACGCGTCACCTGTTCTCCATGTTGCTGAATAAACTTCACGCATTGCTTTGATACTGCGCTGGACTTTGCCTCTCTTGTTCGTCTACTCCAGGAGACCCGGATCCGGTCTCGTCCGTGTCTCGGTCATGACAGGAGGGGGAGTTGTAAGCTTCGATGTATAGCAAAACGTGTAACTGCAATCCTTTTTTGTGAGAAATGCTTCATTTTCTATAAAAATTTCAGGGGTGCCAACATTTACGGCCATGAATGTATAAGATATACGTAGACCTGTTATAACCTCTTATATTAATGCCAAACTTGTTGGAACGAAATGTTCCACAGCAATTTGAAAATACTTTTGTGGTTAAAAGAATAGTTTGTGTCTGGCTCTTCGACAAACGAGATTAAGGAAATGTGACCACGGGTCTCGTTTACCACTGCCAGTAACGAAAACACATCACTAAGTTAATCCATTAAAATACATTTTTATTCTTAGACTAGTGAGATTCTGATTCATGTCCCTTTTTAAAGACCATGAGCTCCTTTGCACTGATTTTTTTATGTAGTTATTGTTTATTTTGCAAATTTCTGGATATTTTTACTGAAACCTACCATTTTGCTGCTTTAAAGTCTGTGTAAAAACCTCACATAGCTGGTGCTGCTGCTTCTGACATAGCTCTGTGTCAGCTCTCTATGCTCCCTTCCCTTCTACCTTTAAAGGGGTACTCCGGGGGAAAAAAATGTTTCAATCAGCTGGTGCCAGAAAGTTAAACAGATTTGTAAATTGCTTCTCTTTAAAAATCTTAATCCTTCTAGTATTTCAGCTGCTGTATGCTCCACAGGAAATTCTTTTCTTTTTGAATTTCTTTTCTGTCTGACCACAGTGCTCGCTACTGACACCTCTGTCCGTGTCAGGAACTGTCCAGAGTAGGAGCAAATCCACCTAGCAAACCTATCCTGCTCTGGACAGTTCCTGATATGGACAGAGGTGTCAGTAGAGGGCACTGTGGTCAGACTGAAAAGAAATTCAAAAAGAAAAGAACTTCCTGTGGAGCATACAGCAGATAAGTACTGGAAGGATTAATATTTTTTAAATAGAAGTCATTTATAAATCTGTTTAACTTTCTGGCACCAGTTGATTTAAAAAAAAGAAAATAATAATTTTTCCACCGGAGTACCCCTTTAAATATAGCAGCAGGGACAAAGGAGGTTGTACACAACGGATCAGACTATAAAGAAGGGGCAAAGTGTCTAAGTCTTCAGGAATGGCAGATCACAGAGGCTATGTTATGTTTGAGTATAAATAGGCAGTGTACAGGGGGAAAGAAATGTATTGTTGTACAGAGAGAGCAACAACCCACAGCAGATGCTGCAGAGCGAGAGAGGGAAGGGAATTTTATACTATATTCTGCATCAGTGTCTGTCAGCACAAGAGAAGAGAACCCTTGTAAGCTGTAAAGAGTGAGAACAGCACAGTAATTAAGATGTGCAGATACACATGCAATATGCAAATTGTATATTAGGGGGTTAATTTTATATACACTGTTAAAAAAAATTAAGGTAACACTTAAACAAAATGTAAATCCAAGTCAGTCACACTGAAATCACACTGTCCACTCAGGAAGCAACACTGATTGACCATCAATCTCACATACTGTTGTACAAATGGAACAGACAACAGGTGGAAATTATAGGCAATTAGCAAGACACCCCCAATAAAGGAGTGGTTCTGCAGGTGGTGACCACAGACCACTTCTCAGTTCCTATGCTTCCTGGCTGATTTATTGGTCACTTTTGAATGCTGCCGGTGCTTTCACTCTAGTGGTAGCATGAGACGGAGTCTATAACCCACACAAGTGGCTCAGGTAGTGCAGCTCATCCAGGTGCACATAAATGCGAGCTGTGGCACGAAGGTTTGCTGTGTCTGTCAGCTTAGTGTCCAGAGCATGGAGGCGCTACCAGGAGACGTGGAGGAGGCCGTAGGAGGGCAACAACCCAGCAGCAGGACAGCTACCTCAGTCTTTGTGCAAGGAGAATCGGGAGGAGCACTGCCAGAGCCCTGCAAAATGACCTCCAGCAGGCTACAAATGTGCATGTGTTCACTCAAACGGTCAGAAACAGGCTCCATGAGGGGGGTATGAGGGCCCGACGTCCACAGGTGGGGGTTGTGCTTACAGCCCAACACCGTGCAGAATGTTTGGCATTTGCCAGAGAACAGCAAGATTGGCAAATTCACCACTGGCGCCCTGTGCTCTTCACAGATGGAAGCAGGTTCACACTGAGCACATGTCACAGATGTGACAGAGTCTGGAGACACCGTGGAGAATGTTCTGCTGCCTGCAACATCCTCCAGCATGACCGGTTTGGCGGTTGGTCAGTAATAGTGTGGGGTGGCATTTCTTTGGGAGGCTGCACAGCCCTCCATGTGCTTGCCAGAGGTAGCCTGACTTCCATTAGGTGCCGAGATGAGACCCTCAGACCCGTTGTGAGACCATATGCTGTTGCAGGTGGCCCTGGGTTCCTCCTAATGCAAGACAATGCTAGACCTCATGTGGCTGGAGTGTGTCAGCAGTTCCTGCAAGAGGAAGGCATTGATGCTATGGACTGGCCCGCCCGTTCCCCAGACATGAATCCGATTGAGCACATCTGGGATATCATGTCTCCCTCCATCCACCAACACCACCTTGCACCACAGACTGTCCAGGAGTTGGCGGATGCTTTAGTCCAGGTCTGGGAGGACATCCCTCAGGAGACCATCCACCACCTCATTAGGATCATGCCCAGGCATTGTAGGGAGGTCATATGGGCACATGGAGGCCGCACACACTACTGAGCCTCATTTTGACTTGTTTTAAGGACATTACATCAAAGTTGGATCAGCCTTTAGTGTGGTTTTCCACTATGATTTTGAGTGTGACTCCATATCCAGACCTCCATGGGTTGATAAATTTGATTTCCATTGATAATTTTGTGTGATTTTGTTGTCAGCGCATTCAACTATGTAAAGACGAAAGTATTTCATACGATTAGTTCATTCATTCAGATCTAGGATGTGTTATCTTACTGTTCCCTTAATGTTTTTGAGCAATATATATATATATATATATATTATTATGTTATAATTTTAATATTAGGTTGATATCAACTTTAATGGGGTTCACAGGGACTTTTTCATTGATGACCTGTCTAGCAAAATGGTGCTTTTTGGAAACAAGACTATAGTATATAGTGACCTGCCACATGAGTGACTGCAGTTGTCTTCATTTCTGTTTTTTACATGATTTGAGGTTATTTTTATTGTAGTATTTCTTTTCTAGACGTGCGCTGATCCCTCTGGGGAACACACAGTACAATAGACATTGCCTCGGAGACGTAGATTATACTTTTACAGAACGTAGTCTTCGATTTTTAGTGATTGACCATTTCATTGCTGTCTGCAGCCATGTGCATGTATTTTATCTAGCCTACATTTATTGTTCTTTTTATGACATCCCATCCACCCCTTATACAGGGTCAGTGTTCATGGCCAGCCCGGGTTGAAGTTGTAGGAGAAGTGCAGTTCTGTACGGTGCTATAAATCAACATAATTGGTACAATGGTGTTATGACCTCTTTCCTTGTAGCTTTCTGGTTATCCGTCTGAAGGGAAATATTTACTACCCTCTTAAGGATATATGGAAGCTGTGTCACACGCCACCCTGCTCACAAGATATATCAGACGTTGAGTGTGTATCGGCAAGACTAAATGGAAAGAAAAAAAAAATTATGCTAAAAAAAAAACAAATAGCAAAATAAACCACTCTGCTTCAAACAGTGGTCCTCCGGCTGTTGCAAATCTATAACTCCCAGCATGCCCGGACAGCCAATGGCTGTCCGGGCATGCTGGGAGTTATAGATTTGCAACAGCTGAAGGACCACGGTTAGGAACCGAGTGGTTTATTTTGTGTGGCTTTATGACACTTTGACCCTGGAAACTAATCTGTATATAGAAATACATGCTAGTGACTATTTTCAGTTCTGAAGAAGAAAAAAATATAAGTATACGTTCAAGATATAGACATGATGCAGTCCTAGTAGCCTACCCATTGCACTATATGTCGGCATACCTTTTAACCAATAACCCACCATATACCAGTGATATACAGCTCTCCTGTGTGGTGTGAACCCAGACTTGTTTTTATTTTAGTGCCTTCATTTTCTAAATAGTTGATATCCAAGAAGCCTTAAAGGGATATTCCAGGATTTTTTATTTATTTAACTATGCTACAGGGGCTGTAAAGTTAGTGTAGTTCATAATATAGTGTCTGTACCTGTGTGGGACGGTTTTCTCACAATTCTTCTATGTATTTTTACCAGCATACTAAATGACTACTGTCTCAGATTTTTCCCAGCTTGCAATGCGGCCGAGACCTGACTCACTAGTCAGCTGATGACAGGGAGCCTGACTGCTTCAGTGGGTGGAGGGATCAATCTGCAACTAATGCAACAGCTGGAGGCACCCTGATTGAAAACCGCAGGTCTGCAGCTCATGTATGTTTCAATGGGTGGGGTGGCTGATATGTGGGAAGGAGGAAAATGGAATTGTGGGATTTGTAGTCAAAAAAAGAAAAGTCAAACAGGAAATATAAGTTCACAAAAAGCTAGCCACAGTTTAATGGTAATCTCTTGATTTAGCCATTTAGCCCCAAGACGAGCGCAGATCCTTCCTAAGCATGTCCTTTACTGTTTGCCAGGTACATACTAAAATCACCTTATGGTGAATAACCCCTTTAAAGGGGTTGTCCGGGGCACAGAAAAAGGCAATCTCTTTTCTGCTCCCCAGTACTCCGCTATTGCTCTGCGCTCATCTCAGAAGTATACCTTCTAAAACAAGAGGGGACAGTATATTGTGATCACAGCATGCAGATGAATCCAATAGTAATACCTTTTCTACTTCCTGGACAACCTCTTTAAAAGGGGTACTCCGCTGGAAAACATTTTTCTTTAAATCAACTGGTTGGCAGAAAATTAAACAGATTTGTAAATTACTTCTTTTTAAAAATTTCAATCCTCCCAGAACATATCAGCTGCTGTATGCCACAGCGGAAGTTCTCTACTTTTTTAATTTCCTTTCTGTCTGACCACAGTGCTTTCTGCTGACTCCTCTGTCAGGAAATGCCCAGGGCAGGAGAGGTTTGCTATGGGGATTAGCTCCTAATCTGGACAGTTCCTAAAATGGACAGAGGTGTCAGCAGAAAGCACTGTGGTCAGACAGAAAGGAAATTCAAAAAGAAAATAACTTCCTGTGGCGCATACAGCAGCTGATAAGTACTGAAAGGATTTAGATTTTTAAATAGAAGTATTTTGCAAATATGTTTAACTTTCTGGCACCGGTTGATTAAAATAAATGTTTTCCAGTGGAGTACCCCTTTAAAAGAATTAGAAAATAAGGTTAAAAAAGAAAGCTTCAGGCTTACTCTTTAACTGGTTTGGATCCTGTCTGTGTGCTTAAAGGAGAACTCCAGAATATAAAAATTGTCCCCCATACTGCCGGCAGTAAAAAAAATAAAGATGTACATACCTTCCTTTGCTCCCCTGGTGCCTCTGGTAACCGGCTCCAGTCTCTGCCGCGATCCTCTTCCTGGTTCCCGGTGGTCGGCGAGTCATACTGCGCTCAGCCAATCCCCGGCCGCAGTGAAGTCCCGACTCGGCCGGCGATAGGCTGAGCGGCAGTGTGACGTTTTCGGCCCCGGCTGAAGGTGCCGGTGTAGTGAAGAATTGTGTGTCTTGAAGAGTTTTCACACTGCCGCTCAGCCTATCGTCGGCCGAGTCGGGACTTCACTGCGGCCAGTGATTGGCTGAGCGCAGTATGACTCGCCGACCACTGGCAACCAGGAAGAGGATCGCAGCGGAGACCGGAGCCGGTTACCGGAGGCCCCGGGGAGCGAAGGAAGGTATGTACATCTTTATTTTTTTTCTGCCCTTCTGCTGACAGTATGGAGGACAATTAATATTCTAGATTTCTCCTTTAAATCCTGGTTCTCGTCCTTTTATTACTTCTAATTCCCTTGTTTGTTTCTTACGTTGCATGCAGTTTACTCAGGAGGAGGGGGCATTCCCTTGCTTGCCCTCTCATCTCATGTTGGAGCTTCCTTCTTTACTCCTTAATGCTGATAACTGGCTGTCTGAGTCTCTGACACACCCCTGGCTCACTAAGCAGGCTTTTTGTCAACCCGGGAACCTGCACAGAGCCCTGGTTGTCCCTCCCACACTTCGTGTATTTTGTCACAACCAAGACACATGGGCAATAGCTGCAGGGACACGGTAGTTTCTCGAAGAGATCTGGTATGGGTTTACAACAAAGTACCCAAAGGGTTGCATGATGGACGTTCCAAGTCCTACCATTTTTCTCTTTTTTTGTAGCAGTGCGTGTTACTGCAAAATGTATTAAGTTTCTTTCTACATTGAGCACATTTAATGTATTATTGAAGCAACGTTTTTTATCTATTAGAGCCCTGTGTGTGTGGATTAGTTTCCTGAGTAAGACCTCCCTTGTGTCAGAAAGCTCCATTTCACCGGCTTTGACTGTTCCTGACGTTTAGATCTAGAGAGCTGGGTATTAAGAAAAGCTTGTTAACCTCTTAAGGTGATTTGCTGTGGATTTCTGCTTGAATTGATCTTCTCATTGGAAGGAAATGTACAATCCTTACAGCTGAGAAGTGGCTGTTCACTGATTTCTTTGCATTTAGAGCATTTTCAGATATTGTGATCATGACTTATTTTTTTATGTCGTGACTGCAAAATTCGCTCTGCCACGGTTTTGTGATAGTTGCAGCATGTAGAGTATATAACCTGTTTACACATCACTTGTATATTGATGACAACAGCCCCTCCCAGCTTAATGTTAGTATTATATACTTCTATGTACTCCGCAAATTAGATAGATATATATACCAATCATACTACCGCCATCTATTGTTAGGATGTGTTGTCAAGGTGATTATGACCTCTAAAGCTAATAGAAATATCTTGTGTCTGCAGAATGTATTGTGTTCTCTTCGAGGCTTCAACCTTCAGTTTTCAATATGCATGAATACATTTTTATTTCTGATTTTCATACAACTCTTGTCAGACTAAGTCATATCATAAAAGCTTTATTCTGGTTGTTCAGTCATCTTTGGTATACGAAATGCCAAACACAATTCATGGTCAAGTTTTACTCCATTACATCTCTTGCCCAATCTGTGACCACATATCCTAGCCATATACGATCACTGATAGGTGAGGGTTCCAGAGGTGGTACCCACATTTATTCCGAGACTGAGGGCCACCCGACTACCTCCATCCTACTTGTCACTGCTGAAGGTGGAAGCTGAAAACAGCCGAAGAAGGGGCAGTTTTATGCAGTCTGAATAACTACCATAGAGGTAAATGGGAGTTGTATAAACAGAATAGCAGAATAAGATGCCTTTTTTCCATTACTCGTAAGCTCCATGTTTTGTTCTTTTTCAATCTTCTCCCCTAGAATTCCCAGTCTCTTTCTACAGGATTGTAGATAAATCCCATATATTAACCCCTTAAGGACTCAGCCCATTTTGGCCTTAAGGACTCAGACAATTTAATTTTTACGTTTTCATTTTTTCCTCCTCGCCTTCTAAAAATCATAACTCTTTTATATTTTCATCCACAGACTAGTATGAGGGCTTGTTTTTTGTGCGACCAGTTTTACTTTGTAATGACATCACTCATTATATCATAAAATGTATGGCGCAACCAAAAACCACTATTTTTGTGGGGAAATTAAAACGAAAAACGCAATTTTGCAAATTTTGGAAGGTTTTGTTTTCACGCCGTACAATTTATGGTAAAAATGTCATGTGTTCTTTATTCTCAGGGTCAATACGATTAAAATGATACCCATTATTATATACTTTTATATTATTGTTGCGCTTTAAAAAAATCACAAACTTTTTAACCAAATTAGTACGTTTATAATCCCTTTATTTTGATGACCTCTAACTTTTTTTATTTTTCCGTATAAGTGGCGGTATGGGGGCTCATTTTTTGCGCCATGATCTGTACTTTTTTTTGATACCACATTTGCATATAAAAAACTTTTAATACATTTTTTATAATTTTTTTTTTAATAAAATGTATTAAAAAAGTAGGAATTTTGGACTTTTTTTTTTTTTTTTTTTCGTTCACGCCGTTCACCGTACGGGATCATTAACATTTTATTTTAATAGTTCGGACATTTACGCACGCGGCGATACCAAATATGTCTATAAAAAATGTTTTTTACGCTTTTTGGGGGTAAAATAGGAAAAAACTGACGTTTTACTTTTTTATTGGGGGAGGGGATTTTTCACTTTTTTTTTACTTTTACATTTTTTTACATTTTTTTACATTTTTTTTTACACTTGAATAGTCCCCATAGGGGACTATTCATAGCAATACCATGATTGCTAATACTGATCTGTTCTATCGGTCATCTCCTGCTCTGGTCTGCTCGATCACAGACCAGAGCAGGAGACGCCGGGAGCCGGACGGAGGAAGGAGAGGGGACCTCCGTCTGGCGTTCTGAATGATCGGATCCCCGCAGCAGCGCTGCGGGCGATCCGATCGTTCATTTAAATCGCGAACTGCCGCAGATGCCGGGATCTGTATTGATCCCGGCACCTGAGGGGTTAATGGCGGACGCCCGCGGATCAGCCGCACATGACACGGGCATCGCTCCGATGCCCGCGGTTATGCTTAGGACGTAAATGTACGTCCTGGTGCGTTAAGTACCACCTCACCAGGACGTACATTTACGTCCTGCGTCCTTAAGGGGTTAATAGTAATAATACATCATGGTTATTGGAATTTACATTACAGGTTCCCCATGAACTATACAAATTATCAAGGATGTAATATATGTAACTGCTGACCGGAAATGGCCTGAGGTAGGAATATCGCTCCTTTATTCCTTTGTAGCTGATGTATATGGCGGGTGAAGGAAGCAGTGCTGTGTAGGTTTAATTATAAGAATATCCTACTGCAACCGTCCAGCTTCCTTTTTGGCAGTGTTTCAGTGAAATCGTTCTTGTAGTATATTGACCCTTCTTTGACCACTAGAAAGCAGTTTATTTGGTGTTTCCACTTGTACTGCAGGACTATTGACCCATGTGGACAATATGTCATCTCACAGTTAATGGCATGGTCTGAACTGCCTAATATAACTTGACCCAATAGGAATAAGATCTGTGGACTGTAAAAGCCAGGAAGCAAGGAAAACTCCATGATGTTCCTGCAATCAGTTCATGGCTAGAGACGGAAGATCCTTATGGCATGGTGCATTATCCTTCTGTCACAGGCTAAACAGGTAAAAAAATGTAACTGTAAAAGGATGACCTTGGTTGACCACAATGCTTGGATAAACCCTAACGTCTAAATGTCCATCCATAGGTATCAGTGGAGCCAGGGTCTACCAAGAACACATTCCCCACACCCTGACACCACTTTGACCAACCTAAACTGTTGACACCTGACGGAGTTTATTGATTCAAACTGGTTGCACCAAATTCTGACCCTCCTCAGCATGACTCCTGCTGTGGACTACCCTTCTTGTCTAAGTACTGTATGGGTCCCAAATGACTGAAAGGAAAAAATTATACATTATATAGCATCCATAATTCTCAGTGAGTAATAGTAATTTTGGATGTGACTTTCAGAGGGATGAGTGTGGCGCTCCCCTCTATCAGTTTATCTTGCACTAATGGGACATTCGAAAGTGGATGAGCCTTTCCATTAGTTGATGAAAAAATGAAGAAAGTACATTCACATTATATTTCTAAAATTCTGCCTTTTCACTCTACCAGTTTATGTACAATTTCTATTCTTATCCTGAAGGTGTTATGTAAGATCTTGGCACAGGTTTTATGAACTCGGAACTCGCTCTTCAGGTTAAGTGATGGGCACTGTAATGCTGGCTGTATGAACTTGCGTGTTGGGTGGCACCATGCTGCTGACGGAGTGTCTTCTAAACACCATGGCTTTTTTCCCAATCTTTTTTAAGCTCGGCCTCAATCCTCCCGGCATCTACTTCCTGGTGAGCAACACTTTCCTGCCAAGGGAAGCATAAATCAATTGTCTTTGGCCTGTGCGGTGATGTCAGGCATTTGTTCAGGTTGTGAGGTATGTTTGTGTACATGATGTCAGCAAATACTAGGGTGAGATCATACGATGCCTTAAAGGGCACTGACTTAATTTTAGTCCTAATGGAGTAGTAAAGTGTCATAAAATGTATCATTGACAATTGATAATTGAAGCCAAACTAGCCTGGTATAATGGTGACCTGTTATGGTGTTTTGCATTAGAAGTGTCTTTTCATGTTATTAACACAGTTTCAGTTTCAGACATGAAGCCTGTATGGCAGTGCATAGAGGTCATACGGCTTAGTGCAGAACCTTGTGGCCTCACTGTTTTGTCACATAGGCTTTGGGGCTGTGTATATAGGAAGTATTCTTACCTAGTAATGCTGTTGAAGCATGCTATTGCTGTAGATTTGTACAGAATCTGATTTAAAAAAAATCCTTAAAGGGATACTTCAGGGGAAAAGAAATGTTTTCAAATCAACTGGTGCCAGAAAGATAAACGGATTTGTAAATTATTTCCATTTAGAAATGTCTTCACTCTGCTGACACCTCTGTCCATGTCAGGATCTGTCCAGAGCTGGAGAGGTTTACTATGGGGATTTGCTTCTGCTCTGGACAGTTCCTGACTCAGACAGAGGTGTCAGCATAGAGCACTGTGGTCAGACTGGAAAGAACTATACAACTTCCTCTGGAACAAACAGCATCTGATAAGTACTGGAAGGATAAAGAAATCTATATAACTTTCTGGAACAGTTAATCCAAACAGATTTCCCCCCCCCCCTCTGAAGTAACCCTTTTATACGAAATCAGAGTCATAACAGTAAGACACTTGAATGGGCACCATAATATTGGATCCAAGCTGTTCTTCTGTGCACATGGTAAAACCTTTACATTGAGTCTTATTGCCTAATCTAGTGTATCCCAACCTGTGTGCCTTCAGCTGTCGCAAAACTACTACTCCCAGCTGGAGGCACACTGGTTGGGAAACTCTAGCCTTTGAAGGCTACCAGACATCTGCAGATGGGGCAGCCGTATCTGTCTGATCTTATAATATCCCCCTGAGATACAGAGGACAACAGGAGTCTGCAGGTGGTCAATTCCCCCTTGGTATTCCTATAACTTGCTCTCTCGGCAAAGCCAAATACTCACGTTAGAGCAGTCTAGAATAGATGGTTGTCAACTAATCTTGGGGAGATTGCTAATGCCTGTGGCCAGCTTTAGGCCTTCTTTGTTCTTATCCTTTTCTATCTTGGTTATTAGGAAATGAGTACATTTTTTTTTTCAGGAGATTTGCAACTTGCTGGCCATTAGGATGTATTGGTTGAATCAATTCACCCATTGTAGTCTATGGACCGCTGAACCATGCAAAACGCCTTTCTCATCTCTTATTTAACTGGAAGATGGGATCAGAATGATTTAGAACTGTTTCCAGCTGCACAGATGATCCTCAAGGCGTCTGTGTAAGATTAATTCTTCCCGATGTAAAAGCTTCATCTATTCCTCCCTTATTGTTGCATGGTTTATTTTATAGGGTATTTGTTACTGTTTAGGGTTTTTGCATGTGTTAGGCGAGTGAAATGGGGGCTGTCGTCACTGGTGCATGAACACAAGCAGCTAATCCTATTTGTACATCATCCTTATTTCCATCATAAAGGGTATGTATTATAAGTATAATTTAGCATGTCCCAAATGTACAGTAGTAGTAAAAAGATCCCAGCATTGACAAAGTGGGTTGCCTTAGCTGTAATTTTCACATCTGGTCATAGTACTCGTGCAGACAGTACGGGTTTCAGTGCACCAGGCCTTCCTGAGCTGTCTACAGATTGCTGAGAAAGGCCTGCTGCATCGAACCCCGTACTTTCTGTACCACTACTATTTCCAGATGTGAAGAAACATTACAGTTAAAGGGGTACCCCACTCCCAAACATCTTATCCCTTATCCAAAGGATAGGGGATAAGATGTCTGATCACTGGGGGGTTGCTGCCGGGACCCCCTGCAATCTTCGGCACAGCACCCCAGTCATTCTGTGCACAGAGCGACCACAGCCTTCACCCCCAACCCCCCCCCCCCCCCTCCATTCATGTTTATGGGAGGAGGCATGACTGCTGTGTACTAGCCAACTTTTTATCCTTCACTGCAAATTACCATAAAACTTAACTTTTATTAGTTCCTAAATAATAATTGTGAGCTATAGGTGAATTAAAAACCCAGCACTCTATGCACTGATATATTAACACATATTGACGTCCTACAGGACTGTCTTTATAGTTTTGTATAGCACACCTGCAGTGTGTGCCTACAAACAGTGCCGATGCTGTGATTAAAAACTCCTCACAGAGCCCCCCTAACATGTTTCGTCACAGGTGTGATGTCTTCGGAGGTTAAGGTCATTGCACCATAACCTCTGAAGAAGTCACACCTGTGATGAAACATGTTAGGGGGGCTCTGTGAGGAGTTTTTCATCACAGCATCGGCACTGTTTGTAGGCACACACTGCAGGTGTGCTATAGAAAACTAGAAAGAAAGTCCTGTAGGACGTCAATATGAGTTAATATATCAGTGCATAGAGTGCTGGGTTTTTAATTCGCCTATAGCTCACAATTATTATTTAGGAACTAATAAAAGTAAAGTTTTATGGTAATTTGCAGTGAGGGATAAAAAGTAGACTCTTTACTCAGTCCTTTTGGGCTGTGTTGCTTTCTTGTAATGTAGGTTATGTCCACCCCTCACTTGGATCTTCAGTCCTTGGGAACTTTGAATGGAGTGCTGTGTACTAGCCGTCACGCCCCCTCCAATAGACATGAATGGAGCTAGCCTGGTTTGACGTCACGAAAACGTGAGCTTCAAGCTTCCATGTTAAGAATGCCGCGGCACCGGACCGGTGATCGCGAGGGGTCCTAGTGGCTTGACCCACCGTGATTAGACATCCTTTGGATAGGGGATACAATATTTAGGGGCAGAGTACCCCTTTAGGCCAACCCACTTGATGAGTGCTGGGATCTTCTTATTGGCTTTGATGCTACCACGTGTACCACGACCATCGGAGTTGTGTTGACACTTGTCTACTATCCAGATGTACACAGTCCTAACCTATCAGTCATTGGTGTTCTGTATAGTCCAGCAAGGGAATAGGGCATGGGTAATGGACAACACCTTTCTTTCAGGACACAGTAAAATCACTGTGAATGAATATTCCCCCTGGATAAAACATACAATTCTGCAAACCCCTTCCTGTGTATTGGACTTATTCCCAACTTCTTTCTACTATTGGTGATGTGTTAAATCTACCACACTATAGATATAGCATACTGCATACTAGACATGTAACTGACTCTTGCAGTAACCTGGGAATAAATTACCCCAAGGCTGTCGCGTCACTATAGCAAGATCTCCTGCAGGCCCATGTCACTGTATTATGGCGACACTAAATCTATAGCCCTGGCCTGATACCCCATTTAATCAGTTCTGAGTCTAATTCTGGTTCCGGTGCAGGATTGTAGTCATTGTGCTGGAGGTAGTAGACTCTCTTCAGTGTATGATCCTCTGGAGGACTGCAGTATTGTTTTCCAGTGTTTTCTAGAAGGCAGCTTATCTGCTGGCTTCTCGCTCTCAGGATTTCCTGGCGTTGTGCTGTGATTTAAAATACCAACAATCTGTGGGGTGGAAAACTCCTCTGTCCAGGCGCCACTGGATAATTGGACAGTCTATAGGAAGAAGGGGAAAGGACTGGAGCTTGGCATGGTGTCCGTGTGTGGCATTGCCAACTGCATGCGTCCAGAAATACAGGGGAATTCATGACCCGCCATGCCCTCACTACCCAGCACCAGGCAGCTATTGTTTCTACGTATAGTTATAGGTTAGGGTTTTTGTGAAGCTGATTTGGAGTATTGGTGCTCATTTAAAAGTGCTTTTTCATGTAGCTTTTTAGCCATTTTTTCTTGCTCCTGATGATTTCAAATCACGCATTGCCCACATGAACATACCTTAAAGGGGTACTCGGCTGACCTCTGCTGTCCATTTTATGAACTGTCCAGAGCTGGAGAAAATCCCTATAGCAAACACATGCTGCTCTGGACAGTTCCTAAAATGGACAGCAGAGGTCAGCAGACAGCATTGTGGTCATGACATCAGAGGAAATGCATTTCTTTTTTGGATTTCCCTTTAGTATACAGCCCCTAAAAAGTACTGGAAGGATTAAGATTTTTTTATAGAAGTGATTTACAAATCTGTTTAACTTTCTGGCATCCAGTTTATTTTAAAAATAAGTTTTCCACGGGAGTACCCCTTTAAGGCTCCATGGAGACAATGGCCACAACACAGGTTACACAGCCAAAGATCGCTGCATTGCACTGTCTGCATTGCAGCTGATGAAAGTGAATATGGTCGTGTTGCAACACATCAATTTGTTGTGTTCACATTGGTTGTGTGCAACCACTTTCCCTTTTATTAGCTGTGTTTCAGGCCAACACAGGGATCTAAATAGTTTTTACTTGATGTGTGGCAGCCAAAGTTGCTGTGCAGCCCTAGCCTAAAACATTGTGCATAGAACAGTATGCATGGATACATATGAGATCATTTTAGATGTAAAGTAGGATGGATATGACATAGACAATGGCTTAAATGTGACAGCCAGTCGCCTCAGATTACCTGCAAATTTGTGAGGAGACGGTGTTTTCGCCCGTAGATGTTGGCACCCCTGAAATTTTTCTACAAAATGACGTACAGTATTTCTCACAGAAAAGGATTGCAGTAACACATGTTTTGCTATACACATGTTTAATCTCTTTGTGTGTATTGGAACTAAACCAAAAAAGGAGGAAAGAAAGCAAATTGGACATAATGTCACCAAACTCCAAAAATGGACTGGACAAAATTATTGGCACCCTTTCAAAATTGTGGAAAAATAAGATAGTTTCAAGCATGTGATGCTCCTTTTAACTCACCTGGGGCAAGGAACAGGTGTGGGCAATATGAAAATCACACCTGAAAGCTGATAAAAAGGAGAGAAGTTCACTTCTTTGCATTGTGTGTCTGTGTGTGCCACACTAAGCATGAACAACAGAAAGAGGAGAAGAGAACTGACTGAGGACTTGAGACCCAAAATTGTGAAAATTTATCAACAATCTCAAGATTTCAAGTCCATCATCAGAGATCTAGATTTGCCTTTGTCCACAGTGTGCAACATCATCAAGAAGTTTGCAACCCAAGGCACTGTAGCTAATCTCCCTGGGCATGGACGGAAGAGAAAAATTTATGAAAGTTGTCAACGCAGGATAGACCGGATGGTGGATAAGCAGCCCCAAACAAGTTCCAAAGATATTCAAGCTATCCTGCAGGCTCAGGGAGCATCAGTGTCAGCGCAAACTATCCGTCAACATTTAAATGAAATGAAACACTATGGCAGAAGACCCAGGAGGACCGACACTGCTGACACAGAGACATAAAAAAGCAAGACTACATTTTGCCAATATGAACTTGAGTAAGCCAAAATCCTTCTGGGAAAACGTCTTGTGGACAGATGAGACCAAGATAGAGCTTTATGGTAAAGCACATCATTCTACTGTTTACCGAAAACAGAATGAGGCCTACAAAGAAAAGAACACAGTACCTACAGTAAAATATGGCGGAGGTTCAATTATGTTTTGGGGTTGTTTTGCTGCCTCTGGCACTGGGTGCCTTGAATGTGTACAAGGCATCATGAAATCTGAAGATTACCAACGGATTTTGGGTCACACTGTACAGCCCAGTGTCAGAAAGCTGGGTTTGCGTCCGAGATCTTGGGTCTTCCAGTAGGACAATGACCCCAAACATAGGTAAAAAGCACCCAGAAATGGATGGCAACAAAGCTCTGGAGAGTTCTGAAGTGGCCAGAAATTAGTCCAGATCTAAATCCCATTGGACACCTGTAGAGAGATCTGAAAATTACTGTTGGGAAAAGGCGCCTTCCAATAACAGAGACCTGGAGCAGTTTGCAAAGGAAGAGTGGTCCAACATTCCGGCTGAGAGGTGTAAGAAGCTTATTGATGGTTATAGGAAGCGACTGAGTTCAGTTATTTTTTCCATATGGTGTGCAACCAAATATTAAGTTAGTGTGCCAATAATTTTGTCCAGCCCATTTTTGAAGTTTGGTGACATTATGTCCAACTTGCTTTTTTTTCTCCCTTTTTTGGTTTAGTTCCAATACACAAAGGGAATAAACATGTGTATAGCAAAACATGTGTTACTGCAATCCTTTTCTGTGAGAAATACTTAATTATCTTGGAAAATTTCAGGAGTGCCAACATTTACGGCCATGACTGTATAGTCTATGATTTTGCTTATGTCCGACCTATTTATCATACAGTTGCACGTCTTTTGATAAATTAAGTCGCACGTAAGCTATTTTTTAAAGTTCTACTTCATAGGGGAAAATCTGTGAGGAAAGCTTTTCAATCTCACGCCAGAGCTTAGTGATAAGAGAACCCTTGATGTGTGTTCTCCCTGTGACAGAATTTTATTAAATTAATGTTCTTTTTCCAAAAATTTATAACAACATTTAGTTTGAAAGATGTCCAAAGCATCATGTCTCATGTCCAGAATTTCCCAAAAACGTATCCCCGCAGGATAGGGGATAAGTTTTAGATTGTGGGCGTCTGAGCGCTGTGGCACCCCGCGATCGTCTGTATGGAGCCCCGGCTCTCACACAGAGCGGCACGTCACAACCCCCGCCCAAAACGGGGGCCGCCACGCCCTCCTTCATTAAGCTCTTTGGGAGAACCGAAGATTGTCAAACGGCTCTACCATAGAGATCAATGGACGGGGCGTGGCGGCCCCCACTTCAGGCGGGGGGCGTGACGTGCCGCTCTATAAGAGAGCCAGGGCTCCATACAGAAAATCGCGGGAGGCCACAGCGCTCGGACCCCCCACAATCTAAAATTTATCCCCTAACCTGCGGATAGGGGATACTTTTTTTAAATTTATTTATGGACATGAGACATGTCCTTTTAAGCAAGTTAAAGTTTTCAGATTGTAATAAAAAAGAAAAAAAAGAAAAAAGAAAAAAAAACTGTTTAAATTTTAAAGAGTAAACATAACATGCCAGGTTAACCCTTTAACAGCGTGTAGAGGGAATACATGCTAGATTCTTATGGAGCTGCATTTTGCCATAGGTAGTAGATTTATTTACTCCACCTCCGTCCTTGCTTACAAATGTGACCTAAAAATCCATTGCGACCGTAAAAATCTACTACATTGCGATTATCGCACGTGATAAATATCTAACCGCTGTAATAAAAAATAAAAAGCTTACGTCCGTCAGTGGAGAAATACAGTGGTCCCTCAAGTTACAATATTAATTGGTTCTGGGACGACCATTGTATGTTGAAACCATTGTATGTTGAGACCAGAACTCTATGGAAACCTGGTAATTGGTTCTAAAGCCCCAAAATGTCATCCAAAAATAGGAAAAAGTGAGGATTAAAGAAAAATAAGTAGATAACTAATAGAGATAAAGCAAATCCTTATATATAAAAGTAAGAAAGATCTGCTGGGAGCTGTAATCACTGTCTATGTTAGTGTTTTCCAAGCAGGGAGCCTCCAGCTGTTGCAAAACTACAACTCCCAGCATGCCTGGACAGCCAAAGGCTGTCCGGGCATGCCGGGAGTTGTAGTTTTGCAACAGTTGGGGGCAACCTACTTGGGAAACACTGGTCTATGTAGAGGACAGGAGCTTCTTCAGGGTCCTGTACAGTACATGCAGTGTCCTAAAAAAGTAACTTGGAGCCGCCCTCACCTGGTGTCCAAAGGAGCAGCTAACCCTCGTACAGGTAAAGTGTACAGAACATGTAATACCTCTCTATACTGTAGAGGGCACTACCAGACATCAGTCAGTGCATA
Organism: Hyla sarda; assembly: GCF_029499605.1. Classification (NCBI taxonomy): domain Eukaryota; kingdom Metazoa; phylum Chordata; class Amphibia; order Anura; family Hylidae; genus Hyla; species Hyla sarda. Next base: position 185,504,884 of record NC_079195.1, read on the forward strand.
CGCTTCAGTAATACAGGTGTTTTACCAGTAAATTGCCCATTCTGATTGGTCAGTTCTCTCGGCCATTGACAAGTTTCACAGATCTGGGCTGTCTTTGTCCAGATTGTCATTGTATGTTGAGTCTGGTTTCAACTTACAATGGTCCAGAAAAGAGCATTGTATGTTGAAACTATTGTACGTTGAGGCCATTGTAAGTTGAGGGATCACTGTATTGCTTACCCGATGCGCTGCGCAGAAAGTCGCATAAGCTCCTTAAAAATAACATAGGTATGCGGAAAAAACACACTATGGAGCTTGATAAATCCCTGTCCATATTTCCTGTAATTCTGATGCTAAATACCGATTTTTCTTCACACCTGTTTCATTGTTGTACAAGCACTGTGTGGAGGAGACCGAAACAAATGCCGTACGGGTCGCTGCACCTCAGACCCTTTTCAGTTCTTTAAATAAATGACAATTGCCAAACCGCACACTCCGCTATTCCCCTGCGCTATGCAGTCAGAGTGTTCTCGTGAAGGATTGCCCTGCGTGTGCGGTGTATGATATACAGGCCCGGTTATTATTAGGGGAATTGTCTCTAGATTTTGTTTATGCTTCTCTCCTGTCAGAATGGTGATCTTTCCATGTCCCATGGCTGTCCGTGGTTCTAATATGCTATTTGCAATAAAAGGTACAATGTAAAGCGCTTGTCATCTGCTCTCTCAGTAGAAATCTTTCTGAAATGTACTATTGATCTGGACATGATAGAAATATGGTCATCGTTTTGCTTAGTTGTGAAAGCTATCCCCCTTGCAGTTCCTTGAACTCTTATAGTAGTAAAATATCCAGTATAGATAGTGTATTGGCATTTTACACTGATTTAGTTGTATTGTAGATATTATGGCCCAGATTAATCAAAGAATGTCTACGGTAGAGCTATTTTCCCACGTTTATTTGGGTGGTGGGTTTGACTAGCGTGCATCTTATTTATCAAGAAAGTGCAGCAGGATGATGAATTTTGCTCTGCTGTGGTGGGGAAAGATCTACCACATACACTTCTTCTAGACCAGGGGTCTCAAACTCCCGGCCCGCTGGCCATTTGCGGCACACGGAACAAAATTTTATGGCCTGCACCAGTGATGTGTAATTTGTATTGCCCGACACCCGGGACATGCAGTTCTGGGTGCTGGGCAGGTGACTTCTTCAGGCATTTAGTATTGCTTCGGGCAAGCAGCGCTAAATGCTGGAAGACTTCACCCCCGCCTCCTCCAATAGAGGCCATTACGTTTACTTACCCTGCCCTCCCCCCCCCCCCCCCTCCGTCTCCGGTTGGCCGGCCGGCTCGAGTGTGATGAGGGACTTCGCGCATGTGACTTCCCTCCGCAGACCCGCGCAGTGACGTCACTCGTCAGGCAGCTACCGGAGAGGAGAAGTGCAGCGCAGGACAGGTAAGTGAGTCTGTGTGTGTGTGCATCTGTCTGTGTGCATTTGTCTGTGTGTGTCTGTCTGTGTGTGCGTGTGTGTGTGTTGGGGGGGGGCACAATGCTACCTACTGTGGGGAACATGCTACCTAATGTGGGGAACATGCTACTTTCCTAATGTGGGGAACATGCTACCTTCCTAATGTGGGGAACATGCTACCTTCCTAATGTGGGGAACATGCTACCTTCCTAATGTGGGGAACATGCTACCTTCCTAATGTGGGGAACATGCTACCTTCCTAATGTGGGGAACATGCGACCTTCCTAATGTGGGGAACATGCGACCTTCCTAATGTGGTGAAACTGCTACCTTTCATTCCCAGAAGTGGCATTCCCCTCGGCTTCACTACCTCAGCCATCTTTGATAATTAATAAGCTGAGGGGAACGCCGCGTTCATGAATGTTGATGAGCCGGGCAGAGCGGTCACCCGATGCAGATGAGGTCAGTGTGCCCCAGACTCGGATCGAAGCTCCGCCCGTGCCCCAAGGCCCTTATTAGCATAAATAGAAAAACGCGATGTGCAGCAGAACGGTTGGGCAAATCTGGATGCCATTAGTACCGTTTTAATCCCCATCACCCGCACTACAAGTCTGTGTGACAGGTTTAGTGCGGGTGATACTGATGACAGATTTCCTTTTAAGGGTTCGTTCACATACACCCAGATGTGCTGTGGATTTGAATGTAACACTAGCATAAGACAATTCCTTAGTATTTAGTATGCAGATTTTCCGCAGCGTAAATTCCGCCACGGACAATCTGCTATGGACAGCTGAGAAGAGCCCGCCCCTTTCAAATACGCTGCGGAAAACCCGCAAAAACAAAGAGCGTGTGAAGGCACCCTTAATCTGGTGTGTGTGAATACACTTTTAGGGCCTATGCACACTACACTACATGCAGCTTGTATAGGAAAGCACTTGGATGGCCCTGATTTATCAATTTGCCTGAACCCTAGACTGTCTGTTTTTGCTCATAACAGCCAAGCACAGCACAGTTTTCACTTTACCCGAGCTTGATAAGTTATGAAAGCTGAGCTGTGATTGGTTGTTATGGGCAAAGCCAAACAATCTGGGTTTCAGGCATAATAAAGGGGTACTCTGGTGGAAAACCATTTTATTATAATCAACTGGTGCCAGAAAGTTAAACAGATTTGTAAACTACTTCTATTTAAAAATCTTAATCCTTCCAGTACTTACCGGCTGCTGCACAGAGGAAGTTGTGTAGTTGTTTTCTGTCTTCCTGACATGGACAGAGGTGTCAGCAGAGAGCACTGTGGTCACTGTCCAGAGGAGAGGTTTGCAATGGGGATTTGCTCCTACTTTGGACTGTTCCTAACATGGACAGAGGTGTCAGCAGAGAGCAGACAGAAAAGAAATTCAAAAAGAAAAGAACTTCCTGTGGAGGATACAGTAGCTGATAAGTAGTGGAAGGATTAAGATTTTTGAATAGAATTAATTTACAAATCTGTTTCCATCCTGACATGCCGTGGTCAATAGTAATTAATGTATGTAAGCGATATAATGGAAGGAGGAAGCTCTGTCTGTCACCATTGGCAGTAATTGCCCCAGCAATGTGTATTAGGGTGTGCCAAAGGCTAATACGGAGTATACTAATGCATTGTATCAGTGATTGAATATAAAAACACGGAAAGTGCAAGGAAAAGTTATGGAATGCAGCAGCGCAAAAAAAAGCCATAATAATCAGAATAAATATTATATGATTTTTGTAGGGTTTGTAGAAAAAATACAGTATACTCACCCCAGCCCCCAATACAGTGGTCCCTCAAGTTACAATATTAATTGGTTCCAGGATGACCATTGTATGTTGAGACCAGACTCTATGGAAACCTTGTAATTGGTTCTGAAGCCCCAAAAGGTCACCCAAAAATAGGAAAAAGTGAGGATTAAAGAAAAATAAGTAGATAAATAATATAGATAAAACAAATCCTTATATATAAAAGTAAGAAAGATCTGCTGGGAACTGTAGGTCAGTGTTTCCCAACCAGGGTGCCTCCAGCTGTTGCAAAACTACAACTCCCAGCATGCCTGGACAGCCGTTGGCTGTCCGGGCATGCTGGGAGTTGTAGTTTTGCAACAGCTAGAAGCACCCTGGTTGGGAAACAATGGTTTATGTAGAGGACAGGAACTTCTTCAGGGTCCTATACAGTACACCCAGTATCCCAAATGGAGCCGCCCTTACTTGGTGTCCAATGGACCAGCTAACCCTGGTACAGGTAAGGAGTAGTACAGAACTTGTAGTTCCTGCCTGTACTGTAGGAGGCGCTACCAGACATCAGTCAGTGCATGCGCTTCAGTAATATAGGTGATTTACCAGTTAATGCCCATTCTGATTGGTCGGTTCTTCCAGCCATTGACACATTTCACAGATCTGGACTGTCCGTCGCATTGTATGTAGAGTCTGGTTTCAAGTTACAATGGTCCAGAAAAAAACATTGTATGTTGAAACTATTGTATGATGAGGCCATTGTAAGTTGAGGGATCACTGTACAAACATCTGAAATGTCACTTTACTCTAATATACATTGCGAGATACCTGAGTGTTACATCTGATATTTGGAAGGATTTTCTTTTTCATTGTTCGGCTGCTCTATGACCTGCAGTCTTGTTTGCCTCCTCCTTTGGTTTGACCTTTAGCTGTAGCATACGTGTCTCTGTCAGGTGCGTCTGTGTACATGATACGGGGCGAGGTGGTCTTTGCCCGCAGGAAGCGCTGCAGGGAAGCAGATGTCCTGTAGTGATTAGTATACAGGAGCTGGATGTTTTTATCATTCACAGCTCGGCCTATGTAAACAATCGGCTTATTTTTAGAAGGCCTAGTGTCATGGTGCAGACAGTAGACTTGGACTGGACTCCTCTCTTATGGATTCTATTTGTGGCAATTGTATTGCACATTTTGGAACCAGGAAGGAACAGCCCATGTGCGATTTGGTCATCTGATGGCCGCAGTATAAGTGACTGGACATTCCTGAAGATGCCTCTTCACGTGTGTTACGATCTTCAAGGAATTGTCATAGCAGGATGTATATTCTGTTTATTTAGATGTCCTGGGCCATAGCAAAGAAGGCCAAGTTTCAAGGAGAAGCATTGTTTAGAAAGACACATCCTTTTACTAGAAAGTAGTGAGAATAAAGGGGAAAGGATATTCCCAAGAATGTCTATTGAAACCACTAGATGGTGCATCGTATAAGTCAACAATGCCCAAACTTCTTCTGTATATACTGTAGACCAGTGGTTCTTAACCTGGGTTCGATTGAACCCCAGGGGTTCGGTGAGTCAGTCCTGGGGGTTCGGCGGGGGAGGTCACAACAGGACAGGCAAACCAAGCAATTGCTTGGGGCCCCGAGCTGGCCCGAGGCCCCGAGCAGAGCCAGTGTTTGCCCATCCTGTAGCTACAGGGCAATTCCCCCCATCACTATTAACTCCCTGCGGCCCCGCATTAAGTTTTAAGACGCAGGGCCGCCGGGTCATAGCGCACGCCGGGACGTCACTGACGTCCCGTACGTGCGCCCATGGAAACGAAGGCGCCGAGGACCGGAGGATAGAGAAGGAGGAAGACGCGTGCTGGCCAGCTTGGTAAGTGACCAGCGGCACGTCATCTTCGATGCTCCGACCACCGGTCCCGAGACCTACTGCTATAGCCGGAGCGGTGGTAAGAGCACTGAAGTGGGCAATACAGCCTCCAGCCATACACTGTTTAGGGCTGGAGGCTGTATGTCTGTGGGATGAACACTGCCTACATCAGTGGTCTTCAACTTGCAGACCTCCAGATGTTGCAAAACTACAACTCCCAGCATGCCCAGACAGCCGTTGGCTGTCCGGGCATGCTGGGAGTTGTAGTTTTGCAACATCTGGAGGTCTGCAGGTTGAAGACCACTGGCCTACATAATGTGGGGGAACACTGCCTGCCTAATGTGGGGGAACACTGCCTGCCTAATGTGGGGGAACACTGCCTGCCTAATGTGGGGGAACACTGCCTGCCTAATGTGGGGGAACACTGCCTGCCTAATGTGGGCGAACACTGCCTGCCTAATGTGGGCGAACACTGCCTGCCTAACGTGGGGGAACACTGCCTGCCTAACGTGGGGGAACACTGCCTGCCTAACGTGGGCGAACACTGCCTGCCTAATGTGGGGGAAACACTGCCATTGTTGTGAAAATGACATGAGATTGGCACTTGCCAAGGTAAAGCTGCGCATTTCTGAACTGGTCTCTGAAAGACAACAGCAGAAGTCACGCTGATTTGCAGTAAATATTCATTATGTTTTTGTTTTTGTGTGAAAATCATGTTTTCATGGTTTTGTTTTTTGTTCTTAATGGTTTTGTTCATGTTGTGCACCTATGTATCAATATATACTTAAATATATACCTCCTATGTTTTGAATTTGAAAAAATCATATTTTATTTTTCCAATTAAGAGGGGTTCGGTGAATGCGCATATGAAACTGGTGGGGTTCAGCACCTCCAACAAGGTTAAGAACCACTGCTGTAGACCATGAGAGCTCATAAGAACTTACTGAAGAATGATCACCTTACATAGAAGTCACCCATATTGCCTGTAGAAGCATTAAGCACTTAGTGATGACATATGGCTATGGTTTTCCAGCAATCTACGATCGGTGGGGGTCTGACTTCTGGGAGCCCCATCAGTGCTGAAGATGTAGGTATATATATCCCATGTACTGTTTTGGAAATACCCCTTTAAGCAAGGGTCTCACTGGGAGCATCCGCATAGTATTTCATGCTGCAGATGCGCCGACAGATATCCACTGCTGCTTTCATATGCAACTCTCAGTTTTACATCTGACCAGATAATCATGTAACCAGTTCTTTGTTTTCTTCTTGAGAACACAGAATATAAATATGCCCGATGATTTGAGTGGTGGGAACCACATGTTACAGATCGATCAGTACTCAGCTGTTAGACATCTTATCCCCTATCCAAAGGATAGGGGATAAGATGTCTGATCGCGGGGTGCCCGTCACTGGGGACCCCCGCGATCCCCCCTGCAGCAGCCTGGTACCTCAGCAGCCCAGAGCTAAGTTTTCTCCAAGGCTAATGACAAGTGGTGCAGGCGATAGGTTTGGTATGGGGAATTGTTCCTGCTCTGGACAGTTCTTGACATGGACAGAGGTGTCAGCAGAGAGCACTGTGGTCAGACAAAGGAAACTAAAAAAGAAAAGAACTTCCTCTGTAGTATATAGGGACCGTCCGGTGGGGAGGGTTAGTCATTCCGGGCTGTCCATCTTCACCGGGAAGCCCTCTTCTCCACTCCGGGCCGGCCCCGGACTAGTGACGTTGCCTTGACGACGACGCACAGGGACGTTCATGCGCAGGAACGGACGTCCCTGTGTGTCGTCGTCAAGGCAACGTCAAGAGTCTGGGGCCGGCATGGAGCGGAGAAGAGGGCCTCCCGGTGAAGATGGACAGCCAGGAACGACTAACCCTCCCCACCGGACGGTCCCTGCTGCGTAGATGGCCCGGAACAGCTTACCCCTTCCTTCCCACCAAGGGGAGGTCAGTAGAAAACTAAAGGGGGGTCTGGATGATGACGAAGGCCGCAGTGATCTTCAACCTGCGGACCTCCAGATGTTTCAAAACTACAACTCCCAGCATGCCCAGACAGCCGATGGCTGTCCGGACATGCTGGGAGTTGTAGTTTTGCAACATCTGGAGGTTCGCAGGTTGAAGACCACTGATGAAGGGATTGACAATCGGAGAGTTCACTCGAGTATAAGCCGAGGGGGGTGTTTTCAGCACGAAAAATCATGCAGAAAAACTCTGCTTATACTCGAGTATATACGGTAAGTATTTATTGTAATTCGCAAATGTTGATATCGAATAGCAGCGGTTCCCCAGTATTGATGGTAAGCTCCACATTATAAAAATCTCTAATTGAATTCTATTTCACAGATGAGGTTTAAGATATTAATCTGGGGCCTGTTCAGAAGCTGTCACCCTCTGGGGCTGTCCAGTACATTCTCCCCATACGTCTCATTTATTATTTATATAAGATAATCGAGTCTAGGAGCTGGCTGGGCTGTCAGGGGATTATCCAGCAGTATTTAGAGAATAATAAACCATCCGCTAGGAATAGACTAATGATCGCGTGCAGAAGTCCGCATTACCCTGTACATGGAAAAGAATTTACGGAAAAATTGCTTGCCCTTTCATGTCTCCTTGGTTCTGATTGTATTAGTACATTAGTAGGGATGAGTATCGAACATTGTACTGGAGTGCCTGGTATTGTTTATTACACTGGTTATTCTAGCCAATGCCAGACTTGGCAGGGGGCCAGCCTGGCCTTAAAGGGGTTTTCCGGAACTTTTCATTGATGTCCTTTCCTCAGGATAATCAATATGTGATCGGTGGGGTCCGACAATTGGCACTCCCATCAATCAGCTGTTTGCCAGAGCCACGGCGCACGCATACACAGTGTGACAAAGTAAGCTGCGAGACACGAGTTACTTTATAGTTTTTTGGAGCGGAGTGCACGTAATGCGACGTGTAGTTCCCTTTTAAGGGGTACTCCAGTGAAAAACAATATTTTTTTAAATCAGCTGGGTCCAGAAAGTTAACCCGATTTGTAAATTACTTTTATGTAAATATCTTAATCCTTCCAGTACTTATCAGCTGCTGTATACTACAGAGGAAGTTCTTTTCTTTTTGAATTTATTTTCTGTCTGACCACAGTGCTCGCTGCTGACACCTCTGTCCATGTCAGGAACTGTCCAGAGTAGGAGCAAATCCCATAGCAATCCTGTCCTACTCTGGACAGTTCCTGACATGGACAGAGGTGTCAGCAGCGAGAACTGTGGTCAGACAGAAAATAAATTCAAAAAGAAAAGAACTTCCTCTGTAGTATACAGCAGCTGATAACTACTGGAAGGATTAAGATTTTTGAATAGAAGTAATTTACAAATCTGTTTAACTTTCTGGCACCAGTTAATTTGAAAAAATAAAAATAAATAAATCAATCACAACTGGTACTATAGGATATCCTGTATTTTTTTAATAGATGCATGCAGTCTGCTTTTATATACCGTGATACAATGTCACAAGGTTTTAGAATTTAAACGGAAACTTCATAGAATCCTGCAAAAATCAATGATGGTGACTCTTACGCACATGTGTAACGCTTGTCTTGCATATTAACAGTAAACTTTTATCACACTGGAAGCAGACAGCACCATGCATTGTGTAGTGGCCATGCTGGGTTACTGCAGCTCAGTTTCTATTCATTTCATAGGGAGTTGAGCTGCAGTGATCCAGTGCAGCCGCTACACAGTTTACTGGTTTTCCCATTTCATAGTGTAATGGCATATTGCTAGGATGTCAGATGCTTATTTACTGCTGTGGCCCTGTCACTAATTTTTTTCCTGCACAGCAGCGCTCTTTGCCACCCGGCTGTGCAGGGAAAAGAAGTCAGTCACATTCATTTGATAGTGGATACGATGTCTGATCGCGGGGGTCCCGCTGCTGGGGACCCCCCACAATCTGTCATGCAGCACCCACCTGTATCAGCTATACGCAGCGCAGGAGGCTCCGTGTCTGAAGCCTCACAACCAGGGGGCCGGAGTATCCTGGCATCACGACCCGCCCCCTCAATGCAAGTCAATTGGATTTTCAAGCTGTCCTGCAGGCTCAGGGAGCATCAGTGTCAGCGCAAACTATCCATCGACATTTAAAAGAAATTAAACGCTATGGCAGAAGACACAGGAGGACCCCGCTGCTGACACAGAGACATAAAAAGAGCAAGACTACATTTTGCCAAAATGAACTTGAGTAAGTCAAAATCCTTCTGGGAAACGTCTTGTGGACAGATGAGACCAAGATGGAGCTTTTTGGTAAAGCACATCATTCTACTGTTTACCGAAAACAGAATGAGGCCTACATAGAAAAGAACACAGTACCTACAGTGAAATATGGTGGAGGTTCAGTGATGTTTTGGGGTTGTTTTGCTGCCTCTGGCACTGGGTGCCCTGAATGTGTACAAGGCATCATGAAATCTGAGGATAACCAATGGATTTTGGATCGCACTGTACAGCCCAGTGTCAGAAAGCTTGGTTTGCGTCCGAGATCATGGGTCTTCCAGCAGGACAATGACCCCAAACATATGTCAAAAAGCACCCAGAAATGGATGGCAACAAAGTACTGGAGAGTTCTGAAGTGGCCAGAAATGAGTCCAGATCTAAATCCAATTGAACACCTGTGGAGAGATCTTAAAATTGCTGTTGGGAAAATGCGCCCTTGCAATAAGAGAGACTTGGAGCAGTTTGTAAAGGAAGAGTGGTCCAACATTCTGGCTGAGAGGTGTAAGAAGCTTATTGATGGTTATAGGAAGCCACTGATTTCAGTTATTTTTTCCCAAGGGTGTGCAACCAAATATTATGTTAAGGGTGCCAATAATTTTGTCCAGCCCATTTTTGGAGTTTGGTGTGACATTATGTCCAATTAGCTTTTTTTCCTCCCTTTTTTGGTTTAGTTCAAATACATACCACAAAGGGAATAAACATGTGTATAGCAAAACATGTGTTACTGCAATCCTTTCATTCTCTTAAAAAATTTCAGGTGCCAACATTTACGGCCATGACTGTATGTGTATGTTCCAGCATCACTTCCAAACAGCTGAAGGTATTAACATGAAACTTGGTACACATGTTACTTATATATCACCAACAAACATAGGATAGGTAATTTAACCCTAACCTACACTCATTTGCGTCGGTCGGGGTTTTTGTTTAAAGTCCAATGCAAATGTATGGGAAATGTATGTTCTAGTATAACTTCTGTACAGCTGGAGATATTTCGATAAAACTTGGTCACATGTTACATGGTCATATGACAAATAAAAATATATAATAGTTAAATTAACCCTGACCTACCCCATGCAATTATATAGGACTTCTGGTACCTTACTCCCAAGCTTCACTCTGCATCTTCTGGTGAATGTGTCAGTCTGGCTGGCAAGCCACACCCTCCACGCATTCCATGCCCCATGTTGAAAATACATGCCCACCCTTTAAGCCACACCCCTTTAATTTCCAGCTTACAATATTTTCATCACAACTCAGCCCCACCTGAGGACGGGAGATGAGGATTAGATATGGGGACGGGATACAGGGACGAGGACTGGATACAGGGAAGGGATACAAGGTCTGGATATGGGGACGGGATATGAGGACTGGCTATGGGAACTGGATATGGGGATGGGATATAAGGTTGCAATATGAGGTCAGGATGAAAGGATGGGATATGAGGAGGCGATATGGGGTTAGGATTTGAGGATGGAATATGAGGACAAACATTTTCTCCTTTGTTGCTTTTCTTCCCCCACAAATATTAGGTAGGAAAAAGCAGGCAGCGCCGGGTACTCAGCTAGTGTGTGTGTGTGTGTGTGTGTGTGTGTGTGTGTGTGTGTGTGTGTATCTATGTTTTTTTTTTTTTTTTCATCACAGTCATGCTAATGACCATTTGTATTTTATTACTCTGCACCTTTATAATCAGGGATTTCCCATCTATAACTATCTGTGCTCCTCCGAGTCCTGTCATTATGTGTTCTTTGTCTTTCCTGTTGTTCTGCCTCTGTATGAAATATGCTGCTCAGGTTCTTCCATCATTGTATTTTGGATCATTATAGGTTTAGGCAGGGGATCGCTTTTCATTTATAATTAAAATTTGGCTTTGAATAAAAGATTAACAATTAATCAACATTGAAGAGCATCCTAGAAAATGAAGTGCAGACATATGCTCTGAATTAAAATTGCAGGCACACATCTCTCCCATTGTGGTACAGTGCGGATATTTGAGGTCAGACGTGAAGAACCTCACCTGGGGATACATGTTATGTGCAATTCTATCAGATGTGAAGACAGTACACACCTACAGAGTTCAGACAACATTACTGTTGCTCCCTAACCTATAGGAGAGGATTTACTAAGACCAGCATTTTATACACTGATCTTAAAGTGAATCTATCAGCTGGGAAACATGTACTAAAGTGCTCACATGGGTAAATGGCGTTTAGTACAATGAGACTATCAGTACCTGTTGTTTACATGTCCGTGCCTGGGTTTCCCTAAAAATGCTTTAATTCCCACTGTGCAGTGTCAAGGAGGAGTGGCCAATGTCCTGAGGTGCCCCATGCTGTAACACCACTTGCCACTTTCCTGTATCATCCTTTCTTCCTTTGAGTGACAAATAGGGCTCTGAGACCTGCTGAATTTCCATGCAAGTATGCATCATCATCATCATATGCATCACCACTGTTCCCTAGGCACTCAGAACCCAGTAACTGTGCACATGCAGTAAAGCCACTGCTGAAGTCAACAAGCTCACAGAGCATACGTGAGGTTAAGCTGGGCCTGAAGAGCTTTGCATGTCAAAGAAGGGGAGGGTGGCATAGTAAAGCAGAGAGAGGCCTTACAACAGGGAACTCCTCAAGACATTGGCCACACCTCCTTAGCCTTAAATAGGCACTCTCATTTCAACCAACTTTGCATAGATCAATATTCATATGAATATACGATACTTTGTAATATATCTTATTAGACAAAAATGCTTATTTATTTTATCAAGCTTCTTCAATCTCTTTCCTTCCTGCCAGACTGTCTTCCACTCAGTGTGATTGTCCTGCAGCATGCTCAGGGATCAAATTACAAGCAGTAAAAGTCTATGGAGGGGGAAGTGGAGATTGAAGGAGTTCCTGGGAAGAAATGCTGCAGAATATCAGTAGAGACAGCTCTTACCCCTGGGCTATATACACAGTTTAGACTGCTCACTGCTTCCTTATTTTGCCTTTCCCACTGTTGCTGCTGTTGCTGTTTAGGCAATGTATAGAGACATAAAAGTGCAGGATCTCCTCTGTGTGTTGTGTGTGTGTCTGTGCAGTGTATTGCAGACACCATAGACATTAGGATTCACCCAATAGCTCTGGGAAAACTGAACATTATAGATGAAGGCTACAGAGCAGAAATCTTCCTAACAATGCTATATACAAGTTATATAATGGCCAGAAATAGTACTACTCCTAATGTACACACACAGGGCAGCTTTTCCTGTAACATCACCTGAAATCCTGAAATGACAAGTGTTAAGCCTATCAGGCTGTATTTGTGCGTGGAGTTGGAATATTCCACCCTAAACTGCTAGGCGGGGCATATAGTTGGGTGGGCGGAGGGTAAGTGTATACAACGCCCCCTGCTCTTACTGGCAGGGCATTCGTAAAGTTTTTCGGACAAACGGGAGGTCATGCTGTCCTGTTGGTGCCAGAATTTGAATTTTCCCGCCATGTCGGAGTTCCCACGGCCCGCTCCATCAGGCGCATCCCTGTAAGCTGACTGCACTTACTACGGTAGAGTAGTCTGTGGTTGCAGGTGACATGGTGGTTGCCCTCATGTCTATGCCAATAATGCGGCTGCTGCTGTTGGGTCACTCAGGGTAAGGTACTGTGGCTTGTGTTGTGAGTGGTGGTGTCTGGATTGGGGTAAGTTCTGGTCTCCCGTGTACGTGTATGCAGCCGAGGGGCTGCTCTGTTCCCATCCACGTACCTATGCTTGTCAGGCGCATGGCAGTTTCCTGTTCTGTGATGGTGTCTTGCGCCCGAGTCCTGAGTCGGGCATTTGTTTCCCCGCCATGTTCAGAACTCCCGCAGCTGTTCATTCCTTGTGCTTTGCTGTAGTTTTGTTTGTGCCAGGTGAAGCGGTTTCGGCATCTCGCACAGCCGTCGGCTGTCTCGGGGCAGAATGCCGGGCTGCAGTTATCCAGCGGGGTCACGGTCAGGCCTATCTTCAGCGATATATATTAGTTTTCAATCATGGCATTTTCAGTTATAGTGGGGATCAAAAGTTTGGGCACCCCTGGTAAAAATTTGTATTAATGTGCATAAAGAAGCCAAGAAAAGATGGAAAAATCTCCAAAAGGCATCAAATTACAGATTAGACATTCTTATAATATGTCAACAAAAGTTAGATTTTATATCCATCATTTACACTTTCAATATAACAGAAAACAAAAGAATGGCGTCTGCAAAAGTTTGGGCACCCTGCTGAGTTAATATCTTGTACTGCCCCCTTTGGCAAGTAACACAGCTTGTAAACGCTTTTTGTAGCCAGCCAAGAGTCTTTAAATTTCTTTCAATTCTTGTTTGAGGTGTCTTTGCCCATTCTGCTTACAAAAGTCTTCCAGTTCTTTGAGATTTCTGGGCTGTCTGTCACGCACTGCTCTTTTAACGTCTATCCATAGATTTTCAATTATGTTGAGGTCAGGAGATTGTGAAGGCCATGGCAAAACCTTCAGTTTACGCCTCTTGATGTAATCCCCTGTGGATTAGGATCATTATCCATTTGTAGAAGCCATCCTCTTTAACTTCAGCAGATTGCATCAAGTTAGCATCCAAAATTTGCTGACATTTTATTGAATCCATTTTTCCTTCTATCGTGAGATGTTCCCTGTGCCACTGGCTGCAATACAACCCCAAAGCATGATTGATCCACCCCCATGCTTAATAGTTGGACAGAGGTTCTTTCATTAAATTCTGTTCCCCTTCTTCTCCAAACGTACCTTTGCTCATTCTGGCCAAAAAGTTCAATTTTAACTTCATCTGTCCACAGAACTTGTTTCCAAAATGCATCAGTCTTGTCTATATGTTCATTTGCAAAGTTCAAACGCTGATTTTTGTGGTGAGGACGTAGAAGAGGTTTTCTTCTGAGGACTCTTCCATGAAGACCATATTTGTACAAGTATCTCTTTATAGTGGAATAGTGTACCACAACTCCAGTGTCTGCCAGATCTTTCTGGAGGGATTGTGCAGTCAAACGTGAGTTTTGAATGGTTTTTCTCACAACCCTGCGATCTGTTCTGTCTATTTTGCTTGATCTTCCAGATCTTGCTTTAACTTTCTGATGACTGCCATTTTTTAATTACATTCCAAACAGAGGATATTGACATCTGAAAACGTTTTGCTATCTTCTTATAGCCTTCTCCAGCTTTGTGAGCATCAACTATTTTCAGTTTCAGATTTCTAGACAACTGCTTAGAAGAACCCATGGTGCTGATTGTTGGGGCAAGGTCAGATGAGTCTGGACATTTAAAACCTTTGAGATTGACATCACCTGGTCTTCCCAGATGATGATTGAGAACAATCCATGACACTGGCAGGTCTCTGCTTTGCCAAGGGGGCAGTGCATGCTATAAATTCTGCAGGGTACCCAAACTTTTGCGGACGCCATTTTTTTTTGTTTTCTGTTAGTTTGAAAGTGTAAATGATGGAAATAAAATCTAACTTTTGTTGACATATTATAAGAATGTCTAATCTGTAATTTGATGCCTTTTGGAGATTTTTCCATCTTTCCTTGGCTTCTTTATGCACATTAATACAAATTTTTACCTGGGGTGCCCAAACTTTTGATCCCCACTGTATATGTGGGCATAGTATACACAGCATAAGCGGTAACATAACATTCAGGGCACACATCCTTATACGGTCATTAGTTTGGCACGGTGCATATGGTTTTAGTGTGTAGTGGGTACATATGGTCATAGTATTTCATACAGTGAACACTAATAGTATTTAGATGCAGCTCATAGATTTCATAGTACTATGTGCAGTGCCTACTTTTATAGGGTTGCATACAGTGCATACGGTTACAGTATTCTATGCGGTGCATGCGTTTATCGTATTTATTCAGTTGCAGTACATATGGTTATATTATGTATATGCGTATTTCTTTATGTTGTATAGCATTTACACGTTTATTAGTCATAGCGTATATAAGGTGTATACATCTTCTTGGCATCATGATGTTTATGTTCATAGAATTGTTAATGTTCATACATTCCTAGCATTGTTAAGGTGTATACGGTTATAGCGTTTATAACGTGTAGGTGGTCATACTGTCTTATGCAGTACACACGCTCAGTGTTACATGGAGTGCGTACAGTTATAGTGTTGTATACAGTACATACGTATAGTGTTATACGCAGTTCACATGGTTATTGTGTTATATGCGGTGCATGTGGTTTCGTATTTATTTAGTTGCAGTACATACGGTTATTTATAGGCATTAAGCTATATGTGGCATAACTCTCAGCATTTATAAGGTGTATAGATTTCATGGTAGCATTTACAGTGCGTAAACATTTATTTAATTTAGTTTTCATAGGTTACAGTGTTTACAGTTCATATACTTTTATAGACACATTACATTGTCTGCAGTGCATATACGTTCACAGCATTTGGGCGCATACGTTCTTTGCAGGGATACGTCTGTTGCGGTCAGTGCGTATGCGTTTCATAACATTTGTAGTGTGTAATCTTGATAGCGTTTTCAGTGGGTATAGGTGTTGGGCTTACAGTAGGTACAAGTGATAGCGGTTCATAATGTGTAGGTGATAACGTTTTTCGTTTCTTAGCATTTACTGTGTAATGTCAGAGTTTATCTACATGCCCTCATAGACGATCATGACATTTATACTGTTTATACACCCATGAAATCCATACTGTTATACGTTCGTGGCTTTCATTGTGCATACGCACATGGCATTCATACGGTTTATACGCTCTAAGCTCATGGCATTTATACTGTTCACACGTTTGTGGCGTTGTCTTTTTATACTTTCACACGGTCATGGCACTTATAATATTCATACGCTCATGGCAGGTATACGGTTCTTACTATTATAGCATTTATGCTGTCCATACCCTCTTATTATTTATACTGTTCACACTTTTATGGCATTTGTACTATTCGTACGCTTATGGTATTTATACTATTCATACCTTCAAAATAGTTATACTGTTCATACGCTCATAGTATTCATACTATTCATTCCCTCATGCCCTCTACACTGTTCACACGCTTGTGGCGGTTTATACTTTTCATAGGCTCATGGCATTTATATTTTTCATACGCTCATGGCATTTGTACTGTTCAATAGCCCACAGTATTTATGCTGTTCACACGCTCATGGCATTTGTAATCATATGCTCGTGGCATTGATACTGTTTATACTCTCATGGCATTTATATTGTTTATGCACTTATGATATTTACACGATTCACACGCTCGTGATACTATGCGGTTTCATATGCCCATAGTATCTATACTGTTCGTACATTTAGGGATTTTCACTGTCCATACGCTCGTGGAATTCATACTGTCCTTATGCTCATGGCAATTTGACTAACCACTACGCTCACGACACTTAGCATCTATATTGTTCACATGCTCGTGGCATCTATACTTTTCATAGACTCTTAGCATTTATACTGGTCAGACACTCATGGCATTTATACTGTTCATGTTCATGGTAGTCATACTGTTTATACGATCATGGTATTCACACTATTCATACACTTTTGTTGTTCAAACATTCATAGCATTCATGCTGCACGTGCACTCTTGGCGTTTTGTGCTGCACATTTGCCTGTGCGTTTGGGTCCAGGCTTTCAGGGAATTTTTATTGTGCATGGCATATATACAGTTTTATACGCTCATAGTATTGCGGTTGTTTTCCCATCATACCTGCCATGTCTGCAGGGGGTTGCACTGCATAGTTGATGTTACTGACATGTTTTCAGAGCGATAATATCCCGATACATAGGTGGTTGCATACCCTCTATACCTGCCACGACTGCAGGGGGATACATGGAATAGTTGTTGTTACTGACACGTCTTTTGAGCAACAACACTACGACACACAGGTGGTTGTATACCCTTCGTACCTGCCACGTCTGCAGGGGATGCACTGCGCAGGTGTTGTTACTGACACATCTTCAGAGCGACAACATCACAACACATAGGCGGTTGTATACCCATCATACCTGCCACTTCTGCAGGGGGATACACTGCATAGTTGTTACTGACACGTCTTCAGAGCAACAT
Source organism: Hyla sarda (assembly GCF_029499605.1). Classification (NCBI taxonomy): domain Eukaryota; kingdom Metazoa; phylum Chordata; class Amphibia; order Anura; family Hylidae; genus Hyla; species Hyla sarda. The sequence continues at coordinate 185,522,244 of NC_079195.1, forward strand.
AATCACGACGCATAGGCAGTTGCTTACCCTTTGTACTTGCTACGTCTGCAGGGGGATGCACTGCGCAGTTGTTGTCACTGACTCGCCTTCAGAGCAACAGCATCATGGCACACAGGTTGTCGTACTCCCTTCATACCTGCCACGCCTTCAATGGGAGGCACTGCATAGTTATTCTTACTGACATGCTTTCAGAGAAAAAGTTTCATGACATATACAGGTGGTTGCAAAAAAAAAAGATGGTTATGCAAGTCCTGTCACGTCTACATGCACGATGGTTACGAAAGACCTTGCACGTCTTCAGGCATGATGGTTCTGAAAAGACCTACAGGTACGGAGGTTACGCAAGTGACATTCTCGTCTACAGGCACGATGGCAAGGAAGGTAACGGTCACTCCCGGCGGTACGTCACCCCCAAGACCAGTTTTGAGTCGGAAGCTCGGCAGTTAAGGTGTGGTCAGTGTCCAAGTAAGGGGCTATTTAAGTGTAGTAGATGGTACGTAAGATCTGTCAGGTCGATACGCACAATGTTTACTCATAGACCTGGCCTGTCATCAGGCAGGATGTTTACTCATAGACCTGGCCCGTCTTTAGACACGATGGTTATGCAAGGATTGGTCACCCGCAGTGGGCCATTACTTCTGAGACCAGTTGGTTTGTAGTTTAGGGTATGGCGGTCAGTACACTTCGGGTAGTCTTCAGGTAAGTTTCTCTAGCCAAGTTCTGGTTACAGGTAACATGGAGATCATGGTCAAGGTCTGTCATGTGGTCCGGTTACTTGGGTGTCAGTTGGTTAACAGTTTGTGTTTTTGGCCTCTCAATCCCAGGGACTTGAATAACTTAGTATTAGGCCTGACCGGCATCTATCCGTTTCACTTGCTATAATGCCACAGGTGAGTATGTTTAGCCATTATGCCAGCCTGGTCCTGATTCAGTGCTGACTCGTTCTTCAGAGTAGGCATAGTGGCCATTAGCTCCTCAGTACCAGGCACTGTCTTCATTGATAACTAGTTGGTTGATTCTACTCTGTCGCTAGGGTAGGGTCTGAATTAGGGGGTTGTGTTGGTCAGTGTACTTAGGGTGTGGTATTGTTTGAGGTTTATGCATTCTGCTACTTACCCTACTGGGTTATGTGTTTTGCCCACTTAAGGCCTGCCCTCGGACGCTGTTATGGGCACAGTTTAACCGCTTTTGATAAGGTTTAATGTTTCCATACAGGTGTGTGTAACGTTTGGGACACGAGCATGAGTGTAAGCCCGAGTACAAGTGTTAAGCATATCAGGCTGTATTGCGAGGGGCTGGAATATTCCACCCCAAACTACTAGGCGGGGCATATAGGTGTTGTGGGCTTGGGGTAGGTGTATATAACACCCCCGACTCTTACTGGCAGGACGTTTGTGACGTTTTTCGGCTCCCTCACAACTCTCCCTATCTTATTTTATTTATTTTAATTTCATTCATTTATTACAAGGTATGGCCACTTAATGCCTACCCTCGGAAGTGGGTAGGGGCACAGTTCAACCGCTTTTGTTAAGGTTTGAGGTTTCCATTCAGGTTTGTGACACGATCACTAGTACAAATTAAAACAAACCATTCTGTATGCTTGAAAATGCCCTTAAATGCGTCTTGTTAAAACTGTGTTAATATGGAGTGCAATGTATAACAATATACAGAAAGCTCCTAAGCATCTTTCTTTTGGTGGTTGCAGGAAGCCAGACCAAACAGCACATGGTTTCCTGTATTTGCATCTGTCAGACACAGTTTATCTTAAAGGCTACTGCCACTGAATCTGCAGGGTTTTCTTTATAGTAGAAACATTGGATTGCTATCATATACTAGAAATTACAAGCATTCTGAGCGAAGACCTATTTAGCACTGAATCTTGGAAATTCCTGGTAGCTAGCCCTAGCCCACATATTGTATCGTGTGTGTGTGTGTGTATGTGAGTGTATGTATGTATATATAATTTTTTTTTCTGAATTATTATATAGTGCTATTATTTCACACCTGAGCAGTATATAGAAACTGTTTAACATTTTGGCAACCTAGAGTGGATCTGTGGAGTCCTGCCGTATGTATTATCTTTCACCAGTCTAACTGCTGCTATTACCTTGCACTGGCACGTTTGTAGCTTTTTTGTACACAGCACTTTATTTATTTATTAGCCCTCTTTAATTGTGATTTTTGCACATATGCTAGACAATTGTTAACCTTAGTTTAATTGTTCCCCTTTCCTTATACCATGCCATTGCACTTTATTTCACTCCCATTTATGCAGCAGTGATCCCATTCAGTGTATATAGACCTTCTTGGCTATATATTTTACTCGGCAGTTGTCTGGAGTCCTCTCCTGCTCCTTGTAGATTTTATCCATTTATACAAACATATATATATATATATATATATATATATATATATATATATATATATTTTTTTTTGATACTATCTTTTTAAAACTTTTATTCTGTCCTTGTGAACATATATCTTTTTACTCATTTATTCTATTTCTGATTTTATTTGGAGATAATTGCGTGCGCATGTAGTGCGTATATAGGTGTCAATAGTTTGTTTTCTTAACCCCCTCCTTCTGTATTTATTTTATTGAGTCTTTTGCGGGTAGGGTTATTTCGGTCTCCTGCTATTCTTAGCCACAATGCGTCTTTCACGTATGTACAGGTGTCAGTTTACTACTTTCTAAGCTTTGTTGTTTTTAACCTTTAATTTTCGCACAACTAAGTGAAACAACGGCAAGTTAATTTCAGTTTCAGAGACTTCTTTTTAATGCCATAGGTTTTGACATAATGGACACTATACAAGGTTTTGCATGACTGTCAATAGTTCTGCATTTTCTTTGTAGTCATTTCCTGTAGACCTTTAAGAGAAAAGATTGTTGAGGAAGTGATAGTTCATATAGCTTGTCGCTTTACTGATGCTAAGACACAGCGTGGGTTCAAGGCACTTGGTTGGTGCTTCTTGTATTCAGCATAGCATACGTCTCTTCAAGCCAATTGTTACCTTCTACAGAAAAAATGGATTTTAAAGTGCTTTGAGCTTTTAGTGAGTAATGTTACTAACAGCAGAAATATTTAGTTGGTAGAATGGAGCGAGTAAACCAATTCAGAAAGAAGAGACTTTTACGTCATGTGGTAATTGAAAGATCCTTGTCTGCCCCTGTTGGCGTGGGCCCAAAAGAAGAAAGTAAAGAAAGTAATGGATTACATAATTATCATTGGCATTATCACGTAAGGACAAAGCCAGCTTTTCTCCGGCATCCTCTTTTTGGCAAAAATCTTGGAAGTCGAAAGAGCCAGTCTGTTTCAAGACTCAACATCCCAGCAAACTATCAGGAGCCTCACCATTTTTCAGCATTCCAACAAGATGAACAGGAGCCTGAGTTTATCTTTACACGAAGATTCTATCCTGCCCACAAGGTTTCCAGTTTAAGAAGATCTCAGGAAATAAAAAGAGGTACATCACCTCTAAGTGGGCGAGCTAAGAGGGTTACTTTTGAAAGGTCATCATCTGAACCTTCTGGCCCATCATCATGGACAAGCAACCAGAGACATCCTTCAATGAGGAGAATCCGTTCTTTGGATTCTGGTCAACATGGATTTTTTCATCGCCGAATATTTTCTGCCTTTTCTGGTGGCCTCTCTAGAATTATTCACTCAAACAGGGACATCCCAGCATCTATTGAAGAGGAAGAGCAAGAAGGTAGGCAAGAGCATTGTATAAAGTAGACTGAGCATTTTTTTCTGGTGTTTGTAATATTTGTTCTTTTACATTTCACCGATGGTACGTACCACATATTGCGTTGTTGCTGTTTTGACCTCAGTGGCTGTGTAATACTACATTGTAGCTGTTAAGTGCATTTGATCAGTTTCTTAGCTCACGTCACATGATCTTGAAGAAGACTACTGTTACATGTGTAGGCCTTTTGCATAGACAATAGGAATCTTCATGGTTTTGGCCATACTTATTAATGGTCTTTCTAATGACAGGTTGTCCTTCCTAAGTCGCCTGCAGTTGACTCATCATAACGTAACCATAGTCTTAAATTTGCCTTAACATCTGACATGTATAATTACATTTTTTATATTTAACTAAACCAAAATGAATACGTTGCAAAAGAAGAAATTCAGATATTTAAAATTAAGCTCACGTTTTGCACAGTTTATCAGATTATTTGGGTAAGGCAGGGCTGGACAAGTCCTAGCGGCTAGATACCCAATGCATCTAGAATTTTGCTCTTGGCAGCTAACTTTTTGGTTTGCCTTCTATTTATATTAATAACCAAGGCTGTGGAGTCAGTCAGTTTTGGGTTGAGTCAGAGTTTGTAGACTTATACTGTGCATAATCTGTTGCCATTAACCCTTTAGATCGCGGCTGTCAAAGCTGACAGCGGTGTCTAAAGGGACATGTGAATGCTCCCTGGTGTGCTAGTTGGATTGATCACCCCCCCCCCCCTCACCTGCAGCACAATCATGGGGGGGGGGGGGGGGGTGGTCCACTATAGAAGTAGCCAGAGGGCTTACCTCTGCTTCCTTGGTGTCCGTGGATCTGTCATTGATAGATCCTGGCTGGACTAGGCTCTATGAATGGATCGCAGAGCACACAGATCAATGGAGTTCAATGGACCTCCATTGATCTGTTTGAGGAATCTAATGATTTCTCCTACAAGTCCCCTAAGGGACTAGTAAAGTGTAAAAAAATAATAATAATAATAATAATAATAAATGTTTTAATAAAAGTTTAAAAAGACACATTAACCCCTTCCATATTAAAAGTTCAAATCTCCTGCTTTTCCTATATAAAAATATATTAAAAAAACATAATAAAATAAACATATTTGGTATCGCTGTGTGCGTAATTGTACAAACTATTAATATATAACATTATGTATCCTGTATGGTAAATGACATAAATGTAAAAAAAGAAAAAATATTTTTATAATATCCCAGAAAAAAAGTTAAAAACGATTTCAAAGGTCAGATCAATACCAAAATAAAAAAAAGCTACAGGGGTCAGAAAAAGTTCAGAATTTTTTAAGTTAGTAAAACATGACAGACACTATATAAATCTGGTATTGCTGTAATCAGGACAACCTAAAGTATCAAAATAACATGTTAGCTCAACCACAAGGTAAATGGTCGTAGAAAAGAAAACCACCAAATTTGCAAAATTATCTTTTACTATTTCAGTTCACCAATATTTTTTTTTTGTTTTTGTTTTGGAACATATGTTAAGGAAAAATGAAAAGGTATCATTATAGTAGGTAGTTATGGCTATTATAGGGCGAGGAGGAAAAAAACGAGAGTGTAAAAGTGAAAATTGCCCCGGACAAGTGGATCGTCATGAGGGATAAGTAGATTTTGCTCCATTTGTCCCGTGGACAAGTAGTTTTTTTTTTAAATTAAATTTCCACACCCCTGGAAAGTAAAATTGGCTCTCAGACTGGTTTTATCGTCATGACCACATCTTCTGAAAATGAAGCCATTGTGGTGATCTGCTGATCATAACGAGTTTTACTTCCCAAACACTTGATCGCTGGGGAAAGTCCTGCTGACCACAGCAAATGGAATGTAGTGTTCCATCATGGCTATTCAAATGCGTGACCATCCATATTGTGCATTGACTGACCAGGTACATTAGAGATGAGAGCCATTGATACTCATACTAGCTCATAGCGGTGGTTTGAAATCCTAGAAGGTTATATTGATAAGATTTGTCCTAATGGGACAGCCTAGACTAATAGTAAAGTTGTCCATCCAATAATAAATGTTCATCCAAGCAGCTTTGAGCTTGAAAGGGGTTATCCTAAAATCCAAAATGATTCCCTCTCCACAGGATTCAGTGAATGGACTAGTAGTGTGCATGCATGGCCAGTGCTTTATTTACTTTCTATGGACCCCTTAGCGTTAATGACTTCACTCCGTTCATACTCATTTGAGTTAGCAATGTTTGAAAGTCCTATAGAGAATGAAAGGAATGCTGGCCGCACATGCCCACTTCCACTACTATCAACCGTAAGACAGCTGTTCTTCTCTGGATCGGTGGAGTCCAAGCAGTTGGGACCCTCACCTAATAGCTAGCTATCCTCTATGCTGTTTATCTTGGAATAACCCCTTTAAGGGTCTGTTCACACATACAGTATCCTGCGCATATTTGATACTGTGTTTAGTCATTTAGTTTACATTTACTGTACGTTAAAATAGACCCTTATCTTCACTTTACAATATATATATATATATATATATATATATATACCGTATTTATCGGCGTATAACACGCACTTTTTAGGCAAAAATTTTTAGCCTAAAGTCTGTGTGCGTGTTATACGCCGATACACCCCCAGGAAAGGCAGGGGGAGAGAGACCGTCGCTGCCCGCTTCTCTCCCCCTGCCTTTCCTGGGGTCTAGAGCGCTGCTGTCGGCCCTTTTCACCCCCTGGTTATCGACGCTGCTGCCCGTTCTGTCCCCCTGACTATCGGTGCCGGCGCCGATAGCCAGGGGGAGAGAAGCGGCACCGACAGCCAGGGGGAGAGAAGGGGCAGCGGCACCCATTGCCGGCGCCGCTGCCCCGTTGCCTCCCCCCATCCCCGGTGGCATAATTACCTGAGTCCGGTCCGCGCTGCTCCAGGCCTCCGTCGTGCGTCCCCGGCGTCATTGCTATGCGCTGAATGGCGCGGCGCATGACGTCAGAGCGCCGCGCCGTGCATAGCAACGACGCTGGGGACGCACGACGGAGGCCTGGAGCAGCGCGGACCGGACTCAGGTAATTATGCCACCGGGGATGGGGGAAGGCAACGGGACAGCGGCGCCGGCAATGGGTGCCGCTGCCCCTTCTCTCCCCCTGGCTGTCGGCGCCGCTTCTCTCCCCCCTGGCTATCGGCGCCGGCACCGATAGTCAGGGGGACAGAACGGGCAGCGACGCCGATAACCAGGGGGTGAAAAGGGCTGACAGCAGCGCTCTAGACCCCAGGAAAGGCAGGGGGAGAGAAGCGGGCAGCGACGGCCTCTCTCCCCCTGCCTTTCCTGGGGGTATATCGGGGTATACACGCGCACACATGCACCCTCATTTTTTCATGGATATTTGGGTAAAAAACTTTTTTTTACCCAAATATCCTTGGTAAAATGAGGGTGCGTGTTATAGGCCGGTGCGCGGTATACCCCGATAAATACGGTATATATATGTGTGTGTGGGTGTGTATATATGTATATATATATATATATATATATATATATATGTATATATACTGATCAGGAAAAAGTAATTTATTGTTTTCTCATTTAACAATAAATAAGTTAAATCAGAATGATAACTCAGCCTGGCGCATTGCTGCCAGCTTAATGCCATTTCTTAATGAGAATGGGTTCGAGCCATGATGATCCTCTAAGTAAATGCTTGTATATTGTACAAAGGCCATTGGATTCCTTTCAAACCTTTCTCCAGGTCTACAAATGACTATTGATTGTGGCGGCTTTGTACATCTTTTCACTGCCTGCGATTTGAAAAGTCAGCGCTTCACGAAAAGATATAAAATGGGAACATTCTGTTAGTGCAGAACTTTATAAGAAAACAAGTTTTAAGAATTGGGCAACATGTTGCTTCTAATCTGACCAAGGACAGCATCTGCATGCATGTTCCTCCCGTGTTTGTATGGGTTTTCTTCATGGTTCTCCAGTTTTTTTCCATACTCCAAAAAACATGATTAGGAAGGGGAACCAGAGCTTTATAGACCAAAAATGATGGATTTGTTTTTTTCCTAGTATAGGTGGTAGGTATATTGGACTGTGTCTTGGTAGATCTTGTTATGGTTCTGCTTACATTTTCCATAACTACTTTTTTTTTTGGGGGGGGGGGGGGGGACTCCAGCTCTTGGACACAGCGGTGCACACAATATCTGTCAGCTTGTCTCACACGTTTCCCATTGAGACACGACATGCTTTGTTAGTTTCACTATTGGAAATCTTATAAAAGGTTAAAAAAAAAATACACCCTATACTGTTTTTATACTGTAATCTGTCCTGTAAACCTTGCTGAATCGGAGTGGAGTTTTCAGCTTCTCATCTTTGGCCTCTTCTTCCACTCCTCTTTGTTGACCTACCAGGTAGATAACTTCAGCCAGATGGGGAAGTGGCTGAACATATTAGTGCCCTTATGGACATACTTGTATAGGATATATCCTAGATTGCCCCGTAAGGTTATATTTAATAATGAAAAGAGGCCGAGTGTGATCGGCCCTTTTTTTTTGAAGGAACATACTTATTATCTTAGCTCAACCTGGTGGTTTACTTTCAGCCATGCCATGGGACTGGGCAAAGGTAAGCTACCTCTGTATATTGCCTCAGTGCCTAAATTCCATAGTACATATAGGATAAAAAAAAAAGAATGATGGATCTTTTCAAGGTCACCACAGTGTTAAGTGCGTGTCATAATTACTTGTAATCCAAAACGTAATATAGACTCATTGCAGAGAACATTACCAGCTGTCACAGATGCCAGTTCAGTGTGTGGTGGCATGGTGTCTTTAATGCATGACCATATAATTCTGATTGAACAGGCTGACAATGACGACTTCTGCTTTCCTCTGCGACGGGGCGAGACCTTTCTCCATGCTTGCTTCTATTGCCATGTTTAATATCAACCGTCCATATACCGTATGGGGGGGGGGGGGGGGGGGGGAAGTCGGTGCGTCTCATACGGCAAATACACATTAAAACCCTGTCCTATCGCGGCGGTCCCTGCGGCCATCAACGGCCGGGACCAGCAGCTAATACAGGACATCACTGATCACGGTGATGCCCTGTATTAACCCTTCAGATGATCAAAGCTGACCGCCGCATCTGAAGTGAAAGTGACACTAACCCGGCTGCTTAGTTGGGCTTTTCGGGACCGCCGCGGTGAAATCGCGGCGTCCCGAACAGCTTACAGGACACTGGGAGGGACCTTACCTGCCTCCTCGGTGTCTGATCGGCGAATGACTGCTCCGTGCCGGGATCCCCTGCATGGCCGGCGCTCTCCTTCGTCGTCATTACATTGTCGCGCAAGCCGTCCCATCATCCAGTAGGAGCGGCGTGCGTAGCGACATGATGGCGGCGACGGAGAGCGAGGATACCGGGCAGCAGAGACTTTCCGGAGCGACGGGGACACCCCGGGGACGCGGCGACAGCGATGGAAGGCGACATCCAGGGCAGCTGTGATGGGTCCGGAGCGGCGGGGACACATGAGTATTACCTCCTATACCAGTGGTCTTCAACCTGCAGACCTCCAGATGTTGCAAAACTACAACTCCTGGCATGCCCAGACAGCCATCGGCTGTCCGGGCATGCTGGGAGTTGTTGTTTTGTAACATGTGGAGATCCGCAGGTTGAAGATCACTGTCCTATACTTTACATTGTATTTGGTTCAGAATCTTTCTTTTCTAGATTTTCCTTATATAGCGAAAAATACGATACTCGACTTGTCTGGGAAAGGTCACCTGCTCCTCTCCATGGTCTTGGCATAGTCAACGTTGACAACACTATTAAGAACTGTGCACTGTATTTAGGTGACTGAGCACCTTGTGGGTTCTCGCTGAGGCTCATGGGGACAAATTACAAGTGTAGGAGCTGGGTTAGGTGTTCCGCACAAGTAAATTGTCCACCACACACAGATCTCCAGGTGTTGCAGAGGGCACAAATGATGCCAAAATTCTGGTTTTTATCTTAATTGATTTTATAAGGGACACTTGTATGTTCAGATGTGGTGGAATCCACGCGACATGTTGGCAGGAAATTACAGTACAGTTCATATGGATGGGATTCTCAAAACTTCACGTGTAGCCGGAAAGTTCTACAAAGAAATCAAAGCATGCATTGGATATTCTAATCTAAACATGTCCGTCCTTGTGTGAAGAACCTGTGGGGTTTCACTGTGGATTTAACCCTTTTGCCAATGCAAACACTGTAAGGTTTCTACTAGAGATGAGCGAACTTACAGTAAATTCGATTTGTCACAAACTTCTCGGCTCGGCAGTTGATGCCTTATCCTGCATAAATTAGTTCAGCTTTCCGGTGCTCCGGTGGGCTGGAAAAGGTGGATACAGTCCTAGGAAAGAGTCTCCTAGGACTGTATCCACCTTTTCCAGCCCATCGGAGCACCTGAAAGCTGAACTAATTTATGCAGGATAAGGCATCAACTGCCGAGCCGAGAAGTTTGTGACGAATCGAATTTACTGGAAGTTCTCTCATCTCGAACCGTAAGGTTTCTACACTGCTGAACCAAAACCTAGAGATGTACTTCTATACGCAGCCAGGCAGTTTTACTCTAGGAAAGCAATGCGACAACCAGTCTGCACTACAAAGAACCGTATTAAATTATTTTTACTCTGCGTTTTAATCGGGGGGGGGGGGGGGGGGGGGGGGCGACGACTCATATGATTTAGTGTCATGCATGGACTCCCATGTTAGAAAGATGTTTATTATGTGGTATGTATTTTATATTAATATTTTTTACTGTATGTCTATTTGAAATATCACACTTCTGCACTGTTCTGTACAGGAAAAAACAGCAAACCCCTTCGTAAAACGCCAGAACAAATGCCAAATTGACACTCATTTTGGTCCTCCATTAGGTAAAGTGGGTCAGGGGAAATGTTTACCATATGTACAGTGTAAATATCTGCAATGTAACACATGGCCATTATAAAATCTTTGTTACTGTTTACTTCAGTATATTTAGGTCTTGTGATATTTGTTTTTAAAAGAGAAAAAAGGAAGCAAATACATTTCTGTGGAAGTTGGTAAGACACAAAAAGGTGTACTGTTTATGTCTTATATTAAAGGGGTTCTCCGGTGCTTAGACATCTTATCCCCTATCCAAAGGGGTCCCGCCGCTGGGGACCCCCGAGATCTTGCACGCAGCACCCCAGTAAAAATCAGTCCCCGGAGCGTGTTTGCTCCGGGTCTGATTACCGGTGACCACAGGGCCGGCGGCGTGTGACATCACGCTCCACCCCTCAATGCAAGCCTATGGGAGGGGGCGTGACAGCGTGACGGCTTGCATTGAGGGGCGGAGCGTGACGTCACACGGGGGCGGATGCGTGACGTCACACGCCGCCGACCCTGTGGCAAACATGCCCCGGGGACTGATTTTTACTGGGGTGCTGCATGCAAGATCACAGGGGTCCCCAGCGGCGGGACCCCTTTGGATAGGGGATAAGGTGTCTAAGCGCCGGAGTACCCCTTTAAGTAAACCTCCACAGTGCAGGAAGAAAAACTAAGTGAACCTCTGTGTTATTATTCTGGCTATCTCTTTCACATCTGTCTAATGTATCTCTATTTCTGTTTATGCCATTAAAATTCTTTGTATTAAGCTCATTCTGTATGCTCCTGCACATCATCATTACCTCACTACATTGAAATGTGTCTTGTAATAGAACTTATCATCCTTTTGAGTCAGTTGTGATTCACAATTGAGGTCATCTTATCATCCTAAACAGAACATCATGGTTCTCAGGCAGTGAGGGTCTTTCCATTGCTCACTAATAAGTCACGATCTTTAGCTTTTAGATGATTTGCTGTAGGCATGACTACAATGGTCCCTCAAGTTACACTATTAATTGGTCCTAGAACCACCATTGTAAGTTAAACCCATTGACCCTCATTTACTATTCTAATCCCCACTTGTTTTGTCGAGTTTTTTTGGCGCATCTTTGTCTGCGACATGTCGCAGACATTGTGCGCCAGTCTGCGACATGATGCGACATTTTTGCCCGACGGACCCGATGTGGATTCTCCCAAACCCGAAAAAGGGCCACAATAACTTACGGGATCATTTGTATCTCTTACTTTTCTGTTCTATAAATCGAATAATGCTTTCCTAGCTTCTGTTATGTCCTGACACAATATGTTCAAATTTCTAAATACCTAAAGGATTTCTCCAGCCTTTAAGAATTGACAGTCTTTTCTCAGGATAAGTCATCAATATTAGATCAGTGGGGTCTCTCCTTTTTGGAGGAAGGTTGTCCAATTCCGGCACGATCACTTGGACTTTCCATTATCCTTACGCCACAAATTTGCCTATTCGGTCTCATCAATGATGTGGTTATGAGCTCTCATGGTAGGCTTCTTATGTGCTTTCTTCTTTTCTTTGCAAGGAATGTAGTAGCCATGGCAAGGAAGGAAACGGACAGTCCTCCTCTATTGAGATAGTTTTGTTAAAGAGGTACTCCGCTGCTCAGTGTTTGGAACAAAATGTTCCGAATGCTTAGAGCGGGAGCTTGTGACGTCATAGCCTCGCCCCGTCATGACATCACGCCCCGCCCACTCAATGCAAGTCTATGGGAGGGGGCGTGACATCAGTCACGCCCCCTCCCATAGACTTGCATTGAGGGGGCAGGACGTGAGGTCATGAGGGACAGAGCTATGATGTCACGAGCTCCTGGCCCCGACTCTAAGCATTCAGAACATTTTGTTTCAAATGCTGAGCAGCGGAGTACCCCTTTAAGTTAATAAATATGCTTTACATTGGTAGGAAATGCCTTTGTACATTTGATAAGGTATGGAAACAATGTTTTTTTTTCTTGGATTTGTAATACCTATGGAGCTGAACTTCTATCTAGGAAGAGAGAGTGTGTGTGTGTGTGTGTATTTGGGACTTAAAGGGGTACTCCGCCCCTAGACATCTTATCCCCTATCCAAAGTGCCAGATTATCAGTTTCACCTTTATTATGCATTCTTTAAAAAGGCAACCCCCCCCCCTCTCTTCTAGAAGGTCTTTTTTTTCTTTATTTTTTTTTTTGGTCCAAATTTGGTGAAACCCATTTACTAGGCATACCTTCAATACTTGTCTGATATGTCTATGACAGTAGTGAGCAACATGATATCCCCTGCGACCTTTAAAGGCTCCTTGGTTCACACGTAGTGAAAGCTGCTTCTCCATGATGAGGATATTCTTGGTTTTAGGAGATAGGAGCCATGTGGACTATTTCATGCCAGCCAATAATCTACAGTCATTATGGAAGGCTTATTATAGGTCACCCACTAAAGCAGATAGCCGACTCACCAGGTCCCCATAGGGTGTTTAGAACAGATTGGGGTTGTAGCCGTGCTGCACAATTTCTGAAGTGTGTGGGTCTCCTGTTACAGTGTATACAGGTGCACACTATGAAAGGGACGTGTATTCCTCAGTAGGATTACTCAATGACTGAATCAGGTTGGCTCACACTCCTTGGTGACTCAGAAATGTTGGGCTTGTGGTTGTAGTTGTGTATATTTCTTTTCTGAAAGAGGCGTCTGTTCCGTCCCTTCTGACAGCTGGCATTCCTCTGGTAAACGTATCCGGATCTGTACTGCAGCCCTGACAGGTTGATCTCTAGGGTTCACGTGTCAAGTAGGCAGTGCTCGATGATGGCAGCAGCAACCCTATGAAAACACCATGCACAGCTATTCATTCACCAAACTGCCCTTTGATAACATAACCCAGTGGGGAACAGCTTGTTGTGCACAGCCTGGGATGGCAGCATGGCACTGTGCCATCTAGTAGCTTTTTTCCATTCCCTTGCGCATGCTGTTGTGCGGTGATGAAAATTAATTATGCGCTGTTTGTCGAGTCTCATCACACTTAGCAACAGGAACGTCTCTACTCCGACATGGTGATGAAGTGCTTCCGTAATTCCCTGGATGCATCGCTCCATGTTCAGTCTTCTCTTCTAATGGGACATATTCAAATTTGTTCCTCCATTAAAGTTGCTACTTCGGATTCTATGGTAGAAAAATGCTTTAATCAACTAATTCTCAAACATATGTAAGATAATCACAATGTCACCATTTGCTACTCCCACTGATAACCATACACATTAGATAGAAGTTGGTTGATTGCTGAATAAAAGTTCAGATATGGTGCCTATACACTTTAGACAAAAACATGGCCAAACCTGCCAACTACAGTGAGTTTGGCCGACTGTGTAAAGTGTATGGTGGCCTCCTATCTGTCTCCCGACAGATGATTTCAAGGGTTGGGTATACTGGGTTTCAACAGACCAACAGTTTTGTTTTAGGAGAGATGAGCCACCGCCAGGGTTGGGCTTAACCATCCCATCTCAGTAGAGAACACACCAACATTTGGAAATACCAAATTGTTCATCTGTATGAGCCAGTTGGAAGTGATAGCTGTCATTTGGCCATCTTCACCTCTATTAAGGCTGAACAATCATTTGACCATACAAAAATTAGTGTCACTTATATATGTCTAAGTATGGACTTTGTATGTGCCTGTGGTCTGTTCCCAGGGTTTTCGAGTCCAAACAATGTGTCAGGTTGGCCATCACCATTCTAGATGCCATGACCAGGTGAAGGACTACTTCAGAGGACAACTTGTATCTTGTAATGTCAACAGTGGGAAGCAGAAGTAAGATTTATAGGCTATGAAATCTGCTAAACACATATATTCTGAATTTGAGATGCTAGATCTGCCTGAAACCGATCTCTTCTCGCTGTAGTATCCTATTTCCCATGCTGACTGTGGACACTTCTGCTTTGAAGCCGTGTTCAACGTGTCGGTCTAAATGTCTTTGTCAACAAGGAGGTTAAATTTAGTGTAGGTTCTATGGGCACATTCTCTGAATGATAGCCCTCTCCGTCTGACGTCCCTATCAGTTGGATCCATCGCTGCCCTGGTGCTCAGAAGTAAAGCAGCTGACAGAAGCTGCGGTATCTTAATAAATCGTGCACAGACGTAGCTGTCTCATTGGTTCAGCCAAATTTCTAATAATTACCATAATCACGCTGTGCCTTGTATTGTACATGGATCAGAGAGAAGGATTCATTGTGGAAGCTTTTATTAAATGCATATTATCAGTTCTGTAAGTACTCCTTACTGTAAGTGATAAGAATATATCGTAAGCTGCTTAGGCGTTCTGCGCTTTGTTCAGGTAATAAGTCGGTAGCATTTTTTTTTCCCCAAAAGAACACTGCTGCCAGCTGTTACTTTTATTTGGTGTGTTTTTTTTCTTTGTGTAGACTTCTCTATAGGACTTCAGAGATCATAGAAGAGCCCCTTTATGTAAAAAGACTAAAAAAAATAAACATAAAAAAAAACAATAATCATTTTAATATCCACAGTTGTCGATTTACTGTAGACACACAGGTAGTCTGCAGCAAAATCTGCAACAATTTCATTGCAGATTTTGTACTGCACCAGTGAATTCATTGGGTAAAATCTTCATCATTCTGTACTTATTCCAAGACTTATTTTAAAGGGGAACTCCAAGGAAGTATATAAAAGAAAGCTTCAAACCCCCCCCCACTACCTGGATATATTCCCTGTAAATGATCCTGCCTTATATGCATGACTCATTGCTGTCTGTCTTCTCCGGCTCCTGGCTTGATACTCTTTGCTATACTTCTCTCCCTGCAGCATGATACTACATGTCTCTGCAGTTATTGCAGCTCTGCTCTCACTGTCGACCAGCTCCCTCTCTGAGAGCAGCCCCCACCATCCTGCTCTGTGAGCAGAGAGACACAGTGTGAGATTGGCTGATGCTGCACACACCTACCAGCTAAAGGGAGCATGACTCATCCGTGCAGGGCAGAAACCAGTGGTCTGTGTCTCTCGGGAGAGTGGGGGCTGCTTTCCTAAAGTGACTTGGACAGAGAGACAGTGGATGGCAGGATGACGTCTTTCCCTTTGTCGCTGCATGTAAGGGACAAATGAAAAAGGGGAGACTGCTCTATATAAAGCTAATGAATGATATTTAGATGATTAAAGGGGTTATTAAGGAATAGAAAAACATTCAAAATTGCTCTCGGCTGTCTCCAGCTTGGGTGTGGTCCTGAAGCTCTACTCCATTGAAGTGAATGGAGCCAAGTTGTAATACGACAAAAACAACCTGGGGACAGACATGGAGCTGCTTTCTGAAACATATGATCTCTGTTTTCCAATTTCTAGATAACCCCTTTAATCGTCTTAATATCATTCATTAACCATATAGAGCAGTTTCCCCTTTTTCATTTGTCACTTACATGCAGCGACAAAGGGAAAGACGTCATCCTGCCATACACTGTGTCTCTGTCCAAGTCTCTCTCTGAAAGCAGCCCCCACCCAGTGAGAGGGGAAGGATGGGCTTTAGGTTTAGTTCCCCTGAGTACCCCTTTAACATTTTTTTTCCATGCTGAAAATGATGTAGGGTGCAAATTTGAAAATCTGCACCGCAGATTATTTTCAGCGTGGATGGAGAAAAAAATCCTTGTAAAATCCATCAGGTCTGGTAATGTAATACATGGTAATCCGCTGCAAAAATCCACAGGTAAAATCAGCTTAGATTTATGATTTACATTTAATGAGATGAGAAAAAGAATAAATTAGAACTGGTTCAAACAAAAAGCAGTTGCCTATGGCAACCAATCAGATTCTGACATTTATTTTTCAAAGGCCCTTTGGGGAATTAAATATAGCGACCTGATTGGTTGCTATGGGCAACTAAATCATATGTTTCTCAGTCCCTTCCGGCTGCTACAACACATCTTTAGGATGAGGAAGAAGAAACTGCTGGTATTGAATTACCGTAGGTCGGTGTTTTTCAAACAGGGTGTCTCCAGCTGTTGCAAAACTACAACTTCCAGCATGCCCGGACAGCCTTTGGCTGTCCGGGCATGCTTGAAGTTGTAGTTTTGCCGCAGCTGGAGACACCGTGTTTAGAAAACACTGCCGTAGACTTGACACAGGAGCCATGGTGTGGGTTTCGTAGGGATTTGTGACTATAAAATATAGCTACTGTACTTAATATCGCCATCTTCATTTTTGTCATGTAGCATCAGCCCAGGGAAAATGCTGAGGCGGTGTGACAATGTGTCACACCTCACTTGGCAGGGTTCCCGAATTGTTGCTATGACAACCACACATCTCGGTTGGCATGTACCTGGGCGCTGTACATTTTAGGTTTTTTTGGTTTGACCGGCTGTTAGGTTATTGCGATCAATGAATAAGACAAGCTTTTCACTTAAAGGGTCATCTAACCCGAACATTGAAAAAGAGAAAACAAAAAAACCTGTACCCATCTAGTCCTCTCTATGCTACCGAAACACAGCTCATTTAACATACTGTAATGACTACATTATAGTGCCAAAAATAGTGCCGCAAACTGTAGACCCTTAGTGGTTAAATTAAACCAATCCTATGGGGATCTGAGTTTGGCTCAGCATGGAGATTCTGACTTTTTTAGCTTTAGACCATGTTTACGCGGCCCAAATTTTGGCATTCCTCTCAAATTCCACTCAGAAAAACAGACTGCAGATTTTTGCGAAATTCAAGCACAATTCCAACATTTCTGTGCTTTTTAAACACAGATTCCTCGCAAATTCAGAATCCCATTAACTTCAATGGGGCTCTGAGCTGAATTCCACAAAATTTTAATAAAAGTCTTATTTTGTGGAATGCGGAATTTCCATGTCTAACGTTCCGCTTTGTGAATTGTACAGTGGAATCACCGTTAAAGTTAAAGTGCAACCACAAATTGGCATCATTTCCGGAATTTGTCAGCCTTAGGCTATGTTCACACGGTGCAATTTCTGAGCAGAATTCAGTGGGAATATTCCGCTCGGAAATTCCACTGCAGCAGAGTCCCATTGACTTCAATAGGAGTCTTCTACACCATGCACACGGCGCAATTTCAGCGGCAATTGCAGAAATCCCAACTCCGGCAATGACAGAAACATTGAACCTGTGTCAATGTACTAAGGCCATGGCCATTTTGTTGGACATGATGGAAAAGTGTTGAGAGATTGTCTAGAACTCAATGAATGTCATGTAGTCTTTTTGTGTGTGTTTTTTTTATTTTAATTTAATTTTTATTTTTTTAACACCAGAATTTTGGCACATTAGCCACAGTAAATCTATACCACTAAAAAAAATGAGAGAGGATAAAGTAAATGAGAAAATAAAATTACTAAGACGAAAAATGGAATGAATGGGAGTTAAAAAAGTGAGAGAAGGAAAATATTAGAGGTGCACCGAAATGGAAATTTCAGAACCGAAATGAAACCGAAATTAAAAAAAATGTCCGGCCGATACCGAAACCGAAAATGACTTCTCCCCGTTTTCTGGTAAAATGCAGCGCTCCGCTCATTAGATTCCCCCACATTAGATTGACAGCTCCCCCACATTAGGTCGGGAGTTCCCCCACATTAATAGGCAGCTCCCCCACATTAATAGGCAGCTCCCCCACAATAGTAGGCAGCTCCCCCACAATAGTAGGCAGCTCCCCCACATTAGGTCAGCATTTCCCCCACAATAGTAGGCAGTTCCCCCCAACAATATTAGGCAGCTCCCCCCCACATTAGGTCGGCAGTTCCCCCACAATAGTAGGCAGTTCCCCCACAATAGTAGGCAGCTCCCCACAACAATATTAGGCAGCTCCCCCCACATTTGTAGGCAGCTCCCCCCACATTTGTAGGCAGCTCCCCCCCAACAATATTAGGCAGCTCCCCCCACAATATTAGGCAGCTCCCCCACAATATTAGGCAGCTCCCCCACAATATTAGGCAGCTCCCCCACATTTGTAGGCAGCACCCCCCCAACAATATTAGGCAGCTCCCCCCCCCACATTTGTAGGCAGCTGCCCCCCAACAATATTAGGCAGCTTCCCCCCCCACATTTGTAGGCAGCTGCCCCCCAACAATATTAGGCAGCTCTCCCACAATAGTAGGCAGCTTCCCGCCACCCCACAGACATACAGCTTCCAGCCATATACAGTGTATGGCTGGAGGCTGTATGTCTGTACTGCTGCCTCCACAGTGATCCGGTCACCGCTCCTCCGGCCCGGGGTCACATCTACTGCTATGGCCTATGGACCATAGCAGTAGGTGCCAGGACCGGAGCAGCGGTGACCGGAACACTGAACAAGATGACGCGGTCACTTACCAGGCCCCGGCCAGCGCACGTTTTCTTGCGACGATCCTGCGGTCCTCCTGCGTCTCTATGGTTGTACGCACGGGACGTGCCGTGCGTACAACCATAGAGGCGGAGAAGCGAGGGACTGAAGGAGGATCGCAGGAGGACGCCGGGGAATGGTGAGTGACCGGCGGACATCCTTATGTCCCGAAAAGATTTTTTGGGACACAGGGATGTCCGGGATAGGAATACTTATTTTTATGTGCCCGGGCCGGCTCCCGTGTGTG
Source organism: Hyla sarda (assembly GCF_029499605.1). Classification (NCBI taxonomy): domain Eukaryota; kingdom Metazoa; phylum Chordata; class Amphibia; order Anura; family Hylidae; genus Hyla; species Hyla sarda. The sequence goes on from NC_079195.1 coordinate 185,541,398, forward strand.
GCTGCAGGCGGGGGCCGACCAGAGCATATAAAACCTAATACTGTATACTAAAAACCAGGGGGCCTCCAGCTGTTGTGAAACTACAACTCCCAGCATGCCCGGACAGACTTTACCGGTCCGGGCATGCTGGGAGTTGTAGTTTCACAACAGCTGGAGGCCCCCTGGTTTTTAGTATACAGTATTAGGTTTTATATGCGCTGGCCGGCCCCCGCCTGCAGCCACACGGGAGCCGGCCCGGGCACATAAAAGTATTCCTATCCCGGAGAGCGCGCCCCCCCCAGATGTTGCGGCCGCCCCCCCCTGCACCCCCCACGAGTGCCTCTGCCACTGGCAGTGTTTGCAACTTGTGCTGTGGGCGGGCAGGGGAGGTGGTCATTATCGGCACATTTTTTGTTGTTTCGGCATGTCCCCGAAACAGCTATTTTCGGCCGATATGTATCGGCCGCCGATATATCGGTGCATCCCTAGAAAATATAGTGTGTGTGTGCATATATATATATTAGAGATGAGCGAGCTTACAGTAAATTCGATTTGTCACGAACTTCTCGGCTCGGCAGTTGATGACTTATCCTGCATAAATTAGTTCAGCTTTCAGGTGCTCCGGTGGGCTGGAAAAGGTGGATACAGTCCTAGGAAAGAGTCTCCTAGGACTGTATCCACCTTTTCCAGCCCATCGGAGCACCTGAAAGCTGAACTAATTTATGCAGAGTAAGTCAACAACTGCCGAGCTGAGAAGTTCTTGACGAATCGAATTTACTGTAAGTTCGCTCATCTCTAATATATATATAATATATATATATGTGTCTGTCTCTCTCTCTCTCTCTCTCTCTCTCTCTCTCTCTCTCTCTCTCTCTCTCTCTCTCTCTCTCTCTATACATACTGTGTGTGTAATATTGTATCTCAGAACTGGGTATAGTAGAAGTATAGTAGTGATGACAGGAGAGATAAGAGATGATGCTTCCTATTAATGAATGTCTTCAGAGTGTATAGGGACATCCAATCCCATTAGGGAGGTGTTGGGGGGTGAATGGGTGCTGCGGTGCTGCGTGCCAGACACATAAGGTGAGGAGACTGGCTGACACAATGCAGCAGGGCAGCCCCAATGGGATTCTGTGACGTGGCTCAGGTGGAAGCAGGTATCCTATGTAGCTATAGAGACGTGTTGTTTGTGAATATCAGCTAGAATTTCAATGATGTCACTCCAGATCCTCATACAATGGCACGGTTATAAAGGGCCGCAGCCAGAACAGGAGCTGTCGTCAGAGCATTCGCTCATTGTGTCTCGCATGTAATAAATCTTTTGCTGCTTTTGTGCTTTGCTGAGGTTGTGTAGCCTGGTAGGGACAATAGATCCTCCTATTCACACTCCAGACAGACGTGTAGGTAGGTCACAATGGAGAGTCATCTGCGACCTCTCTGACTGGAAAACCAAAGAGAACTACTACTGATTGTGGATTATTAGATGTATATTATAAAACAAACGTACCCCACTATAGGAAAGATATATATATATATATATACACCCATGCACTGACACACAAGAATTTTGGTCTGTTGCCTAGCAACAGTGTACGCAAGGCTTCAGGTAACCTACTAGATCTTTACAGAGCTCTGTATGATCTGGGTTTGTCTCCAGTGAGGACCTGTTTGCTTCAGTTTGAGATGGGGGATATCCCTTTATATTAAACAAAAAAATGAGTTTACATTACACCCTCATAGTCAAAACAGGATGACCGTAAATTCAGGAGTTAGTCCGGCGCAGAGAGGAACCATCAGGGAGCCAGATAAAATCAATGGATTTATTAGATGCAACGCGTTTCGCTGCGCATGCGCAGCGAAACGCGTTGCATCTAATAAATCCATTGATTTTATCTGGCTCCCTGATGGTTCCTATCTGTGCCGGACTAACTCCTGAATTTACGGTCATCCTGTTTTGATTCTACTTCTACCCAGGAGGGCTGCAGTGGACCTATACATATATTCATTCTACACTTTACCTTGTTGTGTGTGGGCGCACAACCAACTCTTGGGAATTACCGTCCCCTTCCCCCACTAGCAAGACCTGCTGATCCCGCACATGAGGCGCCTTCCTCCCTCTCTCTAGAACCCTCATTGTCAACTAATAAATGATGTTGATGATCATAAGAAGATGGTAATAAAAATGGGGGCAGTAGGGAAAATAGATGCGCCAAAAGGGTGGGAGTAGAAAGTGAAAACAGGAGGAAAAACCAGGCTGTGTGAACAACAAGTATTTTAGTGCTGGCAATCTTTAATTTATAAATTTTTCACAGAACTATTCTTCTGAATATTAAAGAGTAACCATTGCTTCATAAATTGCTTCATAAATCAATAGCATAAGTGAAGATAAGAAACATTGTAATGTTACAATAAAATACCTATTTCTCTACTTATCAGAACCCTCTCCACCTTCCCCTTGCCTCCTGCTTGGATCCCTTTGAATGCTACTTATAAAATCCATTTGGAGAGAGGAAGAGATGAGACAGATTTTCAGCTTTACGCTTTACTGAGGGATCAGGTTACTGAGAAGGAGAGGGCAGCTGACAGAGTGAGAGAAGCGGTCACGGATGCAACTGCTGCTTTAGTAAGTGCGGGTTCACACTGAGGAATCTCCGGACCAAATTTCTGCCAGAGATCCTGCAGACGGCAATAGGACCCCATGGACTTCATTGCCTTCCCCCTTTTTTTTTTCTTGGAAAATCACTCCATTTTTAAATCTTGGATAAACTCTTTAATGTCATCCATACTTCTGCTGCTTCTCTTGCGTATGTAAGGTAGATAGGAGAGAAGGATCTCCTCTTTTCTGTGTTTATGCTGTTTATGGGAGACATCAATACAGCTAGCCTTATCATGCATGGCTGCATAGCCTCTGAAAATCACCTCCGTTTTGTCCTATTTAGGAGGTAAGATAAAAGTCTATAAAGGGAGAGCTCCTCCCACCAGCTCTGGTAGAACTGCAAATTGAAGAAGAAGCCTGTTGACATATACTAGATTTATAATGGTCAGAAATAGTGCTGCTCCTAATGTACACGTACAATTACACACACACACACACACACACACACACACGTCTGCTTATTCTGAAAAGTCACCTGAAATGACAGGTACGCATTAAGCACTCACTTTCTGCACTACATGAGCTCCATTATAAGTCTATGGGGCTCGCCTCAGGAAAACGGGGAGTGAAGCACCTAACTGTGCAGCTAGATCTAAAGATCAGTAAATGTCTAACTACTTCGACCCCCGAATGGTCAAAACATTTGACATGTCCCTGCAACATGTCAACTTTTTTTTTTTTCTCTTGTAATGGCAGGAAAACTTTCCTTTTTATCTTCTATTCTTCGGCATTATTTTGGTTTATGGCAAGGTTTGACGAGTGCGGATGGTTGTAATAATGTCCGGTCCACTTGACAAAAAGCCGAAGATTGTGCCCATTAAATATGTATGTTCCTGTGTTTTATACTCTACCTGTAATGTACAGTGGAAGCAGTCAAGTCTAATGCCGAAGCACTGTTCACAGAAAGGGCAGCCATTCTAGAAATGCTGTCATTTCGTGCCCCATGGACCCATCGTGTTTATGGCTTATATTAAATATTGAACACCCTGTCTCTCTGCACATCTGCATTGAATCCATCCTATATGCTGGGCAGAATAATGCAGCATGCAGCCCTATTATTCAGGTCAAAACGACAGATACCGCCATGAAACCTGCCTCTGATATGTTGGGTGTCAATCATGGGTCAAATCCATCACCTATAATGGAACAGAATGACAGAATTGTCATTGCAGATGTGAACTCAGTCTTTACTCCACAGTTTGTGATAGTGCCAGGAGATGCGGGCGGCCACCTCGCATATCGAGCAGGTGCGCTGAGCTTTAAGATCTTACTGCAGTGTGAGAGCTCATTGACTTGTAAGACCACGTTCACATTGTGCAGTCTAATTGTACATTGAAGTTACTGTTTTTTTTCTCTTCTTTCTGATGAAAAAAGAATAGGTCCATTAGAAGAAGGAATATACCGGCATGCATGTCGTTCAGGTTTTAATAATTTATGCGTATAGACACAGGCAGTCATTGGTTGCCATAGCGGCTTCGTGGAAATGGTTGTGCAACTTCTACGTTTATCTTGCATGCTCTCTCGGCACTGCTGTGGTTTTCCTTCTACATGCTAAAAATATGCTTACATTAATGCACTCTTTCACCTTTGAAAAACATCTTGCAGAGTGCATATAGAAATGATCTACAAAATAATCTACATAGAATTTAAACTTGCAAATATCTTGCTTTGATCTGCTGAGTGACACATTTATATGGCTACATTTTTGAAGCGGGCTGAACATCCAACTAAGGCAAAGTGGCCATCAGCGTTCAGCTTTGTTCGGGGAGTTGAAGTTTTGCAACATCTAGGGGGCCACAGTTTGAGACCACTGATCTAACAGAAGGGAACAATTCAGTGACATGAAGCAAAGTTCTTGATGTACGTGAAGTGATGCACAGATCATCCCTCTTCGTTGTGCGCTGTGCGTTCCTTTTGAAAAGAAAGAAAAGAAAAAATTATCTGATGATTAGATATCTTTTTAAGGAAATCTGTCATCAGTTTCACCTGCACTAACTTGTCGGTACAGACAGGTAGTGCAGGTGACACTGATGACAACAATACTTACCTGGTCCCGTTCCGTGCTGTGGTTCTCCCGCAATCTTCCGCCCCGTGGCTGACTTGGACAATGATATACAGGTAGATGATGTGGTATCTACGGACCAGTGTAATTAATCAGCTCCCAAAAATTAAATTGGAAAAAATGGGGGGAGTGTGCATAAAATATAACTTTTAATAACCACCTCTAAAATATTATAATAATAGTGATGAATAATAATCAGCCATTTGACCCGGATAAGGGCCTCTTAGCAATAGTACGCCAAAGCTATGCTGCTAAAATATAGACCAGGGGACAAAATCCCAAGTATATATAACAAGATATCACATCCAGGATACAATCTGCCAAGAGGGACTAGATGTATCCCAAGACACAACGGCCCTACGCGTTTCGGCACAAAGTAGCATGTGTCCTCCTCAGGGGCTCAACAAATGGATGCCATAAAACAAAAAATCATTTATCCACAGTGAATTATTGGATAATGGTCTATAGCCAGGATGTGGCTCGAAGTATCGGAAACGCTTCCTTCACCCTTCCCAGATTCCACGGTCCTGTCGGGACTCGACGTGAAACGGTTCTGGCGCAAGAGGTAAGTGTGAAGCGCTCCGGACAATGTGTGTAACCCGCAGTGGCGGGGAGCCGAGCTGTATGCTGCGGGTTACACAGCCGAGCTGTATGCTGCGGGTTACACACATTGTCCGGAGCGCTTCACACTTACCTCTTGCGCCAGAACCGTTTCACGTCGAGTCCCGACAGGACCGTGGAATCTGGGAAGGGTGAAGGAAGCGTTTCCGATACTTCGAGCCACATCCTGGCTATAGACCATTATCCAATAATTCACTGTGGATAAATGATTTTTTGTTTTATGGCATCCATTTGTTGAGCCCCTGAGGAGGACACATGCTACTTTGTGCTGAAACGCGTAGGGCCGTTGTGTCTTGGGATACATCTAGTCCCTCTGGGCAGATTGTATCCTGGATGTGATATCTTGTTATATATACTTGGGATTTTGTCCCCTGGTCTATATTTTAGCAGCATAGCTTTGGCGTACTATTGCTAAGAGGCCCTTATCCGGGTCAAATGGCTGATTATTATTCATCACTATTATTATAAAATTTTAGAGGTGGTTATTAAAAGTTATATTTTATGCACACTCCCCCCATTTTTTCTGACTTGGACAATGGGCAGAGATTTGTGACATCACCGCTGCTCTTTGAGAAGAGAAGCAGGAGCTGTGAGGTCATGAAGCTCCGCCCATGCTCCAGGTCGCCCCCAGGACATAAAATCCAGAAGAAGAAAGCGGGAGAACCAGAGCACAGAACCAGGAACAGGTAAGTATCATTGTCATCAGTGTCACCTGCAGTGTCACCTTAGTGCAGGTGCTACTTAAAAGATTTCCTTTTAAGGCCCCAATTCACACTAGGGGGCACCATAACAAGTTTATGATAATGTACTGACTCCAGAAATTGTTATCGTCTGATTTACTAGAAAAAAAAAGTACAACCCTTTTAATATAACAATTCCGGCACAATTTATTCCCTATGTTTGAATTAATTATAATCTATTTTTCTTATCCCAACGTCACTATGTCACGAATTCCCTATTCGGAGTGAAAATAAAAGAAAGCGCTAATAGCTCTATTGGAGCGGTTCGGAGTCCGTCTGGCCGCACAGGGTGTAATTGCCTTATATTTTGCTTCTAAAGAAAACAATGCAGCGGATATACAATGAAAGCACTGAAATATTCACCATGCTTGCTGTATTTTTATCTCGCTGATCCCGTTCGCAGCGACTTCATTGGAACTGAATAGCAGGCATGCTCCAGCCTTTTCTCTCCAGATTGTTCCGTGGGTGTGGGATCAGGCAATTCTCCGTCATGCTTTGCACAGCTCCTAAGTAGATAATTGCAGTTTACATTTGGCAAGTAATTGCGTTCCATGTAAGCGGGCCTACTGCTGGAAGTGTGGGATGGTCGCCAGTTCCTCGGTTAGTCTTTCTACCAAACCACGTCCTGACTCTGGAAACTAGACTATCCGGTCCCTCAAATTGAATCTTCCTTATGCTCTGTGTAACGTTTTACATTTCTGTGCCCTTGTGTCATTCCTGGACGCGGTCCAGATTCTCACGCTTCAGAATTATCACAAGCGTGCCTATGAGTTCTGAATTCCTGCTAAATCTATCACCCTAAGTGGTGGTCTATTAATAGCTAAATTTAATTCCATGTATTACAAAGGCCTGCACAATTCTTTATTATACCTTTAACATGATTATTAGTTTTTCCAGATCTCTGCTTGTAGTCATTGAATAGCAACTTTACTTTCAGAGGATTAGCGTCTGTCCTTGTCATGTTCATCTCTGCACAGTGGCTTGGTTTATTACAGGACACGGCTGTGATAACCGGGCACATAACACCAACAAGTGACCCATGACCGAGCCAATTGTTCATCCAACACAGTGGTCTCGAACTGTGGCCCTTCAGATGTTGCAAAACTTTAACTTCCAGGATGCCCGGACAGCCATTGGCAGTCCGGACATGCTGGGAGTTGAAGTTTTGCAACATCTGGAGGGCCACAGTTTGAGGCCACTGATATAACAGAAGGGAACAATTCAGTGACATGAAGCAAAGTTCTTAATATGCGTGAAGAAGTGATGCACAGATCATCCAGCCTCATTGTGCGCTGTGCGTTCCTTAAAAAAAGAAAAAGGAAAAATGATCTGATGATTAGATACCTTTTTGAGGAAATCTGTCATCAGTTTCACCTGCACTTACCTGTCGGTACAGACAGGTGGTGCAGGTAACACTGATGATAACGATACTTACCTGGTCCCGTTCCGTGCTGTTGTTCTCCCATAATCTTTCACCCCTGGGCTGACTTGAAGCATGGGCGGAGCTTAATGACATCACCACTGCTGTTTGCTAGCAGTGAGACGAAGCTGTGAGGTCACAAAGCTCCGCCCATGCTCCAAGTTACCCCCGGGACATAAGATACAGAAGAAGATAGCGGGAGAACCAGAGCACAGAACAGGAACAGGTAAGTATCGTTGTCATCAGTGTCACCTGCACTACCTGTTTGTACCGACAGGTTAGTGCAGGTAACACTGATGACAGATTTCTGTTAAGGCCCCTATTCACATTAGTAAAAGATTTGCCAACCCCTAAATTTTGTCATGACCACCCAACTCTCTAATCTGTATGGCAGGATACCGAGTGATGATGATGATTGGGGGTTGAGAATTGGGCAGGTTGGATTTCAAGTGCTCGACCCTTTTGGTTTCAGGGAGATAATTTACCATAAAATATACCTTGGGGGGACTTACACCTCCTCTCTTTACTCAGACACATGGATATTTGCTGTACAGAACATTAATGTGAATAGGGGAGCTATTAAAGGTGTATGGGTACCTTTGGCTCACTTTACAAAGCGCAGCTATTTACGTGACTTACATTAGTAGGAAGTTAGCAACGAAAACAGAACATAGCTTTACCTCTACTGTGTTCTTTAGAGCAGTTGACAATTCTGAGACAATCCCTTCCAAAATGCAACCGTAGGGGCGTTCCCAGTTCCTCACTACTGGCTAAAAAAAAGTCCTGTAAAACCCCTTTAATTTCGGAGCTTCTTCTGGATGCCAGCTTTAGCTTTTTTCATTTTTTTTAACTTGCCCAACAAAGACATCATTTATCAGCTTGGGAATCTATACATGAGTTTGTCCTAATAAAAGTATATTATGCTTGGCTAATGTGAGATTGGCCGCAAGTGAATGCGTGTGACTCTTGCTGGTGCCTCCTGATGTGAAGACACATCGCGGCCCTGACCAATTGATTGTCTACGGTTTAGGAGGACATCACAAGGAATTACCACTGTGATATAGACACAGCCTGTTCCCGTCCTGACACAGCCAGCACGGTGTTAACATGACATTATTAGTTATACAATAATTTCATCTAATCTGCGCGGTCGCTGTTCCTTTTCTGCTCTAATGGGTTTGATACGTCAGCAGACCATCCCTGTCAGAGCAACTTGTTCTGTAGCTGCTTTATTGTAGTGTCCCGTATACATCTGGTTGTTTTCCTGAGAGATCCGTAGTGTTCCATGTCGTGGGTTATGGATCGTCGCATGCCGCTGGGTCATCGGCCAATCAGAACTATTGTTCAGATATTGTTCAGATATCACATGCACTTTTATTGGCGCAGACTTGTCATATGGGTGACGCTGATGACAATAGTACTTACTGTTCCCAGATCCGGGCCTCGGTTCGATGATTTATCTTTTTTTTTTTTTTAATATGCTAATTCATAAACTTGGTTCTCAGGGGCCTTCTTAAACGCCCCCTCCAATTGACTTGCATTAAGGGGGCGGGTTGTGACATCACAAGGGCCGGAGTCATGACATCACAATACTCCGGCCCCTTAGTCGTGACCCTTCAGACACGGAACGAACATCGCTCTGTGCAGCTGCCTTTGGATAGGGGATAAGATGTCTTGGGGCCGGAGTACCCCTTTAAATCTTCATAGGAAATGCTTTTTTCCATGTGCTAAGCTTCCTATGCTGCACCACACCTCTCCTCAGGTTGTGTGTGGTATTACAACTTAGCTCTCCTTTACTTTAAGAGAACTGAACTGTAATACAACACACAACCTGAAGACAGGTGTGGTGCTGTTTTTTTAAGAAATTGGTAAGGCATGGTTTGGTCCCATTATCTACATGTGGTGTTTCTTATACAAGGAAGGTTGTCACTTGTCGACTGAGACCACCCATTGGACACCAAAGTCTAGAGTAACAAAATTAGTAGGAATTGTAACCAATACATTTTAAGTTATTCAGGTAGCGAAAACAGACATGGTCGCACATCTACATTTTGTATTTTGATCTAATTGCTTCTCAGCATAAATTCAAAAACGAACAGGTTGTTAGTATACATTTTGATCAAGCCCACTCGCCACGTCAAGGCCACCTATTTAGAGTGGGTCCCTAACGTCCATGGTAAGTTAGCTTTTGCACTTTGTTCACACTGGTGTGGTTCTGTGCGGCGTCCATTGCTGCCGCGGCACGTCTGTGGGGACGTGCGGCCCAGGGACTGGTTTGAGTGGCATTGGGGCCGCTCTGCCAGTGGGTCATTCCGTCTGTGGGCACTGGTGTTGTGGTGGTGGTGGTCGCCGCCCAGTGCTACACCATTTTATGCTAGGGACGTTAGGGACCCACTGTAAATAGGTGGCCTTGACGTGGCGAGTGGGCTTGTACACTTAGTTTTTGAATTTATGCTGAGGAGAAATTAGATCAAAATACAAAATGTAGATGTGCGACAATGTCTGTTTTCTCTACTTGAATTCACATTTAAAGTTATACTAAATCTTTTGCCACCAAACTATATATAGTTTTGTCATTGTATAGTTATTCAAAAGGTGACCCTACACTTTCTATACCTGTTGGGCTGACTGGACAGGGCAGACTTCTAAAGTGCCAGTGATACACTCAACAGCAGCCAATCAGAGGAAAGAGAGCTGCAGGAGGGGGAAAAGAACAGCAGTTTGAACCAATCAGGGGTCAGGAGGCATGTCTGAGACTACCAAAGGCTCCCTGTAGACATTGTAGGGAAGCTGTAGTCACAGATCACAGCTCTGGTCTAATGGATCGGAACTGAAAATCATTCAGGAGGAACCACTGAGGAAAACACACAGCAGGAAATGCTCCCCTATAGATACGAACTTACATGTCATGTGTTGAGATTGTAATTGAGTAGTCACTTTAAGAAGTATAAAGAAGCTGATGTTATTTCTAGGTCTTTGAAAGTTTCTTAAATTGTAATAAAAGTACTGTGTGAACCTAGTTCTAGACCAGAACACGGCAACAACTTCACTAAGACCTGCAGATGTTGCCGTCCACACTTTGCAGGGGACTTGCACCCATATAACCCTGTTCTTGTGCACTTTATATAAGTACAGGATCCATGTTCAAGGTAACCACTGAGTGCAGACACCGCAGTTGTTGCAGCCTTTTTGTAATTCACCACATACAGAGTGAAGCCTAGAAGTCCCTTGTAATGGCATTTAACATCATTACATTAAGCTGATATAGACCGATTAGATGGATGTTAAGTTATATTGCATATTCTGTCAATTTTCCCTGTAAAAGCTTCAGTAATGTCTCTGATCAGCAGGTCAGATGTCACTAATGGTCCTCATCATGTGACCACTTAAAGGACGCCTATGCCTATTCTAGCAAATGGTAACATGCTCAGCTAACATCCGTGTACTCAGCAGGTTTAATGTGGTTAAAATTATCAGTCTCTTTATAGCTGTAAGTGCAATTTGTATTGTCGTCTTTACTGCCCGGCAGGAAATCTAGCGACTCTGTACCCGATCAACTTTGGTAGAGAAATTACGTGTTGGCTTACTCTCGAGTGTGTATGTATCAGATTGATTTACTGGAGCTCAATTGCAATAATTTAATCGAGGACTATAAATTTATATCGTACAATAAACCACTTTGAAGATTATCCAGGGGGACGGCATAAATAGTAATTTCCTATTGTTATGATCAGAAGGGCTCCCTGGCAAGATCAAGCAAATAGTAAGCCCACATGGCTGCCGTACAAGGATACTGCTGTCAAGAGGAAGTTCTACGAGCAGGCCAAATGTTCCTAATAAATGCAATAGGACCTAGAGGCGCAACTTCCAGAAGGTTATGGGAAATGGCCCAGAGAAGGGAGTTTGGGTGAACTAGGCCAAGCCAGAGTTTTTCCACTTCATGTAGATAGGCAATATGGACCAAGCTGGAATACGCCGTACATGGGTAGCCCAGTAGTACTTTATGATGTCTGGTAAGGCAAAACCTCCCAAAGATTTGGGTGCCATAGGCTGAGCAATACAGTGCTGTTTTTGAGCCCACATGAAGGGCATAATGGAAGCTTGAAAAGCCTTAAAGGGGTACTCCACTGCCCCAGTGGTGCTGGCTGCGGGAGTCGTGACATCAGAGCCATGCCCCTTGTGACGTCATGCCATGCCCCCTTAATGCAAGTCTATGGGAGGGGTCGTCACGCCCCCTCTCATAGACTTGCATTGTGGGCGCGTGGTGGGACGTCACGACCCCTGCAGGCCGCACCCAGCATTCGGAACAAAATGTTCAGAACTCTGGGGCAGTGGAGTACCCCCTTAAGTTCCCTCAGGGGCCGCTACCGGCAAGGTCGCGAAGTAAAGCAATTTAGGCAGGATTGACATTTTAACTGCAGTTATTCTACCAAAGAGTGAAAACAGGAGGGCGTTCCACCTGTCCACGAGAGATCGTAACTTTTTGAGATGGTTTACAGAGGTATGAGCATACAAAGAAGTGAGATGTGTACCCCAAGATATTTAAGGAATGAGTCCTGCCAGCTATATTTGAAGTTACATTTTTTGAGTGGCACAGTCAGTCGTGGGTAAATTTGAAGGGGAAGGCTTCTGTTCTAGAAGTGTTCATATATAGATTGAAGGCCATCCAAAGGAGGTCAAGAGAGAGAGTGCATAATACAGCGTGTAAAATAAGTATGAACACGTCTCTATTTTTCTCAATAAATACTGTTTCTTTGAGACAACAATACCTGCTAACTCCAGGTCTTTTTGAAGCTCTCCACAAGTATCCTTGGATCTTGGACAACTCTTTTGATTTTTCTTTTTACTCCTCAAAAATCTTGCGAGGAGCGCCTGGTCAAGGCAAATTATGGTGAAATGATTGTCTTTTCACTTCTGTATTATGGCACCAACAGTGCTTATTGGAAAATTCAGAAGCTTAAAAATGTGCCTGTAACCAACATCATCATTAGATTGTAAAGGTCTTAAGACGGCTCTTTGCTTTTACCCATTATGAGATGTGTCTTGTGTGACACCTCTGCAATAAGACCTTTTTGTATGCCATCAATTGGGACTGAACCAGCTGATATGAACTTGCACTGACAAGAGGCTGGATTGTTTTTTTAATTTCTGATAAATTTCAGTTGTCTTGGCTTTCTGTGCCTTTTTGCACATTCCTTTTTGCCATGTGCTCAATACTTTTTCCCTGTGTCATTTCACATTATTACACATAACTTTATGTCTGATCTTATTGGCTTTAATTTCATTCTATATATTACTTGGGTTGTTACTAACATCTGGTGAAAATTTTTAGGTCAGTAGCACCTTTGAAAATATATTTTGTAAAAAAGATGGAGACTTGTTCAATACTTATTTCACCTGCTGTATATGGTTGAGTCAGCATCAGTAGCACAACGTCCACTAATAGGGACAGTTGAAATATAGTTTTTTAAGCCCGTAAAATCCAGATAGAAAATCTACATACCCTGTTAAACATAATCTAACAAAAAGCAAAAGCAGCTAATGAAATGTGACAGAAAATTTATAGTTTTGAATTATTAATTCTTCTAGATTATTAAATGCCACTTTTAAAGAATTTTATTGTATGCATTTTACTATATCATTCTATATAAGATCTGATGTAATCCAAGTGGCCAGAGCTTTATATCAGATGAATTAAACATAGAATGTATGGGCAGATAAGAACCATTTGGCCCATCTAGTCCGCCCAATATTCTGAATCCTATCAATAGTCTCTGGCCCTATCTTATATGAATGATAGCATTATGCCTATCTCTATCTTGTATGAAGGATAGCCTTATGCCCATCTCTATCTTATATGAAGGATAGACTTATGCCCATCTCTATCTTATATGAAGGATAGCCTTATGCCCATCTCTATCTTATATGAAGGATAGCATTATGCCTATCTCTATCTTACATGAAGGATAGCCTTATGCCTGTCTCTATCTTATATGAAGGATAGCCTTATGCCTGTCTCTATCTTATATGAAGGATAGCCTTATGCCTGTCTCTATCTTATATGAAGGATAGACTTATGCCCATCTCTATCTTTTATGAAGGATAGCCTTATGCCCATCTCTATCTTATATGAAGGATAGCCTTATGCCCATCTCTATCTTATATGAAGGATAGCCTTATGCCCATCTCTATCTTATATGAAGGATAGCATTATGCCTATCTCTATCTTATATGAAGGATAGCCTTATGCCTATCTCTATCTTATATGAAGGATAGCCTTATGCCTATCTCTATCTTATATGAAGGATAGCCTTATGCCCATCTCTATCTTATATGAAGGATAGCATTATGCCTATCTCTATCTTATATGTACAATATCCTTATGCCTATCTCTATCTTATATGAAGGATAGCATTATGCCTATTTCTATCTTATATGAAGGATATCCTTATGCCTATCCCTATCATATATGAAGGATAGCCTTATGCCTATCTCTATCTTATATGAAGGATAGCATTATGCCTATCTCTATCTTATATGAACGATATCCTTATGCCTTTCTCTATCTTATATGAATGATAGCATTATGCCTATCCCTATCTTATATGAAGGATATACTTATGCCTAGATCTCTATCTTATATGAAGGATAGCCTTATGCCTATCTCTTTCTTACATGAAGGATAGCCTTATACCTATCCCTATCTTATATGAAGGATATACTTATGCCTAGATCTCTATCTTATATGAAGGATAGCCTTATGCCTATCTCTTTCTTACATGAAGGATAGCCTTATACCTATCCCTATCTTATATGAAGGATAGCCTTATACCTCTTGCTATCTTATATGAAGGATAGCCCTATGCCTATCTCTATCTTATATGAAGGATAGCCCTATGCCTATCTCTATCTTATATGAAGGATAGCCTTATGCTTATCCCATGCATGCTTAAACTCACTGTGTTTGCAGCGACCATCTCTGCAGGAAGACTATTCCATGCATCCACTACTCTCTCAGTGAAGTAATACTTCCTGATAGTACTACATAAACCTTTGCCCCTATAGAAACATATAGGAACAAAGGTGTTCAAAATCTGTTGCCATGACAATGACTCCCTCCCAGGGTCATATATTTTCTTTCTAATGACTGTCTATCCCAGTGTTTCCCAACCAGTGGGCCTCCAGCTGTTGCAAAACTACAAATCCCAGCATGGTCAGACAGCCAAAAGGGCTTCTAGTGACTGTCTTTCCTTGTGTTTCCCAACCAAGATGCCTTCAGCTTTTGCAAAACTACAGCTCCCAGCATGGCCGGACAGCCAAAGGCTGTCCGGCCATGCTGAGAGTTGTAGTTTTGCAACAGCTGGAGGCACACTGGTTAGAAAACACTGGTCTTATCCATTCCTTGGCTTAGCTTTGGCAGTACAAGGCAAGTAGTGAATATTTAGATCCCACCCATGTAGCTCTCACCAGTGCCTGGGAAAGCTGGGCAGAGTCGTGTATCTCCTCCATTATACTGGGCAAACTAACAAGGCCTAATGCAGGCGATGGAGGCGTCCCTGCTTCAGTCCGCCCCTTATCCCCATTTCCATCTGAACAGAAACCGGGTGACCTTTGATCTTGTAAGGAGCAGAGATGACCCCGTTTCGGTCAATGCCTCATTGTGTAATGCTGGGAGGGGATCTTCAGAGCTTGTGAATAGTTGAAGAAAATGAATCCCACAGAGCTGGAATCTTTGTGTCCTGCTCTTATGTGGATGCGTTCCCCATTTATTACTCGCTAGCATGCTGAACCTGGGCTGAAAAGACTATTCCGATCTGCTCGGTTTGCTGAATAAGAGTTCGCCACAATGAAACCGTTCCCAAGATGGCATCTCAGCGGCACGTAATTGCCTCGCCGGTTTCACTTGGTTGTTCCATTCAAGGTGGCGGAGCAGGTGGTCTTGTCTATGGATGGAGCATGAAGGGGCATAAGGATCCCTCTCTTGTATACGCTTGTTAATAAATGTTGTCAGGGTTGTGTAGTCCAGAATATGTGGGAAGGAGATCAAAGACACTGGAAGAGTTATCAACGCTGGTGCGTGCGTGTGTGTATATATAAGTTTCAATTTTTATATATATCTATATATATATATATATATATATATATATATATATATATATATATATATAGTAATCTACATGTATAGAATTCATAGGTATCTAATTTGTGTCTTTCATTTGGATACAGGAACCACAACTCTCAGCATGCCACAGCTGGAGAGACACTATTTAGTCTGATGTTGAACTCCTCTTCTCTCGCACATCATGTGCGTATAGAATAAAGGCCTCCCTATAGTAAAGTTATTGTGTACTTAAAGGGGTATTTTTTTTTAAATCAACTGGCTCCAGAAAGTTTAAAGAATTAAAAAAATCTTGATCCTTCCAATAATTATCAGCTGCTGAAGTTGAGTTGTTCTTTTCTGTCTGGCAACAGTGCTCTCTGCTGACATCTCTGTCTGTCTCGGGAACTGCACAGAGAAGAAGAGGTTTGCTATGGGGATTTGCTTCTACTCTGGACAGTTCCTGAGACAGGTGTCAGCAGAAAGCACTTAGACAGAAAAGAACAACTCAACTTCAGCAGCTGATAAGTACTGAAAGGATTAAGATTTTTTTTTTAATAGACGTAATTTACAATCTGTTTAACTTTCTGGAGCCAGTTGATATATATAAAAAAGTTTTTTTCTGGATAACACCTTTAAAAAAAAGAAAAAAAAAAAACCTGAGCTGCTGCAGATTTCGGAGACTGGAGGTGCAGGACAGAGGACACTGTTTATGTAGATCAGTTGTCTAAGATGTTGCAGAAAACTACAACTCCCAGCAAGCAGCCGGCAACTACTGATCTGCGCCACACTGAGCAATGACAGTCGTCCACGGCCAAAAGGATCTAGACCAGTGGTCTCCGAAGTGTGGACCTCCAGCTGTTCAGTAAATAGAAATGTTCTTATTCTTAAAGGTTGCGTGACTTTTTATTCTACAATATTCTACAGAAGTGGTCTCCAAAGTGTGGACCTCCATCTGAGGCAAAACGACAACTCCCAGCATAACCAGAGAGCCGCAGGCTCTCCGGGCATGCTGGGAAATGAAGTTTTGCCTCAGATGGAGGTCCACACTTTGGAGACCACTTCTGTAGAATATTGTAGAATAAAAAGTCACGCAACCTTTAAGAATAAGAACATTTCTATTCACTGACAGCAGATGGAGATGTTAGGAACGGAATCATAAAGTATATTGGAACATTACAGAATTCATTAATTTATTTTATTTATTATTTTTAATATGCAGCAACTATACATAGAACAGGAAAACCCATTTATATCAATGTTTGCTGAACAGTTAGGAAACTATTGTTCTCTGGTATCAGCCATTTCCAGGTTGGGTTAAAGTGGTATTCCAGGAAAATAACTTATATATCAGCTGGCTCCATAAAGTTAAACAGATTTGTAAATTACTTCTATTAAAAAATCTTATTCCTTCCAGTAGTTATCAGCTGCTGAAGTTGTTCTTTTCTTTCTGACCACAGTGCTCTCTGCTGACACCTCTGCTTGTCTCAGGAACTGTCCGAAGCAGGAGAGGTTTGCTATGGGGATTTGCTCCTACTCTGGACAGTTCCTGAGACAAGCAGAGGTGTCAGCAGAGAGCACGGTGGTCTGAAAGAAAAGAGCAACTCAACTTCAGCAGCTAATAACTACTGCAAGGGTTAAGATTTTTTGATAGAAGTAATTTACAAATCTGTTTAACTTTCTGGCACCAGTTGATTTAAAAAAGAAATGTTTTCCAGCAGAGTACCCCTTTAAAGGGGTATTCCAGGCAAAAACTTTTTTAAATATATCAACTGGCTCCAGAAAATTAAACAGATTTGTAAATTACTTCAATTAAAAAATCTTAATCCTTTCAGTACTTATGAGCGTCTGAAGTTAAGGTTGTTCTTTATGTCTAAGTGCTCTCTGATGACACCTGTCTCGGGAAACGCCCAGTTTAGAAGCAAACCCCCATAGCAAACTTCTTATAAACTGAGCGTTTCCCGAGACACGTGTCATCAGAGAGCACTTAGACAGAAAAGAACAACCTTAACTTCAGAAGCTCATAAGTACTGAAAGGATTAAGATTTTTTAATAGAAGTAATTTACAAATCTGTTTAACTTTCTGGAGCCAGTTGATATATATAAAAAAGTTTTTGCCTGGAATACCCCTTTAAGGTTGACTAGCATATATTTTAGCTTTTATTTCTTAGCCCTATTACATTTGTGTTGCTTTTATACAGGATGTGTTAATAGAGGCTTCTGTTTTGGTGTCTGGCAGTGACTCCATTTTCACAGCCCTCATTGAACTGTATGTCGTGCATATAGGGCGTTGGATACATTAGGGGGGCTATGTTAGCAGCGCCCCACACCCCCTTGGCAGTATGGTGGCATCTTTATGTGGAGGTCACGCCTCCTTGAGCGCACCATCGGTCACACAGTAGCACGCCATTCCGTCTGGTCACACGCTTCACATTCATGGCATAGAGGGAAGGAATTTATTTGACTGTTCTGGGAAAAAATCCCTCTCCCTCTGGGCCGTAATAAAGCGTCTCATCGCAGACTGACTCATTTCCTTCCCAGATAATGTTGTCAGAATATGGGCAAGTGTGACCTGTTCAGATCGCTCCAAACTGCGGCCAAAGGTCTGGGCAGGGCCGGGCGTGGCTCTGGTCAGCAGTCTAGACTAGAGGTCTCCAAACTGTAGACCTCCAGCTGTTGCAAAACTACAACTCCCTGCATGCCCGGACAGCCAGCGGCTGTCCGGGGATGCTGGGAGTTGTAGTTTTGCAACAGCTGGAGATCCACAGTTTGGAGACCACTCATCTAGATCCTTTTGCCATGTGAGACACGATTATTTCTCAGCGTGGCACAGATTAGTATTTGCTGCTGCTGATAAAGAAATGGAACAAAAATATTAGGCTAGGAACACACATTGCAGATATGCTGCCGATTTTTTTTTAAATCCAAAGGAAGGTTTTATACTTCCCCTTTCCAATAGGATCCCCTTCTGCATTGGCCCCATTTTTTGTGTGTGTGGCCCTACCCTAAAAATTATATATTTTTTTCCATTTCTAATGTGGAGAAATAAATTGGATGTCATAGCATTGAAAGGGACCAAATGGAAAATAGGGCCAATTGTAATGGCCTAAAGATGGGGCTCTCCTTACCCCTATGTGGAGGAAAGGCCGGCGTGGGCCTTAGTCCAGTTCCCAATGTTATTGTATGTACCTGTAGAGCAGAGAAGCCCCATACAAGTTTACAGCGCCAACGTGGGCCATCGTAAACCCAGGGCGACCCTCCATAAGATGTGACCTCCAGTTGTGCCAGCAAATACCAGACAGTTGGCATCTTAGTAAAATGAAAAAGAAAAAAGAGCTGGTTTGCCATAGTGAGAGGTTCATTGTACCCCGAGGGTTTATAAACCCCACACATGACCAACTGTGCCAGAGACTTTTTTGTACCCTGAGGGTTAATATACTCCACACACGACAAACTGTGCCAGAGACATTTTTTGTACCCCAAGGGTTAATATACTCCATACACGACAGACTGTGCCAGATACTTTTTTTTTGTACCCCGAGGGTTAATATACTCCATACACGACAAACTGTGCCAGAGACTTTTTTTTGTACCCCGAGGGTTAATATACCCCACACACGACCAACTGTGCCAGAGACTTTTTTTTGTACCCCAAGGGTTAATATACTCCATACACGACCGACTGTGCCAGAGACTTTTTTTTTTGTACCCCGAGGGTTAATATTCTCCACACACGACAAACTGTGCCAGAGACTTTTTTGTACCCCGAGGGTTAATATTCTCCACACACGACAAACTGTACCAGAGACTTGAGGCGGTGATTCTGTTTATTTCCCAAATCGTGAGTAGTGCAATGATGGCAAATAACCACAGTTCAGGCCATCTATATCATCACATTTAAAGGGTTACTCTAGTGGAAAAAAGTTTTTTTCTTTTTGTTTTAAATCAAATTAAAACAAATTAGTAAATGACTTATTTTTAAAAATCTTAATCCTTCCAGTACTTATCAGCTGTTGTATACTACAGAAGTTCTTTTCTTTTTTAATTTATTTTCCATCTGACCACAGTGCTCTCTGCTGAAACCTCTGTCATGTCAGGAACTGTCTAGAGTACCCCTTTAACAATATTCTCCTCCCACTAATCCTTCTGTGAAACCCCAGTTGCACTACTACAATTGGGTGTGTATGCCCTAATCCCTGTACTAGATCTCATGTATCATCGGTATAACTGCTTAATACATTTTCCGAATTATTCTGACATTGTATGAGTTTGATGCTGCGTATGAATAACTAAACCAGTGTTTCCCAAACTCCAACTCTCAGCATGTCCAAGCAGCCTTCGGCTGTCCGGGCATGCTAGGAGTGGTATTTTTGCAACAGCTGGAAGCACATTGTTTGGAAAACAATGTCCTAAACCTTCCGTCGCCATTCACATAATTGGAAATAATTTATCATGTTATCCTCTATATCGCTGCTTTATATCTTTGCCTGGAGATAGGGAGATTTCTTGTCAAGTGTCTGCTGCCATCTAGTGGCCACTTGTAGACTGCAGAGCTTTCTTGGAAATTGGTTCATAGAATAGAGAAGGATGATCTGAAAACATTTAAGTTTGGACAGAATTTGTGTGTACGCAGGGGGGGTTGGGAATGGATCAAGTTAAACTATTACAAAAAAAAAAATATTCATACCTCATGCCACTGATGAAATAGTGTAGTTATTTTTTTTCTGTGCTCCCTACTACCACCTGTGTCAGTGTCAGGAACTGTCCAGAGCAGGAGAAAGGTTTTGCTCTGGGGGTCTGCTCATGCTCTGGACAGTTCCTGACACGGACAGAGGTGGTGGCAGAGAGCACTGTGCTGTATTGGAAAGCACCACACAACTTCCTGTGAGGCATACAGCAGCTGATCAGTATTGGAAGGTTTACCTTTTTTTTAAACTAATTTACAAATCTGTTTGATTTTCTGGTACCAGTTGATTTGAATGTATTTTTTCCCCCCCGGAGTGCCCCTTTAAATCTACAGCTCTTCTTCATAAAATAGAGACAATCCTCAACTAGCGCAACCCGGTTCAACCAAATAAGGCCACGTTGCAAACCACAACACAACATCTTATGGAGAGTGGAGCTGTTTAAAGGGGTACTCCGCCCCTGGCATCTTATCCCCTATCCAAAGGTGACGACCGCCACGTCCCCTTCCCATAGACTTGTATTGACGGGGGCGGGCCGTGATGTCACGAGGGGTGGAGCCGTGACGTAACGATGCTCCGTCCCCTGTATCGCCCGTCATTACGTGCAGAGTGATCTCTCTCTGTACTGTAATGATAGCGCGGTGCTGCAGCAGCGATCCCCGGGGTCCCCAGCAACGGGACCGCGGCGATCTGACATCTTATCCCCTATCCTTTGGATAGGGGATAAGATGTCTAGGGGCGGAGTACCCCTTTAATGATAAAAAAAAATAAGTGTGTGTGTGTATATATATATATATATATATATATATATATATATATATATATATAATCTCTCTCTCTCTCTCTCTCTCTCTCTCTATCTATATATATATATATATATATATATGTGTGTGTGTGGGCAATAGTCGGTCTATTCTGCCCTTAAGAGAAAAAAAAAAAAAACTAAATACATAGTCAAAATAAATAATATCCTATAATAAATCCATACCTTTAATAATCAGGGTATTATGTCATTTTATGAAACCCTGCATTGCGAATACACCTTTTATTCTATGTATTCTTCTTTTATTCTAGCGATAGAGTTGTCGAATGCATTGTATACAATAGAAAGTTACACGTTTTTTTTTTTTATATATATAATTAATCGTAGGAAGCGGTGTTCATGTTTCTCTGCCCGTTGTGTCTTGTAGATGTGAAGGGACCCCCTGCTCACAGGCTGTCATGCGGCCAGTCGCCCTACACGGAGAGCACCACATGGGAGAGGAAGTACTGCATCCTGACGGAAAGCCAGCTGGTGCTCCTGAACCGCGAGGACGAGGTGAGGCCCCAGTGTGGATGAATCACAATGAGCGCGAGATGTCACCGAGTGGTTGTAGTTACATTTCTGCATTAAGAACGCGAGGCTTTCCTACAGCAGATGGATGCAGACAGACAGGGAAGGGGGTGTCATTCCTTTATTTTCTCCACCATCCCACATGTATAATTACATCTATTCACACCTTGTTAATGTCATGGAAGTAACATAATTATGTGGAAGCGCTCGCGGCACACGGGAGGCAGCGGATGGGGGGTCCGCACTATTCACATTATGGGCCAGCTCCGTACAGCCCACTTAATAAAGCTTTTACCTCCGTGGGTGCTTTTGGTGCTTCACCTCCGATACATCACTTTTACTTCTAGCGAATGACACCGGGGTTCGGAAATACATTTTCGCCAATAATATTTGGCCACAGCTGCTTTTACTTCTTTATTTTTCCTTTTGCTATGTTATAAGGAGAGAACATTTTTATCTTTTGCCCCTGTAAGTTATATATCCTATATCTAGTATATATCTTAGTGCTTCCCTAGCAGTGTGCCTCCAGCTGTTGCAAAACTACAACTCCCAGCATGCCCGGACAGCCGTTGGCTGTCCGGGCATGCTGGTAGTTGTAGTTTTGCAACAGCTGGAGGCACACTGCTTGAAAAACACTGATATATATAATGGATATAGGATATATAACTTCGACTAGTCACCTGTCGGTATAGGGTGCCCAATATGTAAAATTGCCCTATTTAACCACCTATAGGATCAATGCCAACATAAGTGTCCCCATAATAATGCTGATAATGGCTTCATGATTTACGTAGAGTGCTTCCACAGTCTCAGCTTTGATTTTGAGACCAATTATAACAGGACCATGCGCAGGATTCAGCGTGAATAGATGGATGAGTGTGTCTCTGTATGGATTTTTATATATACACATACTTGTACACACTGTGAGACACACACTGTGACATAGGCACATGTAAACCTACATTTACCCACATGTGACACACACACACACAGTGACATAGGCACATGTAAACCTACATTTACCCTCATGTGACACACACAGGCACATACATTCACAGTCATACATGCTGTGACACGGGCACATATAAACCTACATTCACCCACATATATACACTCACACATACATGCACATGCATTCACAGTTATACATACACACTGTGACACAGGCACATATAAACCTACATTCACACACATATACAATGTGACACACACACATACATTCACATTTATACATACAATCTGTGACACAGGACCATATAAACCTATATTCACACACGTATATACAATGTGACACACATACATGATCACATAAACCTACATTCACACACACACACACACATATATATATATATATATATACAATGTGACAAACATATATTCACAGTCATACATGCTGTGACACAGGTACATATAAGCCTATATTCACCCACATATATGCACTGTAGCACACACATATGCACATACATTCACAGTTATACATACACATTGTGACACAGGTACATATATACATGATCACATAAACCTACATTCACACACACATACAATGTGACACACATACATGCACACATAAATGCACACATAAACCTACATTCACACACATATAAAATGTAACACACATTCACATTTATACATACACACTGTGACACGACCATATAAACCTACATTCACACACGCATATATATATATATATATATATATATATACAATGTGACATATATACATGCACATACATTCACAGTTATACATACACACTGACACAGGCACATATAAACCTACATTCACACAAATATATACAATTTGACACACACACATACATTCACACACACATATATATTGTAGTCTACATACATGCACAAACATTTACAGTCATACATACATTCCCTGAAAAGTCACATATAGATTTACATTCACCCACATATATACCCTGTGACACCTATTCATGCACATACATTCACAGTCATACATACAAAGGCACATATAAACCTACATTCACCCACATGTATACACTGTAGCACACCTACATGCACATACATTCACAGTCCTGCAGACTGGGACACAGGCACATATAGTCTAAGGCTAGGGTCACATCACTATATGTGCCTCTGAGGCCCGAATACTTTGGGAAACTGTCAAAAAGTCATGCCAATGTATCCGTGCTCAGACTTCCGCGGGCTCCATTGATTTCAATGGACTGAACATAGTCAGCTAGCAACCACATTCATGTAATGTTCCGAGCGTATGCAAGTTTTGGCTCTGACTGAAAGTGCTTTAAATCATACTTAGTCTGAGCCAAAACTTTTATACACCCGTCAAAAGAACCACATTTATTCACCAGCTGACTATGCTGAGGACCACTGAATGAGTCCTGTCCCTGTATGAGCAGGACTACCTCACCTTGTCATTTTTACATGACGTATCCATGGCTCGGAGGCTCAGTTTGTGATGGGAACCCAGCCTTTTACTCACAATCACAGAGAGACACTCACACACACACACACAATGGCCTCAACATACAATATTTTCCGCATATAATGGTGTTTTCTGGACCATTGTAACTTGAAACCAGACTCAACATACAATGCTACAGACAGTCCAGATCTATGAAACGTGTCAATGGCTGGAATCAGAATGGGCATTTACTGGTAAAACCCCTGTATTACTGAAGCGTATGCACTGAATTCCTGTTTGGTAGTGCCCCCTACAGTACAGGGGGAGGTATTACATGTTCTGTACTCTTTACCTGTGTCACAGTTAGCTGCTCCTTTGGACACCAGGTGAGGGCGGCTCCATGTTACTTTTTTTTAGGACATTGCTTGTGCTGTACAGGACCCTGAAGAAGCTCCTGTCCTCTACATAGACTGTGATTACAGCTCCCAGCAGATCTTTCTTACTTTTATATGTAAGAATTTGCTTTATCTATATTAGTTCTCTACTTATTTTTCTTTAATCCTCACTTTTTCCTATTTTTGGATGACATTTTTTGGGCTTCAGAATCAATTTCGAGGTTTCCATAGAGTTATTGCCTCGCCATACAATGGTTTCAACATGCAATGGTCGTCCTGGAACCAATTAATATTGTAACTTGAGGGACCACTGTACATACATTCACACGTACGCACTGAGACACATACATTTGTACTTACATTCACACACATGTTATACCTTCATTCATACTTGACAGACGCACAAATCAACATAAAATCAAGCTCATACACAGCGCGGCACATATATACCTACGTTTTCACACACACATATACACACATATATATATATATATATATATATATACACTGTGACATAGGCACATAAACACATATGTACACAGTGAAATAAATATATTTTTGCTGGGGGTTTTCAGCTCGATTATTTTTTTTTTTTTTGGAGAAGAAAGGGCCTGGCATAGTTAGGCAGCGCTCCTCCGGCCAGTCGCCATATAAAGATGATGGGGCTGTGAAGACGTCCTGTTCCTCTCCTCTTTAAATTCAGTCTGCCATCTGCTGGTGAAAGGAGAACATCTCCTATGTGATATTAAAGGGGTACTCCAGTGGAAAACATTTCTTTTTTTTTTTTTTTTAAATCAACTGGTGCCAGAAAGTTAAACAGACTTGTAATTAACTTCTATTAAAAAATCTTTACCCTTCCAGTACGTTTTAGCAGCTGTATGCTACAGAGGAAATTATTTTCTTTTTGAATTTCTTATTTTTCCTGTCTGACCCCAGTGCTCTCTGCTGACACCTCTGTCCATGTCAAGAACTGTCCAGAGCAGCATAGGTTTGCAGTAGGAATTTTCTCCTGCTCTGGACAGTTCCTGATACGGGCATCAGGTGTCACTGTGGACAAGACAAAAAAAAAAAAAAAGAAATTCAAAAGGAAAAGAATTTCCTCTGTAGCATACAGCTGCTAAAAAGTCCTGGAAGGGTAAACATTTTTTAATAGAAGTCATTTACAAATCTGTTTAACTTTCTGGCACCAGTTGATTTTTTTTTTTTTTTAAATGTTTTCCTCTGGAGTACCCCTTTTAAGTATTGACCTCCAGAACCATCACATTGCAGATTGTCTAAACATCCAAAGGAAGAAAGCCATAGGTGTAAGGGCACAAAAGGAACAGACCCCTTGTCGTAAATTTAGATGGTTACTAGTACCAAGAACATTGGTTAGGACAAGGGAAGTCAATTCTAAGTACAGAAACATTGATGGTACACTTTTAGCCGGTGACAACACAGGAATAACACACCTCGGGGTCTTCACCCACTTCCCCATACACCAGTGTTTCCCAACCAGGGTGCCTCCAGCTGTTGCAAAACTACAACTCCCAGCATGCCCGGACAGCCTTCGGCTGTCCGGGCATGCTGGGAGTTGTAGTTTTGCAACAGCTGGAGGCACCCTGGTTGGGAAACTGTGCCATACACACTTCTTTCCCACACAGAGTTCATCTGTAGTCACAGGACACGGCTTTTGAATATGTGTTTTCCAATCTCTGACACTAAAATGCTAGTAATTTAAAACAAACCATTTTTATTATTATTATTTTTTTTAAGCTTTTTATCCAATTATTTCATATGCAGGAATTATAGTAAGTCACGCTGTAGTATCACAGTACCCAATTTTATGTTTTATTTATAGATTTTGAATTTGTATTAGGCATTTCATGTCATAAAGCAATAATACAGACAATATAGCTGTAATAAATGTAGCGGCTCACATAGCCACCCGACTCCCCTATAATCAAGGTAAATGGAGTCTAGATGGTACAGAAACATGATACGGGGCTCATTAAAGTACTTACATATTAAAATGCATACATGGGAGCGTAAGACGATATTTGGAGGACACGTGGCAAGGGGGCGTCCATTAGTCACAGCATCTGGATCACTAAAGAAAATAAACTAGAAGCACCCGTTTTTAGCAACAAAGGGGGATTGTATAGTACATAGCTACGGAGTCCAAACCATAGAGTAACAGATGAGGTACGAGTATAGATTTAATTACTAATCCTATATGAAACTGATCCACTGGGTCATTAGATATTGTAGCGGGGGGGGGGGGGGGGGGCTACATCTTGTAAAGTGCTGGGAAAGGTAAATCATATGGACGGCTTTGAACAAACTGTCCCCCCCACCCCCGACATCATCCATAAAATATCTAGACATCAGATCTGAATATTTTGGGACGGGGGGACGTTCTCATTACCTGCACCGGTACAAAGTAGCAAAAATGCTCAAAGTTTATGTGCAAAAGAAAAAATTGTGAAGTTTGACCACTCTGCACTGGTGCAGGGAATAATGAATTGTAACATTTCTTAACCCCTTAAGGACGCAGGACGTAAATGTACGTCCTGGTGCGGTGGTACTTAACGCACCAGGACGTACATTTACGTCCTAAGCATAACCGTGGGCATCGGAGCGATGCCCGTGTCATGCGCGGCTGATCCCGGCTGCTGATCGCATCCAGGGACCCGCTGGCAATGGCCGACGCCCGCGATCTCGCGGGCGTCCGCCATTAACCCCTCAGGTGCCGGGATCAATACAGATCCCCGCATCTGCGGCAGTGCGCGATTTGAATGAATGATCGGATCGCCCGCAGCGCTGCTGCGGGGATCCAATCATTCATAACGCCGCACGGAGGTCCCCTCTCCTTCCTCCTTCCTCCGTCCGGCTCCCGGCGTCTCCTGCTCTGGTCTGTGATCGAGCAGACCAGAGCAGAAGATGACCGATAATACTGATCTGTTCTATGTCCTATACATAGAACAGATCAGTATTAGCAATCATGGTATTGCTATGAATAGTCCCCTATGGGGACTATTCAAGTGTAAAAAAAAATGTTAAAAAATGTAAAAGTAAAAAAAAAGTGAAAAATCCCCTCCCCCAATAAAAAAGTAAAACGTCCGTTTTTTCCTATTTTACCCCCAGAAAGCGTAAATTTTTTTTTTATAGACATATTTGGTATCGCCGCGTGCGTAAATGTCCGAACTATTGAAATAAAATGTTAATGATCCCGTACGGTTAACGGCGTGAACGAAAAAAAAAAAAAAAGTACAAAATTCCTACTTTTTTAATACATTTTATTAAAAAAAAATTATAAAAAATGTATTAAAAGTTTTTTATATGCATATGTGGTATCAAAAAAAAGTACAGATCATGGCGCAAAAAATGAGCCCCCATACCGCCACTATATACGGAAAAATAAAAAAGTTATAGGTCATCAAAATAAAGGGATTATAAACGTACTAATTTGGTTAAAAAGTTTGTGATTTTTTTAAAGTGCAACAATAATATAAAAGTATGTAATAATGGGTATCATTTTAATCGTATTGACCCTCAGAATAAAGAACACACGTCATTTTTACCATAAATTGTATGGCGTGAAAACGAAACCTTCCAAAATTAGCTAAATTGCGTTTTTCGTTTTAATTTCCCCACAAAAATAGTGTTTTTTGGTTGCGCCATACATTTTATGATATAATGAGTTATGTCATTACAAAGGACAACTGGTCGCGCAAAAAACAAGCCCTCATACTAGTCTGTGGATGAAAATATAAAAGAGTTATGATTTTTAGAAGGAGAGGAGGAAAAAATGAAAACGTAAAAATTAAATTGTCTGAGTCCTTAAGGCCAAAATGGGCTGAGTCCTTAAGGGGTTAAAGGGGTACTTTGGTGGAATTTTTTTTTTTTAAATCAACTGGTGCCAGAAAGTTAAACAGATTTGTAAATTACTTCTATTAAAAAATCTTTACCCTTCCAGTACTTTTTAGCAGCTGTTTGCTACAGAGGAAATACTTTTCTTTTTGAATGTCTTTTTTGTCTTGTCCACAGTGCTCTCTGCTGACACCTCTGTCTGTATCAGGAACTGTCCAGAGCAGGAGAAAATCCCCATTGCACAAACCTATGCTACCCTGGACAGTTCCTGACACTGACAGAGGTGTCAGCAGAGAGCACTGTGGACAAGACAAAAAAGAAATTTAAAAGGAAAATAATTTTCTCTGTAGTATACAGCTGCTTAAAAGTACTGGAAGGGTAAAGATTTTTTTTATAGAAGTCATTTACAAATCTGTTTAACTTTCTGGCACCAGTTGATAAAAATAAATAAATAAATAAATACATTTAAAAAAAAATTACAACGGAGACCCCTTTAATTCCCTCATCCATCTATACTTTTGTTTGCAGTGATAGTAGTGAAAATCCTTTTGTCTAAACCCAAGTATATTACATACACTGGACAAGCTGCCATACCAGGTACTACTGTTACCCAGTGTATGGAGCTGTACTGAGGAAGCCTGTAAAAGCTGCAGCACTTGCGTGAGCACTGTGGCCACCTCAGTCAGCTCGGCCATCTACTATTAAAGGGGTATTCCGGCCATAGACATCTTATCCCCATCCAAAGGATAGGGGATAAGATGTTTGATTGCATGGGACCCCCCCTGCAATCTCCGTGCAGCACCCGCATTCTATGCCAGACTGCTGCTCCAGTCTTGGGAAAGCTGAGTTTCCGGGACTGGAGACGTGACGTCACACCACACCTCCTCCATTCATGTCTTTGCAATCGGCGCTCCTCTACTACAGGCAGCCTCAGCAGGCTGTAGTAATAGAGCAACGATAACACTGATTAATTCTGTGCTATGGCACAGCATTATAGAGCATATGCAGTCGCAAGATTGCATATGGTGAATAAAATGTTTTTTTTTAAAGTGTTAATAAATGTAAATAAGCCCCTCCCCTAATAAGTCTGATTCACCCCTCTTCCTTTTTTCAAATAAAATAATGTAAACCGAAATAAACGTAAACATGTGTTATTGCCGCATGCAGAATTATCCGAACTATTAACATAGAAAATAACATTAATGAAAACGCACAGTCTGTAGCATAAATGTAAATGTAAATGACAAATACAGAAATGCATATTTTTGGTCTCTTTACATACATGAAAAAGTTACCTAAAAGGGATCAAAAAGTCTATCATAGCAACAATGGTAATGATAAAAACTAAAGATCACTGTGCCAAAAATGAGCCCTCATCCAGCCCTGTATACAGAAAAATAAAAGTGTTATAGTGGTCAGAAGAAGAAAATGTTAAGCATTCTAAAAAAAAACAAAAAAAAAAACAATACCTATATAATATGGGTATCATTTGTAATCATATGGACCTACAGAATAAAGATAACATGTCATTTTAGTGATAAGTGCACCGTGTAGAAAAGGAGGCCCCCAAACGTTGCAAAATGGTGGTGTTTTTTTTTTTAAATTTGCCAATAATTACTATTATTATTATTATTATTATTATTATTATTATTATTATTATTATTATTTTATTTTTTGTTTTACAGTAGATTTTGTAGTAAAATGAGTAATGACAATACAAAGTATATTTGGTTGCTCAAAAAAACCAAGCCCTCATAGGGGTCTGTAGGTGGAAAAACGAAAGCGGAAAATTGCGAAATCTCCGCGTCCATGAGGGGTTAATAACATTGCTTAAACAGCTGTCTCCAGCTTGTCGGATCCGTCAACAACCACTGGGAGGGCTGCAGTTTGCTTATCCTGTGTCTCTGTTAAAAATAACCACTAGTCACCTGACGGTCATTGGTGAATGTTTTATGGACACATTGGCCCTTATTTACTAAGAGTGTTGTGTAGGTTTCTTTGTGGGTTTTAAAGGGGTTATCCAGGAAAAAAAAAATTATATATATATGAACTGGTTCCAGAAAGTTAAACAGATTTGTAAATTACTGCTATTAAAAAAATCTTAACTTCAGCAGCTCATAAGTACTGAAAGGATTGAGTTGTTCTTTTCTGTCTAAGTGCTCTCTGATGACACGTGTCTTGGGAACCGCCCAGTTTAGAAGCAAATCCCCATAGCAAACCTCTTCTAAACTGGGCAGTTCCCGAGACACATGTCATCAGAGAGCACTTAGACAGAAAATAACAACCTTAACTTCAGAAGCTCATAAGTACTGAAAGGATTAAGATTTTTTTTATAGAAGTAATTTACAAATCTGTTTAACTTTCTGGAGCCAGTTCATATACATATATATATATATATATATATATATATATATGTATATAAAAAAGTTTTTTCTTGGATAACCCCTTTAATTCCCTACAATTTATTTCCCATGGTATTTACTAAGGTTTCCCTACATGTTCCACTTTTCCCTACATTTTGCTTTTTTCTTACACATGCTCTTACAAATTTTCGTTGGAAACTTTAGTAAATATGTTGGATTTTTGTGAAAATGTCAGGAGCACGGCCCTTTTTCGGTGACCACGCCCCCTTTCCCGACAGTCATGCCCCCTTTTCGGGTTTTCTTAGCAAAATGGTGAGTTAGCCAGGTTTTTTTTCAATTCTGGCGCAAAATCTGACGCACACAGAATTTCTGGAGCAATTTGCCAGAATCTGGCGCACAGCCCGACAAAACATGCCTGGTTTGCAATAGTAAATGAGGGCCAAGATTACTATTATTCTAGTATTATCAATATTAGTCTAGTATTAATATGAGACAATTGGGCTAAAATGAAGATCACAAATTGATGCTAGAAAATAATAATCATTTTTTTTTTTTTTTGTGGCCGCTTCTTCAGCTGGCGTCGTGTGCTTTGTAGCGTAATGGCGCTGTGTGTGCCCTCAGCTGTGTATAGAGTGATTTACACCTCAGCGCCACGCTGTAATAGAGAGCCCAGAGAAAGCACGGTCACCTCTTGGCGGCCGGTGACAAATTTGTTCCGGTGACATGCCTCATTACTGCCGTGACCCCAGTGCGCGGTGTATTATTATTTGCTGTCAGCTGGGGTGTTTATGTGGGATTCACGCTGACTTACCACTTTCTGGTGCGTCCCCTTTGGCTCACCCGTACTGTCTAATGATCCTATTAAGGTGCTGTGCATGTCGCCCGTGTGTATTTACTGCAGGTGCATCAGCCAGGGCAGGCGGGGGGGAGCGCTGGAACAAATCCTATAACCCTATTACTAAGTGGAATACAGGTCCTGTCCATTAGGCTATAGAAATTAGAGTGTATACAGGGAAAAGAAATAAAGATGGCCAGGAAATATTAACCCCTGAGTAAAGTCTATAGGGGAGATTTATCAAAACCTGTCCAGAGCAGAGGAAAAGTTGCCCATAGCAACCAATCAGATCGCTTCTTTCATTTTTGAAAAATGAAAGAAGCGATCTGATTGGTTGCTATGGGCAACTCAGCAACTTTTCCTCTGCTCTGGACAGGTTTTGATAAATCTCCCAGATATAAGTTTGTTCAGCCTTTTCTGCATTACCCCCAAACCAATTTTTTCCAACTGGGGTGTCTCCAGCTGTTGCAAAACTACAACTCTCAGCATGCCCGGACAGCCAAAGGCTGTCCGGGCTTGCTGGGAGTTGTAGTTTTGCAGTAGCTAGAGGAACCCCAATTTGGGAAACTCTGTATTAGACTATGTAATTGCTTAGGTTCATATTCTACAGGGCCTCAATAGGCGCCTCAGAGAATTGCATGGGGCCTTACAATATCTCTTTATGCCACTGACTCCATTTGTACCATACCAGACAGGAAAATCATAGTACCATGTCCCCACAGATGATGCATATACAGTGATCCCTCGAATTACAATGGCCTCAACATACAATAGTTTCAACATACAATGGTCTCTTCTGGACCATTGTAAGTTGAAACCAGACTCAACATACAATGTTACGGACAGTCCAGATCTGTGAAACGTGATGTCTAGTAGCGCCCCCTACAGTACAGGGAGGTATTACATGTTCTGTACACTTTACCTGTACCAGGGTTACCTCCTCCTTTGGACACCAGGTGAGGGCGACTCCATTATTTATTTTTTTTTTTTATTTTTTTAAGGACATTGCGTGTTCTGTTCAGGACCCTCTACATAGACCAGTGTTTCCCAAGCGGGGAGCCTTTTGCTGTCCGGGCATGCTGGGAGTTGTAGTTTTGCAACAGCTGGAGGCTCCCCGCTTGGGAAACACTGACATAAACAGTGATTACAGCTCCCAGCAGATCTTTCTTACTTTTATATGTAAGGATTTGCTTTATCTGTATTAGTTATCTACTTATTTTTCTTTAATCCTCACTTTTTTCCCCCTATTTTTGGATGACATTTTAGTGGCTACAGAACCAATTACCAGGTTTTCATAGAGTTCTGGTCTCAACATACAATGGTTTCAACATACAATGGTCGTCCTGGAACCAATTAATATTGTAACTTGAGGGACCACTGTACATTGTATTGCCTCTAAGGGAGAATAGCTCCATACACCCAGCACCAGGGTCCTATTCGCTCTGTAGACATGGCTCCGCCACTGACTTGCGTTGTATGTCCACACTACACAATTCTCAGAAATGCCATCTGAGTGGCCGCCAACAAAATTTTGGCGCTAGGACTGCGTGGACCTAAAAACAAAACCCCCATGTAAGTGACAGATCCACGCCAATATGAATACAAAGAGAACCGAAGCGTTTGTAGATCAAACAGTGGCCCTCATTTACTAAGAGTGTTGTGTAGGTTTCTTTGTGGGTTTAATTCCCTACAATTTAGTTTCCACAGTATTTACTAAGGTTTCCCTACATTTTCCACTTTCCCTAGACTTTGCTTTTTTTTTTACACCTGCTCTGATCTGTCGGGTTTTCCTCAGCTCAAATCCACCACATTTTATGTGGAAACCTTAGTAAATATGTTGGGTTTTTGTGAAAATGTCGGGAACACGCCCCCTTTTCAGAGACCAAGCCCCATTTTCCCGGCATCCACGCCCCTTTTTCGGGTTTTCTTAGCAAATTGGAGACTTAGTCGTCTGGGTTTTTTCAATTCTGGCGTAAATTCTGGCACAGACAGAATTTCTGGCGCAATGCAACAGAATCTGGCGCACAACCCGACAAAACATGTCGGGTTTGCAATAGTAAATGAGGGTTAATGCATAAATGCAAAGACAATAAATAACAAAAGAAAAGACATATAAAAAAAACTGCTGAGGACTGCTGAGGCAGACCAAACAGAAGATGGAGGCTTACAGAATATGACCCAATTGTAAATAATATTTGTGATCGGGGCTCCATACGTGTACTAGTGACAGGAAAGATTGCCTACATACCTATACAAGATCTTACCCTAGCATAGCGGTCTGAGTTGTGCCATAACCGCGCAATGAGGGCACGCCTATAGAGGGCATGCACTACAGTGAAGGAATAAGATAAGGGAGGGTTGGGAGGGTTCCACAAACGTCACGTGCTCCGCCCCTGTAGGAGAGGGGGAAGTTATATACACACGCCCCCACCTGTTCCCAATGAGCCCCACCTGGAAGTGCAGGGAGCGATAATTACTTCCGCCCCTCGCACAAACACAGCCCATCAGGCTTTATACATACAAGGTCAGGATACAAATAGCATCCCAATTCTTATCCCAACGGTTATTGCAGAAAGAAGTAATAAACACAAGTATGTACAAGAAGCTACCAACTATAACTAAATCAGGTGATAAAAACACATATAAAAATCATTGGTGATAATTACCAAGTAGAGAGATATGAGTAGCAGGGGCCATATTCGAATTTGCGATATTTCGCAAATACATGGACGAATATTCGTCCTATGTTCGAGAAATTTGCATATTTGCTATGTTCGCTCTCATTTTTTTTTACATGCGAAAATTTGTAATGAAATTCCCATAGTGCGCATGCGCAATTATATCTTTCACCTAAAAGAAGGGAGGGATCAGTATCCATTCTGGAAGTGCCGATATTCGCATAAATTTTCGTCATTATGAATATACATCACTATATTCTAAATATTAGCGAAATCGCGAAGTGCCGGTAAAAATTCACATTTTGAATATTCGCGCCCAACACTAGATATGACCTGTGAGCCTCCACTACCCAACGTATCGCTCAATTTGCTTCTTCCGGGGCGTGGACCTGCGCTGTCGCCATTGATGGCAAATATAG
Organism: Hyla sarda; assembly: GCF_029499605.1. Classification (NCBI taxonomy): domain Eukaryota; kingdom Metazoa; phylum Chordata; class Amphibia; order Anura; family Hylidae; genus Hyla; species Hyla sarda. Next base: position 185,575,922 of record NC_079195.1, read on the forward strand.
TCCACGCGTAATTCAGCTGAAAGAATGAACATGTTCAGTCTTACGGCGGACCAATTTCCGCTGATGAACTTTGAATGTGAGTATGAATGGGTCAACGGAAGACCCATTTACACCAATGTTTAGATTTCATGTGAAGGAATTCCTGAGCGCAATTCTGTAGTGAAAACTTACCCCTATAGATCACTTATTGAAATGTATGACCAATACATTAGTTACTGTTAGGGATGTAAGAAAAAATCGATTTGCGCGATTATCGCGATTTTTTGTTCCGTGATACTGAATCGATTTTAAAATTCTGAGAATCGATTTTTTATAAATTATTATAATTAACATTTACTGTATTTCACTCACTGAGTCACAGTCCTTTTTGTCCATCTTATTTTTTTTATAACACTTAAACTCCTGACCACTAGTTGGCAGTGTACCTGTTATCAGCTCTGTCCCACTCGCAGGCTGCTACCGCGAGACTACAGACTCAGAACAAACAGGAAGGAGAACGTACGCACTCACAGGACAACTCTCGCGGGACCTTGTTCTTTCTCAGCTAGAATAAGTTTTCCCAAGCTTTTAATAGGAAATATCGCGATATATCGCCAACATGACAGTATCGCGATATATTGAGATATATCGAATCGCCACCCTGGTATCGCGATTCGAATCGAATCAACAAATTATTGGCGATTCACACCCCTAGTTACTGTATTCCAAGCACTATCATTAATAAGCAATAGGGGGATTTTGCAGCTGAGTTTCATTCACTTCAATGGTACTGAGCTGCAATACCAGACACAACCTCATGGACAGATGTGGCACTGCTTTTTGGAGGAAAGCTGTCAAGTGTTTTTTTTTTATTTTTATAAATATCCTGGACAGCTGATCAGGCTATTCTGACCTGCTGGAAAATCATCAACTATCGCCCGTACATCTCCCTGTGTAATAGGTTATGCATGCCCGACAATACAGCCCATGTGACTGATTAAGCCTAGTAAAGGCTCTGTAAACAAGCGCCAATTGCAGAGATTGGTGCTCCGTTACAGACTGAGGTACAAGAGTGCCACCCTAAACCAAGAGTACCAGCCTGTGGCTCACTGCTGGGATAGCACATTACTGGTATAGCAGATGCCTTTGTGGGTATGCATTCCATATGGACTGTTCTACCGGTCATGTCTAAAAAAGTAGGCCACAATCTGTAATTTTGGATTGGGAGAGAGAAGAAAAGCAGAAGACAGGGGCACACCCTGGTATCGTATATCAAATAGTGTGCACCCTTCACCACACCGAAGTGATATACTGACCTGCTGGGTTGTTACATCTTGATGGGTAACTATAGTTGTAAGGAAATTGTAGTGGATTATGGCTGCTGCACTCTGACCGGTATCAGATTCTTGTGTGGTGTGCCACAGGGGTGTGAAGATGAGGTGTATGGGGCAGATGATGTAGCCCAGGGGCAGGTGTTATTAACCCATAAATGTTTGTGATGCCATGGCGTGGTTTTCCCAGTAACCACCAGAACGGTATCACCGATATCCCTAGGTTAGGCAGGGTAATAATAGTCCAAGACCAGGTTAGGGTTAACCGTAGCTTTACTGAGGTAGACAGATGGAAATTGTCTTTACAGCTAGGTCATAATCCCAGAGAGATAACCAGTTACACAGGGAAGACCTTGCAGCTTGCTGGGACTTGGACAGACTTCAATTCAGCCACGCTGACTATAATAGACTTGACTGAAGGTAGTGACAGCAGACAGAGATGACCTGACTTACTGACATGTGGCTGCAGGTTAGGCTTGAGGCCTCCAGATGTGCTGGACACTGGCTCTGAGATGTCTGGTCTTTACTGTACCTCTGCAGGGATAATAAGAGCAAAAGAGAGAGATTGTAATGGCTGCCTCTCTTATAAAGGGGGGCTGAGCAAGAAGCCCATAGGTCAAGCTGCAGGTCACATGGTTAGCTGGTGCTCTCTGGGTAACAAACATGTGACTTTATCATCATGTGACTAACTCAAAGGTCCTTTATACCGAATATACAGATAACACAATGGGGGAGACACTGCAGGTGAGCCCCTAGGACACAGAGGGACTCAACCTGACAGGGCCTAGGTACTGTATGAGAGTATATCTCGTACTGGGACATCACACCAGGAAGGAAACCGATATGGATAAGCGAACACACAAGCAAAAAAAAACGGTCTAGGAGGCACTGATTAAAACTTGAAAGCAAAAGAAGGACCTAGGCCAGCACAGGACAACGTATAATTTTTTTATAGGAAGGACAATGCGTTTCGGCACTAACTGGTGCCTTCCTCAGAGCCAAGAATTCCCTGAAAGTGATCTAGATGTGCTGGGGTACTGGTCCGGAGGTCCTGTGCGTTTGCTGTGCTGCCATGGTCTATACATTGTCCTGTGCTGGCCTGGGTCCTTCTTTTGCTTTCAAGTTTTAATGGTAATCCCCGCTCTTCGAGATCTGCTAATGATCCTGCTTTGTGCACAAGGGCCTTCCCAAACCCCTAGTGCGCTGTGACATCTATCCGACATCTTCCTTGTAATGCCTCCTCTCCTGTGTCGAGCCTCTTCCACTGCAGAACAGAGCTCCACTCTGTAGCACAGTGTTTCCCAACCAGGGTGCCTCCAGCTGTTGCAAAACTACAACTCCCAGCATGCCCGGACAGCCTTTGGCTGTCCGGGCATGCTGGGAGTTTTAGTTTTGCAACAGCTGGAGGCACAGTGGTTGGGAAACACTGCTGTAGCATAACTGCTGTGGCCATGGCTATTGCTCATACGGGGAAGCGTTTTCTGCAGAGTGGAGCTCCATTTTGCAGAAGAAGAGGCCGTCCGGAAGTCACCGTGCATTGGCTTATGAACGCCACCCGTTCACCAAGCAGGATTATTAGCATATCCACAAGGCTGGGGTTAACCAAAGAGAGGAGGCACAGAACGAGGACTGGTAAATATAATTTTTATTTGCGTCACGCGCACTACAAACAGGTTTGTGCGAGTGATACGTATGAGAGTACATTTCCTGGAAGTGTTGAGTTTTTATTAGGGTGCATGTACACCATGTTTTCACTATACGGGTGTCTGATTCGGCTGGGGGAGGGGAAAACCATGCTCTCCCGTACTCCAGCCGGACCAGAACTTAAATCTATATCGATAATCTGTGACCTTTCAGGCCGATAGCCGATAACTTATACCTATATTCCGGTATAAGTTATCGGCTATTTCCCCTCCGGCCAATACTATCCGTGCCATCCTTAATGGGGAACTAACACGTACTAAGTGATTGCACTAGGGATGTTTCCTTTAGGGATCAAGCTGACAAACTCCAACAATGACTTAGAGCAGTGATTCCCAACCAGGGTGCCTCCAGGTGTTGCAAAACTACAACTCCCAGCATGCCTGGACAGCCAAAGGCTGTCCAGGCATGCTGGGAGTTGTAGTTTTGCAACATCTGGAGGCACCCTGGTTGGGAAACACTGACTTAGGCTGGGTTCACACCACATTTTTGCAATACAGTTCCCGTATCAGGTTTTTGATAAAAAAAAAAAGGATTCCTCAGAACCTGACTAAACTGTATGAAAACGTGTGTAAAAATGTGAATCCGTATACGGTTTGAAAAATGATATCCGGTTGCATCCGTCTTTTTAAGAAAAAATCTTAAACGTTTTTGACTTTTCATTCCATTATGAATAAAGTTTCCCTTTTTTGATTGAAATTCCAAGAAAAAAACTGTGCAAAAGTCAAAAACCGTATGGTGAAAACCGGATGGAACCGTACACACATACAGTTCTGTACAGTTTCATTGACCCCCATGTTTTTAAAAAAAAAAAAAAAAAAACGTATATGTTTCAACATGGTTTTTCACCCGGACCAAAAACCGTGGTAGGCTACCGTTTTGGGTTCGGGGAAAAAACTGACAAAACCGTACAGGATGCAAAACGGCCACAACCTGATGCATCTTTTGGCATACGGTTTTCAATACGGTTCCGTACAGTTTTCAAATTGAAAACGTATACGGGAACTGTATCGCAAAAACGTGGTGTGAATGCAGCCTTAGAGAGAGACAATACAATTCAATACACTTAGGCTAGGTTCAGACTACGGAATCTCCGGGCAGAAGATTTCCGCCCGGATATTCCGAGTGCGGCCAGCGCTGACTGAATCAGTCGGCGCTAGGACCGTGCGGACACTGCAGTCTCCAATAGACTGGAATGTGTTCCGTGAGTATTTCCGCCTGAAGAAAGAGCAACCCCATTCTTCAGGTGGAAATTTCCAAGCGGATTTTCCCTTCGGAATTTGTGAAGCGGAATTTGTGAAGTGTGAATTTGTGAACGGAAACCCATTCACTACACTATACATTTTAGCAAGCGGAATTTCCGCCTCCAATTTCAAAGAGGAATTGCAGGCGGAAATTCCGTAGTCTGAACCTAGCCTTACAAAGAGCCATGACGTGTAGACACAGCTTAACAAATCTACTTAAAATTTACGATCCTACGATCTACACATGCCAGAAAAGTGTTATCTAATCCCTCCGCTGAACACCTGTGTGAATTTCTCAGTATTTCCAGCATCCAGATTCTGTGAATTCCACCTCCGAGTACCATGGGCCTCACCACAATGGATCGTCAGCAATGGCTGAACAGCTTATTCAGCACACTAATGATAAACACACAGAAGGGAGCCCTCCAGAAAACGCTCCCTCCTGCCAAAAAATTGTTTTCCTGTTGCTGTTTGTGCCCAGAGCTGGCAAGAGGGTACTTCTCTCTCACTGTGTAATTATAGTTACGTGCTCTCCTCTCGCAGACAGGAGCAAGGGATTGGCACCTGCAAAGAAGCCTGCAGATATGTGTCTTACATCCTGAACGCACCTGTAGAAAGTCGTGCAGGATCAAACAAATACATTGCGTTTCGAATTATAGAACTAACGTCTGCGCAGTCTGCTTGAATGGGCACAAGAGGTCTTCTGTCAGTGCGGGCATCCAGCAGCTCGGGCACGGCATGGGTTCCACAGTTACTAAGCTTGACATATTCGTTGTATTTGTGGTCGGCTCCCATGGCTCTGTGCAATTAATTCCTCTTTTTTTAATCTCTTTCTATGTCTAATTGTTACCCGCCATGTAAACCAGCTTCGATAAATAGCTCCGTGGTGGTATCATGGCGTGACTGAGTCATTTTACTTTTAAGTCAGGATTCTTTTGTCTTGTTAGGACACATGTATTATCTCCTAAAGGCTGCAGTGAATTCAATGCAAGGATGTGATATAGAGCATTGCCAGACATTAGTTCTGCAGTAAATGGGTGTAATTTAATTTGACCACATTTGTGACTCCTGTGATATATGGAGGCTTTATCCTGTCCTGTATATACTCCAATTAGGCTCTAGATGTATAAAACTACATTTTACTAGATTTTGAAACATAACACAGCGGTATACAGAAATGTGTATGTGCAGGGATGGGGGAACGGGGTACAGGTGAGTATCTACACTGAAGACCCTGCCTATCTAGGGAGTGAACTCCTGGTATTAAGTGTGGATGGGGTTAGGGAAAAGAATAACATTACATACATATAGTGTGTAGGACCTCTCTTGCCAAGAGAGGTCCTACTCACTATATGTATGTAATGTTATTCTTTTCCCTAACCCCATCCACACTTTACACTGAAGACCCTGCCTATCAAGGGAGGGAACTCCTGGTATTAAGAGTGGATGGGGTTAGGGAAAAGAATAACATTACATACATATAGTGCGTAGGACCTCTCTTGCCAAGAGAGGTCCTACTCACTATATGTATGTAATGTTATGTAATGTTATTCTTTTCCCTAACCCCATCCACACTTAATACCAGGAGTTCCCTCCCTTGATAGGCAGGCTCTTCAGTGTAAAGTGTGGATGGGGTTAGGGAAAAGAATAACATTACATAACATTACATACATATAGTGAGTAGGACCTCTCTTGGCAAGAGAGGTCCTACACACTATATGTATGTAATGTAATTCTTTTCCCTAACCCCATCCACACTTAATACCAGGAGTTCACTCCCTAGATAGGCAGGGTCTTCAGTGTAGATACTCACCTGTACCCCGTTCCCTCATCCCTGCACATACACGTTTCTGTATACTGCGGTGTTATGTTTCGAAATCTAGTAAAATTGATTTTATACATCAAGAGCCTAATTGGTGATTTTCCAAGAGTATATATTTAAGTTGTCTCACCAAGGGACATATCTACCTCACTGGCGTTGGGTGCCAGGCATCATCTACCCATATTTTGTATTTTATCCTATCCTGGCAAGAACAGCAGCCTCCACATATGAAGTGATAAATAGGCCTTCAGTGCATAGAGAAGAAAGCAGCTCACCGGCGCTGCTGCAGCTTGCAATATGTGGATAGGATACCAGAATCCAGCAGGAGCGGAAGATGCCACACCGGCACCGCAACTGTCCCCTAAGAAGTGGCGCTTAGGCTGGTGAATGAAAGGACTTGAATGCAGAACAACGAAGAGACAAGACGGCACTTACCAATCAGTGGGGTACTTTATTCTTCAGTAGTAAACATACAGCGGCAGGTCAGGGAGTCAGACAGACAGCGGGAGACGCATGCTTCTCCCTCTGTCTGTCTGACTCCCTGACCTGCCGCTGTATGTTTACTACTGAAGAATAAAGTACCCCCCCCCCCCCCTTGATTGGTGAGTGCCGTCTAGTCTCTTCATTCTCCTGTATAGGCTGTATTGCTATGGGGATTTGCTTGTACTCTGGACAGTTCCTAAAATGGATAGAGGTGTCAGTAGAGAGCACTGTGGTCAGACAGAAAGTAAATTCAAAAAGAAAAGAATTTCCTGTGGAGCGTACAGCAGCTGAATAGTACTGGAAGGATTAAGATTTTTAGATAGAAGTAATTTACAAATCTGTTTAACTTTCTGGCACCAGTTGATATATATATATATATATATAAAACAAAAAAAAATGTTTTCCAGTACAGTACCCCTTTAAGGGGCTGCATCAGTGATCACCAGGACCATGATAAAAATTCTCAGAAAATCAAGTTTTGCCTGCTACTGTAATGATGCCAGATAGTGAAACTGGGTTAAAGGGAGACAGTCAGCAGTATTGAGCCACCAGAAGGACTGACAGCCCTATACAGAGGACTGGTAAGGGAGTGCAGTGGTACATTCTGTTTTGATCATGCAACTTGCTTGATGTCTTGGCTACCACCATAGCAAGTGTTCAGTGCCCAGATCTCTGTATTGAGTTGAGACCGCTCCTTTCAGCCATGACTGACAGCTCTACTGCTCGAAAACTAGAGTCCTCAGTCATAGCCAAGAGGAGGGGTCCAGGGGATACAGAGCTGTGTGCACCTAATGTTCAGAGCACCAACTCCTGGACTCCAGTATTGGCGGAGGCCAGGACATCATATTACTTTTTCACAGTTGTGCAGAGTTGTATGATCAGTTCAGAAGGTTAACACTCTAACCACTGTATAGAGCTGTAAGCAGAAAAGACTCGTAAAACTTCAGTCGATATGTTGAGAACTATGGACTTCGGTCATCAATTAGTTTTGTCTGAATACATTTGTGACACTTTCAAAGTGCTCTAGATGCCTGTAAAGACCCAGGGTGACAGTCCAAGGTCTTCAAAGGTTCTGCCAACCTTTCCCAGCCACCCAGAACACTTAGAACGTGGCACAAATTTATTCACTCTAGATAATACATTTTATGGTACCGCCTGTGTACAGCTTCAGCAAGGGTGTTGGTATTTTCTGCGTGCGTCCAAAAGCTGTTGGATAGGATAGAGAGACGTCCGCGTCAAAACTGGTAGTAGATATATTCTAAGTGCTTCTAAGGCTACTTACACACAGTAGTATGTTGGTCAGTGTTTTATGGCAGTATTTATAAGACAAAACCAGAAAGGGTCTATAACACAATAGTGCCGATCATTCCATTCTAGTATTTTCTGTCGAGATTCTGTTTCTAGTTTTGACTTACAAATACTAATTTAAAGTTTAAATGGGTACTCTGTCCCCCAGACATCTTATCCCCTATCCCAGGGACAGGGGATAGAATGTTTGCTTGCAGGGGTCCGGTCACCAAAAACAGACAAACAGCCTGTTTTATGCAGTTTATTTAACTTCCATTGACTTTATTGGGTAAAAAGGATTGCAAGAAATGCATAGTTTGTTGTGCTTTTTTGTTTCCATAACTCTGATTAATGTTAAAATGCGTAAAATGCGTAAGGGTAAATTGCGTAAAACAGCTCCAATGGTGGCAACCAGGCCGGAGGGGCCATGAATCTTAAGATAGGTGCAGGTTTCCAAAGAGAGACCCTCATTTATCTGACATTTATATCACACATGTCTAAATAGGAATGCCCCAG